>NC_066583.1:164100187-164445812 GCF_024323335.1 Lathyrus oleraceus
TGAACATCGGAAAGACTTGGCCTGAATGCCACTTCGATCTGAATATCGGAAAATTGGCCTGAATGCCACAAGCTGCATCGACCTGAACGTCGGAAACTTCTTCGATCTGAACATCGGAACACTGGCCTAAATGCCACTTCGGTCTGGATACCGGAAAACTGACCTGAATGCCACTTCGGTCTGGATACCGGAAAACTGGCCTGAATGCCACAAGTCGCATCGACCTGAACGTCGGAAACTTCTTCGATCTGAACATCGGAACACTGGCCTGAATGCCACTTCGGTCTGGATACCGGAAAACTGGCTTGAATGCCACTTCGGTCTGGATACCGGAAAACTGGCTTGAATGCCACTTCGGTCTGGATACCGGAAAACTGGCCTGAATGCCACTTCGGTCTGGATACCGGAAAACTGGCTTGAATGCCACTTCGGTCTGGATATCGGAAAACTGGCCTGAATGCCACTTCGGTCTGGATACCGGAAAACTGGCTTGAATGCCACTTCGGTCTGGATACCGGAAAACTGACTTGAATGCCACTTCGGTCTGGATACCGGAAAACTGGCCTGAATGCCATAAGTTGCATCGACCTGAACGTCGGAAACTTCTTCGATCTGAACATCAGAAAACTTCATGCCTGTCAGCATTGGCAGAAATAGGGAATGATAATAGAGGCGGCGCATGGGCCAATGACACTTGCTGGGGATAACAAAGGTAAGTCATGAACAATCTTCAGTCTGAGTACTGGAAACAACTTCTAGCTTATCACTTGGGATACCGAGAATGTTTTATGCTTACATGCGTATGTTTGAATTTTTCAATGGCGTAATGCTCCATGAAAATGGAAATGCTACGCGATTTGGAAGGATGCAATGCAATATGATTCTACATGCAAGGATGCGAAATGCTGGGTAGAATGCCAAGCTGAGGCAAGGGGATCTGCTGGGGAAATGATTACCATCCTCTGGGCTCTGGCCAGGCTGCTGGGGAAATGATTACCATCCTCTGGGCTCTGGCCATACCGAGACTCTGATCGGGGAAAGAATGGCATTGGAAGCCTGCTGCTGAGGAAAGCTACAATGGTTTTGGCAACCACGATTTGCGAGAGATGACTCAGCAGGGGGAGAAAACACTGATACGGTACCGAGGTTCTGCTTCAAGGAAAGAAACCATGGATCTGGCATTGGGATTATCGATCTGGCATCGAACTCTAAGGAGCAGCCACTTCTGCTGGGAAGATACAGTCTGGCACTGTCAACTCCGCTGGGGATATATAGTCTGGCACTGTCAACTCTACTGGGGAGTGTATGTCCTGAAACAAACGCTTGGGGAAGTACAGTGGTGAGAACCTGCTGGGGATTGAAGAATCCAACGCTCTGATCAACTCTGCAGGGATAAGACACCAGATTCGTCTGTTGGCGACTTCACTGGGGAAGATATTCACGATCGTCCGCAGGGGATTTTAATGGAATGCCCCGAGGGTATCTGTTCTGAATAGACGATCCAAAGCACTTAAAATTTACAGCAATTTTAAATGTTTATTAAGCATGTACCTGTAAAGCCCTTATGATGCAATGTTTATCAAATATTCGGACGTCATTTTTGCAAACAAAACAGTAAAATGAAAATGAAAACAGAGATATACTGAATAACATGATTTTATGGATTGAATGGCCTCTGAATAGGAATTTACATTAAGAAGCAATCCCTGGAAAGAGGTAATTGCACAATAGATAAAAACAAAAATTAATCTAATGGCAATGTGAAATGGATTTCTATTGGGTTCCAATTCTGCTATGACTTGTCCGTCTTCAAGATCCTCCAGATGATCAGCTTTCTGAAAGAGTGATTGGACTGTTTCCTATCCTTCAAAAATTTCCAGTCATTGGCACGAGATGAGATTCAGAACTACTCAGAACGCAGTCATTCGCTTAATCCCTAACTTTTGCCTGGATCGCCCTTTTCGGGTTTTCAATCCACCGGGATACCCATTTTTGCCTAAGTTGCCTTTTCAGGTTTTCAACTTACCGGGTGTACAATCTTTTTTTTTTGTCCCTAATTTTTGCCCAAACCTTTTCATTTTCTTGGTTCGCCGGGATGCCCATTTTTTGCCTGGACTATTCTTTTTACTATCCAGCGGGTCTATTTTATGCGAAGTATTTTTTAACTGCGTCTGAGTTCACAGGGGAAGTGAAGTTTTCACCATCCATAGTTGCAAGCATTAAAGCCCCACCATCAAAAACCTTGGTGACAATATACGGTCCATCATAGTTAGGAGTCCACTTGCCCCTGTGATCTGTCTGAGGAGGAAGGATCCTTTTCAACACTAAATCTCCGACTTGGAAACAACGAGGATGCACTTTCTGATCAAAGGCTCTCTTCATCCGACTCTGATACAACTGCCCATGACAAATGGCTGCCATTCGCTTCTCTTCGATAAGACTCAACTCATTGAACCTTGTCCGAATCCATTCAGCTTCGTCTAGCTTGACATCCAACAAGACTCTTAGGGAAGGAATCTCCACTTCAACAGGTAGGACTGCTTCCATACCATACACAAGGGAGTAAGGGGTTGCCCCGGTCGATGTACGTACTGAAGTGCGGTACCCATGCAAGGCGAAAGGTAGCATCTCATGCCAATCTCTGTACGTGACGACCATCTTCTGCACAATCTTCTTTATGTTCTTATTTGCCGCCTCAACAGCGCCGTTCATCTTAGGGCGGTAGGGGAAGAATTGTGATGCTGAATGTTGAAGTTCTGACACAACTCCTTCATCATTTTGTTGTTGAGATTAGAACCATTATCAGTAATGATTCTTTCGGGAATCCCATAGCGACAAATGATTTCTTTCTTGATGAAACGGGCAACCACATGTCTGGTGACATTCGCGAACGACGCTGCCTCGACCCACTTGGTGAAATAGTCGATGGCAACAAGGATGAAGCGATGCCCATTGGAAGCAGTCGGCTCAATCTTTCCAATCATGTCAATGCCCCACATGGCAAACGGCCACGGCGAAGACATCACATTCAGAGGATTCGGCGGTACATGCACCTTATCAGCATAAATCTGACATTTATGACACTTCCGAGCATACTTGAAACAATCTGATTCCATGGTCATCCAATAATAACCCGCTCTCAATAATTTCTTAGCCATTGCATGTCCACCGGCATGAGTACCGAAGGAACCTTCATGAACTTCCTGCATTAACATGTCCGCCTCGTGTCTGTCCACGCATCTGAGCAAAACCATGTCGAAGTTCCTCTTATACAGCACATCGTCTTTGTTCAAGAAGAAACTGCCTGCCAATCTTCTCAAAGTCTTTCTGTCATTGTTGGATGCCCCTGCAGGGTACTCTTGATCTTTCATAAAGCACTTGATATCGTGATACCAGGGCTTGTCATCGACTACCAGTTCAGCAGCAAACACATACGCGGCCCTATCGAGGCGCATCACATCGATCCTGGGAGCATGGTTCCAACGAATTACCTTGATCATGGAGGATAGAGTAGCAAGTGCGTCTGCCATCTGGTTCTCATCACGAGGTATATGATACAATTTTACCGTTGTGAAGAAAGTCAAAAGTCTTCTCGTGTAATCTCTGTAGGGGACCAGAGTGGGCTGGAGAGTATTCCAATCACCATTCACTTGATTGATCACCAGAGCTGAATCTCCGAAGATGTCCAAAGTCTTGATTCTCAAATCAATGGCTTGCTCAATACCCAAGATACAGGCCTCGTACTCAGCTTCATTATTTGTGCACTCAAAAGTCAAACGAGCGGTGAAAGGCATGTGGGCACCCTTCGGAGTAGTAATGACAGCGCCAATTCCACTACCTCTAGCATTGACAGCCCCATCAAACAACAAAGTCCACTTTTCGTTTGGATCAGGTCCCTCCTCAACAACTGGCTCTTCACAGTCTTTCATCTTGAGGAACATGATGTCTTCATCAGGGAATTCAAACTTCATTGGCTCATAATCATCAATCGGTTGCTCGGCAAGGTAGTCTGACAGAATACTCCCTTTGATGGCCTTTTGTGACGTATACTGGATATCATACTCTGTTAAAATCATCTGCCAACGGGCAACACGTCCGGTGAGAGCCGGCTTCTCAAAGATGTACTTCACTGGATCCATCTTAGAAATCAACAAGGTAGTATGGTTCAACATATACTGCCTCAGTCGGCGAGCAGCCCAGGCCAAAGCATAGAAAGTTTTCTCAAGCTGCGAATATTTGATTTCACAGTCGGTAAAATTTTTGCTAAGGTAGTATATGGCATGCTCTTTTCGACCAGACTCGTCATGCTGTCCCAATACACACCCCATCGAGTTCTCGGTCACTGACAGGTACATTATCAGAGGTCTCCCAGGAACTGGAGGTATAAGGATTGGAGGTTTCTGTAGATACTCTTTTATCTTCTCGAAAGCCCTTTTGACAATCTTCATTCCACCTGATAGCCTGATCTTTCCTCAGCAATTTGAAAATTGGCTCACACGTGGTTGTTAGGTGAGAGATGAACCTTGCAATGTAGTTCAACCTCCCTAAGAAACTACGGACTTGCTTCTCTGTTCTTGGCTCTGGCATTTCCTGTATCGCTTTTACTTTGTCGGGATCCACCTCAATCCCTTTCCCGCTAACGATAAAACCCAACAATTTTCCCGATCTCACCCCGAAAGTGCACTTGTTCGGGTTAAGTCTAAGTTTGAATTTCCTCAAACGCTCAAACAGTTTCTGTAAATTCAACAAATGTTCTTCTTCTGTCTGAGATTTGGCAATCATATCGTCCACATAAACCTCGATTTCATGATGAATCATATCATGGAACAGAGTCACCATTGCTCGCTGATATGTTGCTCCGGCATTTTTCAGACCAAACGGCATCACCTTGTAGCAGAAGGTGCCCCATGGGGTTATGAAAGTTGTCTTTTCCATGTCTTCTGGTGCCATCTTGATTTGGTTATAGCCAGAAAAGCCATCCATGAAGGAGAATACCGAGAACTGAGCTGTATTATCCACCAAAATGTTGATGTGAGGTAATGGGAAATCATCTTTAGGGCTAGCTCTGTTCAGATCCCGGTAGTCGACACACATCCGTACCTTTCCATCCTTCTTAGGTACTGGGACGATGTTTGCAACCCATGGCGGATAATTGGTGACTGCTAGAAACCCTGCATCCAACTGCTTTTGCACTTCTTCCTTTATCTTGACAGCCATCTCTGGTTTTGTTCTTCTGAGCTTCTGCTTGACCGGAGGACAACCTTCTTTGAGAGGCAAGCGGTGTACCACGATGTCTGTGTCCAGCCCAGGCATGTCCTGATAAGACCAGGCGAAGATGTCAACGTATTCTTGCAGCAATTCAATCAGCCCTTTCTTCACATCATCTCCCAAAGCAGCCCCTATCTTGATTTCTCTCTTGGCGTCCTCGGTGCCGAGATTAATCACTTCAACAGACTCTTGATGCGGTTGAATGACCCTTTATTCCTATTTTAATAACCTGGTAAGTTCTTCAGGGAGTTCACAGTCTTCATCACCCTCTTCTTCAGCTTGAAAGATTGGATTTTCAAAGTCGAAGCGAGCCATAGCAGAACCGTTATCAATAGGATCCGGTGTTGTGCATCTGCATGAGTGATGGTATGTGCTTATGAGTGTGAACAAGAAGTGAAAACTAAACAAAACATTGCCATTTTTTTATTTTGAAAAACTGCAAAAATAGAAAGACAGGGAACGAAATATTTGAATGCAAAAATACGTCCTTTATTTATGATAAAATGCAAGCGTCACATAGATGGGCCCTACAATGAGTCATTACGCCCTGGGCGGAACGTAAGACTTGGATATGCATGAATAAACAACGAAAATTACTCTTCAAGAAGAGTGACTTGGATAATCTCCTCAGAAGACCAATTGTTGATGACTTCATCCGGGATCCTCGGACGCACCCAGTTGTCAATGTCACAATCACTATCTCCATCTTCTTCGTTGATTGCAGAGACTTGACAATACTGAATGATGCCAGCACTGGAGAAAGTGATCGGCCCCTGAAGTGTTGTAGTACACACATCCGAAGCATCGGAATCAAGTTCAGCAAGTACATCAGAATCAAACGCCATGTTTGGAATATCAGCGACAACATCATCATGGATCACAGAATCAGTAGGAACAACATCTGCGAATTCATCAGTAGCATCTTCAAACCCTTCTTCCTCAACCCCTTCCACAGACTCTTGGACAGACAAACCCTCAACCTGGAGGATACCTTTGTCGAGCAAGGCCTGGATACCCTACTGTAACTTCAAACAACCTCCACTCTGAGCGGCACAATCCAAACAACCCTTCCCACAACCGGGGAAGACATCGGCCTTCAGCAAGCATCCTTTGATATCCAACAATGGAGTCTTCAGCTTCAACACATCCTTAATGGACTTGGCTTCTCCCTCTACCAAATTAACATTTGCACCACCATGCTGGGGCATGGGATTGTTGACGACATTCGGAGCCGGTGCAAGGTCGATGGCCTTTGAATCTATGAGGTCCTGAACTACGTGCTTAAAAGCTTTGTAGTTCTCAATGTCATGGCCAGGTGCCCCAGAGTGGAAGCTACACCTAGCGTTGGCGTCGTAACCCACCGGAAGTCTACCAACAAGAGGAGCCAGAGTGCGCAATTGCACAAGTTGTAGTTGTTGAAGACTAGAAAGCAACTGAGCGTACGACATTGGAAGGGTGTCGAAACGCCGGTCCATCATCCTTTGCCTCTGTTGATAAGCGGGTTTGTTACCCGGTTGTTGCTGCTGTTGATACTGAGCTGGTTGACGTTGTGATTGTTGTTGTTGTAGTGGTGTTGTAGCTGGAATGGTCACCCCTGCGGCAGTACCTGTTATGCAAGACATGCTAATGAATATGCAAATGCAATGACATGTTTATCAATTCCAAAGGTATTCTACCCCCTCGATTCCAGTCTCACATTTGATAAACAGTGTAAGAAAAGACTAAGCCGTTGATGAGAACCAAGAAAATTCCAACTAGAATCAAGTGGAAGATATAAACCCCACAGAAATGGATAAACATGTGTGAATGATTATGAATGCAAAATGATGTGATGCAAAATGATGTGAATGCAGTGCAGTGGCATGGGAATCAGGATTGCTGTATCTGCTTGAACATCTGTCAGGTTGCACTGTCTGGAGAGAAATTAAGAGCACACCAAACAAAGGTCATGGGGTGGATCATGTTATCCTTAATATCAATCACCCATTTTGGTGGATTATGGTTTACACCTTATCAACACCCGAGTTTCATTGATATTAAGGATACCTGATCGGATTAACCATGAATCAAGGGTTTGTTGCAAGTCACGAGTATGGAGTTTAGGTTAAGAACCACCCAAAAGGAGTGTACTAAGGTCTAAACCTGCCAAACATGTTCTACAAAAGGTTCCCATAGTCATAATCCCATCTTTCGGATATTATCAAAGGAACGACTACTCGTATTCCAACAATATTCTCAAGAGAGACTCTTATGAGTGTAGTATCGCGTAACAATCGTATCAAATCTTACACTTGAACGACTTTCGCACTACGTCCTACGAATAGGCCAAGATGGGTTTGGTAAACTAAGTTCCTTGGCTTCTTAGGTCTATATTGGAACAAGTAATGTCTAACCACAACTTACTTATGTGACATTATTGATCTCAACATGACCTCCACCAAGTGAATGGGCTTGCAAGTCAAATCGCTAAGGAATACTCCACACAAGTTGACAGGACTATGCCATTCTCCTATCTTAAGTGCACTCGAGTTCGGGTATAGAACTCATCTCACAAAGATCACCAAGCAGCCATAGCCAACCAACAGATACAACAATGATATGTACACAATGCAATAAGGTAAAGCAGGTAAATAAATAACTGTACAAAAGCATGAACACCCAATAAACAAACATACTACAAAAGCTAGGAGGGACTCGCTTAGGGAAACTGGGTCCCTAGCAGAGCCGCCAGCTGTCGCAACCTGAAAAATACAATGCGCGAAAAAAACAACCGGCGAAAGAAAAAGACAGAAGAGTCGCCACCGTGCGTTATTCATCCCAAAGGAGGGAAAGGAAACGCTCGAAGTAAACCTGAAAAAAGGAAAGGACAAGACGGGGTCTCGCAACCAAATCTTGGGTTCGGGAGTCGGTTATGCGAAGGGAAGGTATTAGCACCCCTACGCATCCATAGTACTCTACGGGATCCACTTTTGTAGTTTTTGTCTAAAGGGTGCGGGTTTACCTAATGTGTTTATTTACTAAAAAGGTTAAGAGAAATGACTCGCGCGGATGTCGCATCCACTGCATACGTATCTCATCTGAATATGAGAATCAGAGTCTTCGTAGCTCGGCTGACCTATGGGTTAAGGGGATGTGTGCTCGCTAAGACATCGCGTCTTATGCCTACGTATCTCATCTGGAATGAGAATCAGAGCAAGCCGTAGTTCGGCTAACTACGGGGTTATGGATTGGGTTTTGGACGAACAACGTTACTACGCAATCTACCGGATGCTCGACCTTTGGAGACTTACTCGCCTGTAGTAGAAGGAGTTAGCGTGTTGCTTTGGGTTTTAGGGTTTGGGATGCTCGAGGGCAAACAGGCAGTCCTTGACGAAGGAACCGCGCTACATGTGGGGATACGAATACAACACACAAAACATGTATCTCAAAGTAAAATGCCACCAAGGGGCTCAAACATTGCCTCCTATCGAGGTCTTCCAGCTAAGAAAGCGATAAAGTATGAGAAAGGGAAAAAATTACCACACGGATAAAGATCCGAAGCTATAGCAGTTAAAGGGGCAAGAAACCCTGAAATGTCTCCAGCTGGACCGTCAAAGGAAATCAGTCAACACGAATAATCAAAATAAAACTCCAGGGGGTATCCCACAAATAAAGTGGAAACCACGCGAGTGTCTCTGCGAAAGCCATGTGAGCCCTCACAAAACTCGACAAAGGGTTAGAGCAGCAGGATGAAATCAAGAGAAAACAATGCCATGGAAACACAAGACAGGTTAGAATAAACAAAATAGGGTAACCCAGAGTTGCCCCTAAATCAAAATGTAACCACATGAATAATTCCATCAAAATTCACAAAAGGCTCACAAAAAAAGTATCAAATTCACCCATAATACCTCATACATTTAGAGCATTCAAATAAAAGGCATAAAGATGATGGATATAGGGCAAACCTGATTGGAGAGCTTGATTGAAATTGAGTTGCACCCGTGAGGTTTACAAGTTGAGTTCCCTTCAGGGTTTGGAGGCTGCTCTGAACTCTGTTAGTTCTTCTCTCACTATCTTTTTCCTCAAGGTTTCATTCCAAGGAAACCTCAGAGTATTTTGCTTCTCTCCCTTTTTCTCAAGTGAATCTCCCAGTGTAACTCCAAGTGTCACTCCTCTACTGAAACTTCAGTATTTATAGACTGATTTTCGTGGGTAGTGGGCTCAAATGAGGGAGATCCAAGTCCAAAATAATTTGTTATATTTTATTTATTTTATTTATTTATTTATTTAATTAATTAATTAATTAAATTTTTTTCTTTTTTTCTTTTTCTTTTTTTTTTCCGTTCGATTTTTTGGTTTTTTTTTCTTCGTTTTTTTTCGTTTTTTTTTTTTAAGGAAAAATGAAGGGTAAATTTTGGGGTATTACAAAAGTGACATAATCCTCTTGGACCACCTGAACCCTTGTTCATTCTTCATCACTAATCGAGGAAGGTGAGAAATAAACCACCTAGATAATAGAGGTATGCAACACATCAGAGTTCCTCGTGCCTTCGTAGTACGGGTATGAAGAGAGTGTAAGATGTCTCCAAGTAATGTAGGCACTGGATTGCGAGTCAGAAATATGTTGATGGCGTGTACGTCTATGAACTGGTCTGGATTGGGGAACAGTACTAAGCCATAAATCAATAGGGCTAAGATCTCCTCAAAAGCATCATACCTCATAGCCTTCAGGAATACTTGAGCTTTCTCCATCAATGTTCGCACCTTAGCAAGAATACCCTTAACTCCACTTCTTGTTTCTAGGACAATGTCTGATTTCTTTAAATGTAAGGCTGCAGCAATGACTTCAGGTTTAGGCTCTTTTTCCAAGCCTGTGAAGGGTTTCTGATCAAGAATAGGTATACCCAGAAGCTTGGAGAACTCTTCCATTGTAGGAACCAGCTGATAGTCGGGAAATGTGAAGCCATGATGTTTAGGGTCAAAGAACTGAAACAGGACACTCATCATGTCTTCACTGAACCTTGAAGTGACTAGATCCAGTAGGTGACCATGCCTCTTGATGAACTGGGAGTTTTCAGAAACTTGAGAGACCAATTCCTTAAGCTTAGGAGGTATTCCTACAAAGTTGATCTGGATAGTATTCCTACAAGCAGAAGCCATGACCTGCAACAAAGAACAAAGATAAATCCTTTGGTCCTTGAAATGGTTAGTGAAAATGCTATGCTTATGATGCATGATGATGCTATGATGTTATGCTCAATCACAAACATGTGGCACACACAAACAAGTCACACAATAGCCCTAGGTTTGAAGGCTTGCATGAGGTTTAAAGGTAAGTACCCTCCCCTGAAGTTTAGTTGATTCATCCTGTCCTACAAAAGTAACCAGGTTCTAAGGGATCTCAAAATCATTGATCCTTCACAAGGGTGGTTGTTCAGTAGGCAACTTACTTGCCAACCAAAACCCTCCAAGTTTAGGATCTCAATGAGTGTAGTATCGAGTATCAACCAACTTCAGTCTTCGCCAAAGCCGGTTATCTCACTACTTTCTAAAGGCCAAGATGGGATGACTAGGGTTCTAAAAGTCAGTTAGTGTATTGACAACATATGGCAGCCTCATATTATCCTCAACTTGCTTAAGGAACATAAGCACCAACCAAGAAGTCACACTAACTATGGCCACCAGATCAACCATATCGATATACGCCGTACAGTTACCTTGGTCTATTGCCATTTACCTAAGGTACACTAGATCCGGGTTAGGGTCTTTCACACATAAGAGCACCCAACAGATAAGTATAAAGCAAACAAGGCAAACAATTTTAAAGTGATCTAATTCCTAAGGGTACCCCTCTTTTATTAAATCCCCAGCAGAGTCGCCAGTTCTGTAACACGGTGGGAGAACTGACTTTAGTTAAATGTTGCGGATAGCAAGAGTCGCCACCGACTTTTATTTTATCCAAAAGGAAAGGACATAAAAGAACAGGAAAGACCTTAAAAAGATTTTGAGTTTGGGGGGTAGGTTATACAAAGGGAAGGTATTAGCACCCTTTATATCCATGGTTATCCATGGGCTCTTAGTTACTTAGCTCACTTTGTTTGTTTGCAAGAGTGTAGTGTGTGATTAGAAAAATTTCTTTAAGTACTTTGTAATGACCCTCGTATGGGTGTATACAAAGCCTAGTTTAGAAATTGTGAGGTGTAAAAGTAATTTTGAAAAGTGTGAGCAAGTAACTATGAGATACCTACCCTAGATTAAGTCTTTCGTGTTCTCGTATATTCTTTCAATGGTAAGACTGTCCCTATTATTAAGGAATAGGTAGTCATTACCTTGGATGTGTTTAAGGGACGGGCGTAGGGTCATCGTATGGTCAATGAAGGCAACATAAGGGGTGTCTTTAGCAACTCGTAAGGACTATCATCATATTTACCGAAGGGACAAGATCATTATATCATAGGCAACCTCGTAGAGACTTGATCTTTTAAGTTTATAGGGACTTGATGATTTTTCTGTTTGAAGGGACTTTGCTTAAGACACCCCTACTTTCGAGGGACTTGACCATTTAAAGAAGGCAACCAAGAGGAATACCCTAGGAAGTACAGATGGCGATCAAAGATCGACCTACGTGTGTGAGTGTTATTTTTCAGATATTTGTCTTGAATTTAATTTTCTAAGTTCAATTATTTACAGTTAGTTTTTTGCACTCCCTAAATTACTAACCACGCAATAAATATTTACAAAAATAAAAGCAAGAAAAATAAATTCCTAAACTATTACATGGCTATGGGACAGATACATAATAACCAGGCGAGAAAGAATAAATTTACAACCTATACATTTGTTCCTAATATTATAAATAAAACATAATTAAAATAAGGAAAATAATGAAGCAAAAATAGAATAGATAAAAGCAAATAATAAAAAAAATAAAAATAAACAATGGTAATAAAGCAATAATAAAATAACAATAATAATAAAGTGATAATAAAAAGGTTAGAATTTTAAAAGAAATTATTTTAGGTTAAACAAGTTAGATTTTTTTAGAAGTTATTAGAAAAATATGAGTTTAAAATAAATTAGTAATAATAAAAGAATTTAAAATACATTAATGTACAAATTATAAAATAAAAGAGTTATATGAAAAATATTAAGTTAGTTATTTACAAAATAAATAAAGATTATAGAAAATATCAAATTATTAGATTAATAGGTTTATTATTATTATTCAATTAGAAAAATGGTCAATTAGATTTTATTTACAAAATATATAAGGATTTATTATTATAAGTAAGTAATAAAAAAGTTATTAAAATAGTTAGTATTTATTATTTATTTACAAAAAATATAAAGGTTATAGAAAAATATTAAATAATTAATTTAGTAGGTTTTCACGCCCTACATCACTAAACCACGCAGTTAATATAGGATCAATGGCAGGAATTTAAATGGCAGAAAAATAAATGGCAGAAAAATAAAATGGCAGAAAATAAATGGCAGAAAATAAAACCCTAATTATTACAACGCTTTGGTGCAGTTACATAATAAAGATGGCGAAAAGTAAAACTGAAAATATTATAAGTTAAAACTTAAAATATTACAAGAGCGAAGCAGTTACAGTGTATGAATAACATAAATATGAGCGAAAATAGGAAATAATAATAAGGTTTGTTAAGGTTTAAGAAAAGGTTTATGGTTTAGAGGAAATAACACGGTTAAAGTTTTAGGTTTGAAATTTAGAGTTTGTGGCGAAATTGTCAGGGTTTAGGAAAAATCAGGGTAGTTAGTTATGAAAAAAAAATGTGCAGATCTAAATATATGTATATAAAAAAAATATATATATATATATGAATTAAAAAAAACAACAGCGTTGCTAGCGCAAAATTGCGATCATCGCAACTGGATCGGATAACACAATGTCACGCCTCATACACGTATATGTGAAAACGGCGTATTGACACGATCCGATCCGAAAACATAATCAAATTATAACATAAAATAGAAATATATATATATATATTTAACACACTAGTTACATATTATAAATTATATATTATATGATCCATATGCATTTTTATTAACAACAAAATTATTATTATATTATATTATATATTATGAGACATGTAAAACTTATATAAAAACAAACACATCAAATACATAATACAATGAACCAAATTATTATATATGTTATACTTATGTGCATAAAAAAAGCAAAACGGCGATATCCTGATATATTTAACCAAACCGCATGTATCTGGAATACATAACACAGTCACACATATGAACATGTATTTGAAACACAGTAACAAATATATCAACAAAATAGATAAAGTATATATCATATATAAACTATTACCAAATTGTGTGTACGATAGTATAGATCAGCCACTCTCAGTTTCTCTTTTTTGTTCTGTCTTTTTCGGCCTCCCTCTATCAGTCATGCTAGTAAATATATATAGGAACAAATTAGGTTAATGATAATGGGCCTAAGTTTATTTTGAAACCCAATATTAAATTAAAAACTGAATAAAGTTAAATAATTAAAATAGTTAAAATTAAAATAAAAACTAATTAACCTATTTATTTATTCTAGACCCAATATAAAAATAAATAGACTCAAAAAAAAAAAAAAGTCGGGCACCAAAATGCTCGAAAAAATAAAATGAACACGTCAAAATAATCAGCGCGAAATAAATGACTCGGAAAAATACAGCGTTTGGTCGGATTTTGAAATAAAAATTATGACCGTTTAAACTGCTCAGACTGATCAACATATGACCAAAAATAGTCGTAAAAATATTTTTAGCATGTCAAATTAAACCACGTGAACCGCAGATTAATGTTACCGACATTTGCAAACTTAAACTTGTCATTTTTTCGTTGACTAATTTTAGGCACAGTTAAAAAGTTAATTTGACCAGTCTGTTTGTAAATTCCGAGAAATTATTCCGGCTAATATTAAGACAGAAAAAAATGTTATGCTATGAAGATGATGCAAATGAATGTGAAACAAAAAAATTGGTTAGAGTTAAAAATAGAGGGCAAATTTTGGGGTGCAACAATACCAAGTGGTGATTTTCTAGTAGTTGCAAAGTGTGAGGTATGAAAAAATGTTTTAGGTTGTGAGCCAGCAATTAAGAGTTATACCTACCCAAGGTCTTTATGGGCATTTCCTATCCTTATGAGGGTAAAACTGTCCTTACTATTGAGAAGTAAGTAGTCTTATCCTTTGGATGTAAAAGGGTCATCGTAGGGTCATCGATTGGTCATTGAAGGCAACATTTGTAAGGATACCTTAGCATTCGAAGGGACGATCATCATTTAACCGTAGGCTACAAAGACGGGTCACCGAGGGACAAAATCATATATTCGCAGGCGACATCAGAGGGACGATGATTTATTTTATAGGGACATGATGATTTAATCGAAGGGTCTTTGCTAAGTGTATCCCCACATTCGCGGGACATGACCATAATACCGTAATACTGTAAGGCAACGAAGAGAGGTCCAAGATCACATATTCAAAGGCAACATTTTACAATCAATTAGGTAGTTGTAATCAATTAGGTAATTAGGTCCATATTATAATCAATTAGGTAATTAGGGTGAATCTCCACAAGGGTATCCCACAAATAAAGTGGAATACCTAGCAAGCTACTTCTCCGGGAGTATGTGAACCCTTACAAAATTCAGCAAACAAGTCAGAATACCAAATCAGGGTGCAATCGAGAATTGCACCACAAAAGAAACACAGCGCATGGTTAGAATAAAACATATCAGATAAGCATAGAACAGCACAGAAAAATCAGCGACTGTCACGTTCGCCCCTGCCTCGCCTAGCGAAGGCTTAGCGAATACTCGATACATGCTCGCTTAGCGATGTGCTAGCGAGCGGCTGCGGGTTCTGGTTTTGGTAACAGTAAAATTCCAGAAAGCTCCAGGCCCTATGGCATCCATTACAGAAATTACATGGTTAAACGTTCAAGATATTCATACATACTTAAATTTACATGCAAAAACTTAAGATATTTTTATAGATTCAATCATAATGCCACATGCAAGTTAAGAACATAAGGCGATAATAGTAATGCAAACCTGTTTGCAACTGAATTGCAACCTTGAATCGGCAAGTCGCTCTTAGGGTTGGCGCCGAATTGAGTTGGGCGGAGGTAACCTTGGTGCAGATGAGTTTCCTTCAGGGTTTCCTTGAGGGTTGCTCTGAATTCTCTGGGTTAGCCTCCAGGGTTTGCTGTGTTGCTTCTGTTAGGGTTTCCTTGCTAGGGTTTCTGTTCGTCTGCCTCTGTCCCCTTTTTCTGAATGAAGCTATGCTATTTATAATAATTTTTGTGACCTGATGGGCTCAGAATGAAGCCCAGAATTTTCTAGTATTCGCAAGCTTCGCTAGGCGAGTGGCGTAGCGAAGGGTTCGCTAGGCGAAGGAGTTGCTCGCCTAGCGAGCATGCCAGTTTGGGCCATCTTCTGGATTTGGCCACCTGTGTGCTGGGTCTTTGTTCTTTTAAGATCAATGCCTTGAACAATGAGTTGGAGTGCCTTGAAAAATGTCTTGAAAGATTAACGGGCAAATTTTGGGGTATGACAATGGGGAAGATTTGTCATCGCGAGTGAATGCTGACATAGTCAAAAAAATATTATGCCTAAAAAGAAATGATAATAGAAGCCCACCAGATTGACCTTCACAAGATCAATCTAGGCAAGAATGGTTATCCCGATGGACCAAAAAATGAATTGTCCATGCAAAAGTTAGGGATAAAATAAAAAATATAAAGCTCGCTAAGTCGAAAACCTGAAAGGGCGACTTAGGCAAAAATGAGCATCGTGGTGGACGAAAAAAATGGGAAAATGTCTAGGCAAAAGTTAGGGAAAAAGGCATTTGACTATGTTCTTTAAGTCTAGCTTGCTACAAGCTAGATCTCAGATGGCCGAAGATCAATCTGATCATCGTTAATCGAAGCAAAGTATTAGAATTCAGATCTTACAATGGATGACAACCCATGTTATGATCAATGGAAAAATACAAAAAAAAAATCCCATTTCCATTACTTTTGTTTTTCAATTTTTGCAATATCCTCTTTAAGGATTTTTGCGTCGTTGTACGCATCATATGTACAATTTTTTTTATAATCAATAAAATTCAGTTTCTTTTATCAATCTTTTTTCATTTCTCCTGCATTTTGTTTACGAAATAATTGATTTATTTTTATCACATAATGCTATAAAACTTAGGGAATAATAAAAGCTACATTAAAAGAAAACCTTATGCATTACTTTAACTTCATGAAGAATATTAAAAGATGATCGTTAGTTTGAGAGTTTTGCTTGAAAATCTGCAAATGTCTTGATGACTGCCCGATTAGATCGGATATCCTTTTTCATCTTAGCAAGATCAGGTGGATCCCCAGCAGCAGTGTTAACACACCATGTTCTAACAATAATAGTTTCTTTGGTATAATTGGTGACAAGTTAAAGTTTCCTCCATTCCATAAACCATTACCTTGTGAATGACATCCATTTGACCATATGAAACACCCATGCATCATGAAAATAAGGCATGCATCATGCAACATGCATATCATGTCCCTCATTTGCAATCTCCAAAAAAAACATATCTCGATAAATTCCAGTTGATGAACTTACAAAATTCAAACTGCTATTCCATATCCCATATGACCGTTCTCAACAATTTTCGGATACGTTAGTATTTAATCCTCTTCTACCTCGAATACCTGAAAAGCTTCTGCAATTCTCATATTCAGGTTCAAGAAGATTAAATAGGGGCAGTTGTTGTACCCCAAAATTTTCCCTCCCTTTTTCATCTTTTCATCCAACCCTTGACTTAAGTATCATTTGCATACATTCATGATTCATTCATATGTATCAATCATTCATCCATTAGTTAATCATTATATATTCAAAGATCTTGGCTTGCAAAGTTACGGTTTGTGTGGGGATAAAACCCTAAAGGCATGACTTAGGTGTTCATCTGATCATAGGGGATGTGAAACCCTAATGGCTTGATCATTGAAGCATGAAGTCAACAAGGTTCCATCAAGGTAATCCTCATGGGTCTCAAACCATAATTTACTAATGATTTGGTTGAAAGGCTTCATGGATATTCTTTAGGCCTTATCTTGACTTCTAAACCCTAGCTGGGACTCATATGTTCAAAACTTGGCAGGGAAGCATCTTAATCCATCCAAACGCCTTGATTGAAGGGTATGTGTTATTGAAACCCTAATCTCAGATGCTTGAAGGCTTATGCTAGTAGAGTTTGACTTGGAATCATCTTGGTTTGACTGAAATCCTAGCCCATTATGGAAGGCTCTTACCCTACAATATACAATCATTTCAAAAGACCACACCAATAATGAAACATCCTAAGTTCATTCCAAGCTAACAAAATCTTTACTAACATTAGAGTGTTTCAATGCATATGAGTTCAAAATGGAGGGGGTTGTCTATAATATGTGTTACACCATGGTACCAAGATATAGAGCAAATGCTAGACCTAAATCTTGGCCAATACATAATTCTAAAGGCCACAAACGATCCATGCCACCACTCTGCACTATCACAAAAGTCAGTACATGGAAAGCTGCTGACATTATGACAATCTCTAATAGATCATGACTGTTCAAGTGACATCAAGGCTCCATCTGAGATTGTGGCCACAAGGATGATGTGGTGTTTCTTCTTTAGTACCTTCACCAAGAATAAACTAATCACTTTTCTCTATAACTTATTCTCTAGTAGAAGTAGTTCATCAATACTAGACCTGCAAAACCATAGACACCACAAAGATACAACATCCAACATTAAAATTCATTTCCATGCCAACATCAATCCATAACAGGATGCACCAAAATGAAAGAAAAATAGCAAGTCAAACCAATATTGAAAACTTGTTTACATTGCAGATTAAACATCATTCATAGCAGACCAAGGAGATTGCAGCCATAAGCAAGAAAAACAATTGGCATGAATGTCATTACTATTCAACATCTAATCCTGGAATCATTCGCAACCATACCATAACAAGGCCAAGCAACATACATGCTTCTAATTAGTAGACATCGACTCAAAATGTTAACAATGGACAACATCAAGCATAACATGTAAGTCAGCTCATTACATATCCCAGGAAGTGCAACATACATGGCAAGAAAGAAGCAAAATGTATACACCCTACACTTGTTGTTTTTAAAATAGAATGCACCATTTGGAAGTTCCTTCATAACTACCATATACCCTGTATTTACTAATAGAAGTAGGATACCCAGCAAGTTCATTTAACAGTACAAAAATTTGAGACCATGATAAGTTATCAGAAGCAATACACACCAGAGTAAAACCATCCTATCAACTAAATCGAATTTCATAACTAACCACCCTACCAGAATTGCTAATTTCTAATTAACTTGAAATTTTGAGTGAATGTGAATTTGAATTTCAAAACTGAATCACCAAAAATCTATAAGTACTCTCCATCACTGAATCATTTGGATCAATCTCAGAACCTCTGGATCATCTTCAACCTCTCAACTAGCACTCTCTTCACAACCTCATAAATTCTCTCTGCAACTTTTGCTTCTCACAAACTACAGGCTCTCTCTTAAAGTACCATCTCAAGTACATGTTTCAAAAGAAGAAGAATGATGTTTAGAAGAGGAAGATGCAGAAAGAAGAAGAAAATAAGAGAAGAAACGTATCGGATTTCAATTGATTATCCATCACAGCTTTGTCTTCTCCGATCTCACACTTTGTCGGAGCGATCCTCAGCTTCGGAGGTAGGTTCATCTTCACCACTCCATGGCAATTTGGTCCTCATGTTGTAGCTTGCATTAAGGCTATTCAAAGCCCTAACATTTAGGGCTATGAATCTTGCTCTTCGCCATGTAATTTACGTATGAACTTCTAGGGTTCTTAGACATTTCGGTTCAATTGCAGGTTTAGAGACAGGATCAAGGAAAAGTAAGGGTAGTTTCTTGATGAGCAGGCCAAGGTAGTCATGATGAGGTTCGAGAATTCCATTTCTGGTGAACACTGCCACCGGAAGCAACTTCCGACACGGTGGTCCACAACGGATGTTGACATGAGCTGAATCTGGGGCGCATTTTAGCTTTCATTCCAATTAAATTCTAAACGCACGTGCTTAACTGTTTTGTTCACATCCATAGCTTTGCTTCTGATGGGCCAACATTGTGGGCTTAACAACCTTTCACCAACATCATCCCAACTTGCTTCACATACCCCCATGTTGTAGTGCATTTTACTTTGGACCTTTTTTTGTTTGCAGGAAGAAGACTTTCGTTGGGCTTAAGGGCCAACCACTGATTGCACACCATTTTTGGTTTGCATCTGAGTAGTTTAATTACCATTTTGTTTTAATTTTTTAGCTTAATTAAGGTTAATCTTGGTTAACTCTTATTAATCAGTTTTTTAGTTAAATCAAATTTTAGGATTTAGTTAGAATTTTAGTGATTAATTAGAAGCTTTAGGTAATTAGCTTAGGAACTTAATTAGAATAAAACTAGGATTAATTAGAATTTTTTTATAGAATTTAGTTAAAATTCTAAATAATTAGGTTTTGAAATTAATTAGAATAGATTTTAGAACTTGATTAATTTTTAGGTTTTAGTTAGGATATTAATTTGGTTCTTAATTGAATATTCATGTGAATTGACCCTTTTACCCTTAGGGGTTATTTTGTCTTAGAAATGCATGTTTCCTTTAGGATTAGAATTGACCTAGAATAAATAGCTAGTTTAATCAAGTTGATTTTTCATGAAATATCTGATTAATATGACTTTAATTATGGCATGCTACCTTAGGAATAGTGTGTGAATAATTTTAACCCTTGGGTTAGGTTTTCAAATTAATTTAAACCCTCAATTCAAGTTGATTAAAAGAAATTTTGATTAACTAAATCCTTTGATCTTGTATAATCCCACCGTTTATTCAAGTGATCAAAAGTCCCTTGATCACTTGATGAGACTCTTTTTGTAGGTTGTGGATCTCAAGGCCTCAAGTCCAGAATCTCACTCAAGGAATCCCAGTCATATCAAGCAGTGGATTATACAAGGTGCCAAAGGTGTTTCCATAAGATCTTTTCAATTAAGATTAAAATTGTGTGGCACGAGCCTTAAGAAATAGGGAATGCATGAGAGTGGATAATTCCATTAACTCATTCTGAATGGTTTTGGATATAGGATGAATCACCCAATTACTCATCGTATTTATCTCTATTCATAGACTTTAGCATAACTCAAATCATATGATTGTCAAGTCTCTCCCTTCAAAGCAACAATACAACAATCAAAGGTCTTCAGCAACAACTTATCAATCAGGATTCAAGTTGTATGCCATGAGCCTTAAGTAACAAAGAATGATGAAAGTGGAGAATTCTTATCCTTGTTTAGGGTTTCCTTGGGTACAACACGAATGACCCAGTTGCTCAAGGTTCACCTTTGTTCATAGACTTTAATGCAATTCAAATCAAATGATTGATAAGGTTTTCATCATCACAAGGAGCAACAAAGATTCTTCTTCAACAACTTGAAAATTATAATGAGAATCACATGCCACGAGCCTTAAGTAGTAAAGAATGAATGAGAGTGGAGAATTCTATTAACTCATTATGAATATCTTTGGGGACCGAATGACCCAGTTGCTCATCGTATTCACCTTTACTCATAGACTTTAGTGTGCTACATATCAAATGACTGCCAAGTCCTCTTCATCTTCTATCATTATAGCATACCTCTTGCCTCAATCTCTTGTTATTAGCCCTAGTGGATTGAACTACGAAAGCTCTGATTTTCGCATTGCACAGTGAGAATACGTAGGCACGACAACTCAGATTCTCCACAAGCTACCCTATTTATTAATCACATCCTTCATTTTTATTCATCAATCAATACCATCTTTTGAGATCAAATACACTTTTCCTTGGACTCCATTTACATCCTTTTAGGACGATTTAGAGGAAGTCCACCTTGTGAACCAAGAGTTGTTTGGCTCGTAGCCAAACATTTAATTCCTTCTTTTTTGGCTAAAACGTTTGTTTACTCTTCGGTTCAGAGTCTATCCTTTCATGGATCCAAGATACCATCTCCTTTGATTTCAAATTGATGGTTCCTCAGGAAGTGATATGTTGTCCCTTTTACTAAGCAATACTTTCTTTTGGGCCCCATATATACCCTCTTAGGATGATATAACGGCAGTCCACCTTGTGAACCAAGAGTTGTTTGGCTCGTACCCAAACACTTAATTCCTTCTTTTTGGATAAGACGCTTGTTTACTCTTTAGTTCGAAGGTCATTCTCCTTTGTGGGTTCCCATGTTACCAATTTGTTGATGCAAGTTATACCTTTCTTCACTATAAATCTTTCTCCTTTGTTTTCGTGGTTCCACGAACTACGAATATTCTGACTTTCTCATTGCACAATGAGAATACGTAGGCCCGAAGATGCGAATCCTTAGCGAGGACAACCCTAATTATTCTTTCTTCCGTTTTAGGACACCATCCATATCTTTTATGAACCATCATCTACCTTCAATCATTGAACCACTCACCCCAGTGACATATTGTGTCTTTGAAACCAATACAGTTTTCTTTGGAATTCCATATATACCCTTTTAGGACGATATAACGGCAGTTTGCATTTGTACCTAGAGTTGTTTGTCTCACACACAAACATTTTATTCATTCTTTTTTGGATAAGACATTGTTTCCCTCTATGGTATGAATTACATTTCTCTTATGGATTCCAATATACCCTGACCTTTGGTTCCAAACTACACCTTTTCAGTCACTGTTACCAAATCCTTCATTTCTGTGACTTTGGTCACTTTTCCATTCATCTTCATGATGCATCCATAATACTACCTTCATTCACTTCATGTGATATACCCTTCATCTTTAAGACAAATACAATATATCTTTGAGCTCCACCTTGTGTCACCTTGTGAACTAAGAGTTGTTTGTGTCGTACGCAAACACTTAATTCTCTTTATTTTTCGGCTATACCATATAGTGGCAGACGCTTATGGCTACCCACATATTGGTTAACTCCAGTTTTACTTGGGTTTAGATTTCATCCCCTTGTGTGAGTTCAAAATCATATAATCCTTTGGTTCAGACCATACCTTGATCACAATTTCTTTTCACCTCCCGCCATTAGTTCTATGAACTGTGGAGCTCTGAATTTATTATTGCACTATAAGGATATGTAGGCATGAGGGCCCCAATCCTCACCGAGCACTTTATCTATTCTTTATTATCCATTATTCTTTCACGAGTAATCTTTAAATATAACACCCATTCGAGCAAAGATAATCAAAGCGGTTCCCGTTGAGTACAACAGATGTTAGAGGTGTTAATACCTTCCCCTTGCATAACCGACTCTCTTACCCGATTATCTCTTTCCCCGGGTTTCATCGATGTTTTACCTTTCCTTCGGGAATAAATAAAGTTCAATGGCGACTTTTTTGTATTTTCGAGCGTGTGATGCATTCAGGTATATATCCTCTAGCTTTAGGGAGGTTCTTGCAAAGGAGTATCGTGGGACGTTGGATCACATTGGTAAATCTTGGGTTACAACAATTGTGCGTTTTTTATTCGATCGAGTGAAGCTTTGAAGAGCAAGAGGTTTCTTGCAAAAAAGTAGTATGAGACAGTGAATTAAATCTGCATTGTTGGGTTACTTGATCAAGCTTTGATCAAGGGAAGAGAAAGTTTTAAAATCACACTGTCTAAATTTCTCTCTGCATTGTTGGGTTACTTAAATCTGCATTGTTAGGGTTTATGTGATTGGATTGCTAGATTTCTCTTGTATATGCCTTCTTCGAAGTAAGGTTAATTACACTGTCTAAATTCGAGTTTGAATTAAGGGCAGACGTACCCATAGCAAGGTTGATTGGGGAACTACCTAAAAAAAATCCATGTGTACTCTCTCTCTCTCTCTCTCTCTCTCTCTCTCTCTATATATATATATAATATATATATATATATATATTATATATATATATATATATATATATATTTATCTTTTATTTTCTATTTTGCAAATTGTTGATTTCATCGATCGTTGGATCAATTTGTTTGGATAATATTTTTGATCACATTTTGAAATTGGTTTTGTTGAGTTGATCATAATTACTTAGGTTGTGATTGTGTTTTAAGATCAATAATACCACATAAAATTCCAAATAATATCGATAGCATACTAGGTGTTCGATAAATATTCTTAATTGATTTTTTTTTTGTGAATTATCATTGGAAGTAAACCATCTTTGTTGTTTTGCATTCAACTAGTTATCATTAATTATGTTTGGTTAATTGTGATTCATTATCATACCATGATTACTATTATGTTTATCCTAGATTTTTGATAGTGGGTTCGGTTAGACGATTTTGATTCGGGATACTTCCACTTTCTTCTGCGCACCATGAATTTTTCAGAACTATTTTTTGTCAAAGTTTTTAACTAGTGGTCTATTCACCCTCCCCCCCCCCCCCCCCCCCTTAGATCTAAGTATGTCGTCTAACAAGTTGTATCACGAGTTCTGATTAATTTCATGCTTAAATATTTGCTTATAAGAAAATGGTTACCGAACCTAAAGGGGTTTACAATTTAGCACCAATTTTCACAGGCGAAAATTATGGTTATTGGAAAGCTTGTATGCGTGTTCATATAAAATCGGTTGATAATGATGTATGAGACTCATCATCAATGGTCCTAATTAAATTATAATGACCAATGGTGAAGGCGTCATCATACCAAAACCGGAAAATCAATGGAATGATAATGATAAGAAATTTTGGTCATATGATTGGAAAGCACAAAACTTTCTCATACCCGCACTCAGTGTTGATGAATTTTATTGTGCTTCCAATTGTGAGACCGCCAAAGCCATGTGGGATGCATTTGAAGTTTCCCATGAGGGAACTAATGAGTTCAAACAAGCTAGGATCAATACATTTAATCAAGAGTTTGAACTCTTTCGTATGAAGCATGGTGAAACGATTGCCGAAATGCAAAAGAGGTTCACACATCTTATAAATTGGTTGAATGATATAGGTAAGCCTATTTCCAATTATATTGCTACTAATGAAGTTTTGAGGTGTCTTAATAGGGAATGGAAACCCAAGGTCACCGCAATCAAAGAGGTGAATGATCTTAAAACACTTGATCTTACTACTTTGTTTGGAAATTGGAAGAACATGAGCAAGAACTCATTTGCTTGGAAAAATATGAGAAAAATCTTGAAAAGAAGATGAAAAAGGAGAAAGGTAAAGACAATGAGGTAGATAAGAAGTTTATTGCTCTAAATATTTCAAGCTCAAAGTCCTCAAACAATTAGAAAAGTGATTGTGAAGCCAGATATGACAATAATTATGATGATGAAGATATTGGGTTGTTTGTCAAAAGATACCAAAAGTATATAAGGAAAAATGGAGTCAAACACTTCGACAAGAGCCTAACCAAATTTAGAAGGTTATCTAACTCCTCAAAGGAAGATGACAGTAAGAAAGGTAAACTTAGAAATTCATTCTACAATTATGGAGAAGTTGTTCATTATAGACCGAATTGTCCTATGATCAAGAAAGATAAAGAGAAAGGCCACCACAAGAAATCTAGAAAGTCTAGAAGAGCATATGATACTTGGAAAAGTGAAAGTGATTCTTTAAGCGATGAAAGATCAAGTTCAAGTGTCGAATAGGCCAAGATTTTCTACATGGCAAACAAAAATAAGAAGAATAAAGTAAGTCTTTCTAAGCTTGAATCTATTAATGAATTATCTTATTCTCAATTACAAAGAACTTTTGAAAATCTACATAGAGAAGCCCTGGATGCTTTTAAAAAGTCAGCTTCACACGAAAGAATCTTTTTACACTTAGAAGCTAAAGTTTTAGAATCTGAAAAGAAGATGAAATATATTAAGAGATCTATGATAGATATTCAAAAGGACAAGAGTGGGGATGTAAAACCTTCATGGTTTGGTTATGAATCTTGTCATAATTGGAAAAAAGAGGTAAAAACTCTTGAAGCTAAATTGGACAAAGCATTACAACCAAAGATTGCATTTGCTATTGATCCATCAAAGTTTGAACGGTCTTTGAACCCTTCATATAAAAAGCATAAATATGTTAAAAAGGACTCAAATAGCAAAGTTACATCTCATCATAATTTATATTGTCACTATTGTTGCAAGAAAGGTCATACTATTGAAAAATGCAAGTTTATGATACTTTTATTCCTATTTATTTTTGGTTTTTGTCTTGGCACGCTTTTGCCTATTTATTTTTGTTATTTTTCATAACTTCAAAGGCTCATAACTTGATGATCCCTAAGTATTTTTTAGCCACTCTTTTTGCTATGTGTTCATAATTTTGTATATTTTATGATGGTGATAATAAATTCTAGAATTAATTTATTTTTCACATACTTGTGCTTGTCTAAAGTTGGTACCTTTTTTAGAATTGTTTTAGGGTTTCAAATGACTTTCTTTGATCGATACTTTAATTTTTCTTGATCACCATGACTTGTATGAATTTTGTGCATCATATATGAACTTTGTTTGATGTTGTTAATATTTGCCTCTTGGTTTTGACCTAATTTCGACTTACTTTAATGTATGTTTACATTTTTATGTGTTTTGAACTTTTGTTACTATGCCATGAACTTTTATGTGCTTATTTTTCCATTGATCCACGATTCACATGTCATTATTTCATGTCTTGTTGAAACTTTGTGTGCATGTGTTCCATTGTGTTTGTCTTTGTTTATGTGTTTACAAATGCTTTAAACTTGTAATAACATGTCTTTGTATGACTTGTATGCTTACATGTTCAAACTGTTTGTATGATGTTGAACCTTTGATTGTGATCATATTGAACCTTAACATGCATGTCTTGAATACCTTAACTTGTTTTCATGATTAAGTTGATGTTATGTCTAAACCATGTCTTACTTCATGCATATACATGTTTATTCACACTTATTATGACATCCATATACATGTTCATGAATTGTTATGTCATTCATCTTTGTTTCTTCATGATGATATATCCATGTCATTCATATTCATGTTAACTTTATACATCTTTGAATGATGTTGTTGTATATTTGTTCATGTTCACATGTTGTACATATGTGTTTACATACCATGCTTGATATTATTATGATCATGTTTCCATATCTTTGTTGATGTCATGTATGAACATCTTCTTCATTTGCTTATCTATGTGGATGTCATATTTGAACATCTTCTTCATCCTTGTTTGTCCTTGTTGATGTCATGCTTGAACATCTTCTTTATCATTTGTTTATATTTGTTAATGTCATGCTTGAACATCTTATTTATCATGTGCTTATATTTGTTGATGTCATGCTTGAACATCTTCTTCATTTGCTTATCTTTTGTTTATCTTTTTCCCAAGTCCAAGGGAAAGACCTCTTTATTGACATAATGTCATTGGTCGTTTAGCAATCCCTAGTTCCCCTTTGACCTTGTTAGAGTTATTCTCACTATAAACTTATATTTAAGTAGGAGTTTGTAACTCTTGTAAGTACGTTTGTTATGAACACTTACTCCCCCCTTTGGAACCTTGATCACTACCAAGTGTTCTTTCACCCTTAGTTAGGTGAACTACGGTTGCTCTGATTCCATCCTTATATGGATACGTAGGCACATGACCACGAAGTTTTGGCAAGCAAACTTAATAAAACCTTTAGGTCCTTCCCAATAAAACATTTCCAAACAATAGCAAACAAACAATAACATAACACAAATGCTTTCAAAAGGCTCCTATATGACACTATAGATACTGAGGATGCTAATACCTTCCCTTGAATTTTTTATTTCTTTGATGAACTATACTATAACATGACTAAGCTAAGCATTAATTTTGTTGCATGTTGATTGAGAGATGGCCTTATATATTGAGTGAGTCAAAGTGAGATGAGAGACATGTTAAGTACTCGTCAAAGTTTGAGGACATTTTCTGAATTTGTCGGATAGAAGTTGGAAGCAAGAATGATGGTTAAGTAAAGAAAAAAAATATTATTTGGTGATGTTCAATTGTTATTGTGCGACATTTTTTTCTGTTGAAATGTGCAGTTGCATGTGAGTTACTTGAGGACAAGCAACAATTCAAGTTTTACATTATGATGACAGTCTGTCATTGCATGAATTCGGTCGAAGAAATGGATCAAAACAATTTAAAGATGAGAAAAAATAAAGAAGAAAGACCAAAGAATGGGGAAAAAAGCTAAGTGTGAAGAAATTGGACTTAGTGAAAAATCAGGTGAAAATGGAGCAAAAGTGTGCAACCACTGGAATAATCATACCCAATATCACACGCACGATATGGATATAAAAGTTGCATCGCACGATGCAGATCATCATGCGCGCGATGGCTCTTTTTTCTGGGCTTTTCTGATGCGTCTGGTCCATTCTGAAGGCTATTAAAGGAGATTTTCTGCACTTTCTCAAGGGTTATGAAAATTGGCAGCATAAGTATGACTTTTACAACATCAAATGTGATTTTATTAGCATTTGAAGTCATCGAAGACCAATCCTTCAAGGAGTCTCATATGTAATTCTCCTTAATTATTTTTGGTATTTTATTTTGAACTATGAGTAGCTAAACTCCTCTATGTTAGGTTGTGTTTTGATGAACCTATTTCAATGTTGTTGGGTAATATGTTGATTTGACTTTACATGAATTCTTTGATCTATAATTCTATTCAATTGTTTCTTGTTCGTAATTCTTTTTACATGAGGTACTCTTTTAATCTGATTTTAGGCACATAAGGAATACTGACCATTAGTCTATACGTTAGACCTAGGGAAATTGTCATGCTTATGTTGGTTAACTAGGGATAGGAAACCCCGAGTAATGGCTAGTGAATTAATGCTCGGTTGCATCGCCTAATCCTACTTATGCCAGTGGACTATGGATAGGAAGCTCCGAGTAGTGATTAGTGAGCTATATCGCAAGGGATTGGTTATAGCAGTTTTGTTAATTTGTTGTGAGATTATAGTGATAAGATTATTCATGTAAGGCATCAAACATCAACAATAGAGAAATAAAGGATTCTATACACAACTTGACTGCTTCCATAATTCTTTCTCAACTCTTTGTTTATTTCCGCTTTGAAATCCCCCCCCCCCCCCTTACTATTTTCTACGCATTGCACACTTTTTGTCTTGTTAAAAATCAGTCCCTGGGATTTGATATTTTATTACCGTGACACTATCGGTACACTTGTTGAGAAGTCATCAGCATGACATGTCTTAAACAAGGTATTTATTAAACCTATCCTAGAGAATACACCTTATGAGTTATCCAAAGGTAGAAAGCCAAATATTTCTTGTTTTTATATTTTCAGCTACAAATGCTTTATTTTAAATTATGGTAAGGACAAACTTGGTAATTTTGATACAAATCAGATGAAGAAATTTTTCTTGGGTATTTATCATCGATTAAGGATTATAGAGATTTCAACAATAGAACTTTTTTTGAAGAGTCAGTTCATATTACTTATGATGAGTCCAAACCCCAAAATTTAAGGAAAGGTGTTCTTTCTTGTTTTGATGTTTCAGGCATAATAACGAAAGAATTGGTCAAAGGAAAAATTTCTTCAAGAGGATCCTCCAAAAAATGAGGACAAAAATAATGATAAAGAGGATATAAGACACGAGAAAGAAAAACCAAAGACCTCAACTCAACTTCTTGAAGAATGGATTGTTGCAGAGTGTCGCGTCCGCGAAAAACAACCGGCGGGCTGAAACAAAACACAACACAAAGCCGCCACCGTGCGTTATTTATCCCAAAGAGGGAAAGGAAACGCTCGAAGTAAACCTGGGAAAAGCATGGTCTCGCGACCAAAGAGAATGGGATCGGGAGTCGGTTACGCAAGGGGAAGGTATTAGCACCCCTCACGTCCGTCGTACTCGACGAGATCCACGCTCAAACGATAGAAAAAGGTTGCTAAAACAAAACATCACACACACACACTGAAGACAACACAGGTGGAGGAAGAGGGGAGAGGGCTCGCTAGGATATCGCATCCTATGCCTACGTATCTCGTCTGGAACGAGAATCAGAGCTGCCGTAGTTCGGCTCACGCACGCCAAACAAAACACACACAAACACGGGCAAACTTGGAACCCGAACGCCAATCGCTGGACTTACATCGGCTTCCGAATCAAACAAACACACTCAGGATACGGACAGCCAATCGCTGGTCTTACATCCATATCCTGGCACACAAGAACAAACAAACAACAAGTTACTAAGGAGTCAGGCACTCGAGCCTAGCAACTGTCAAGCAAACACACACAAAGAAAAGAAAAAAAGTGCCCGGAGAGACCTCGCACGGTCTCCTGCCTACGTACCTCATCTGGTATGAGGATCAGGGCGACGTAGTTCCCCTGAACGGGAAAGAAATTCTCACCTAACCAGATACAAAGGGAGACACACTACTAGGGAGCTGGACTCGAGCCTAGATGTTATCATGCATCATTGCCCTATGTTATGGTTTCTATCCTAACATGCACAAGCAAGCTAATCCTAAACAGGCAAAACAATCAAAGCAAACAATCACAAATAGCACACACTATATCCAAACAGAGGTGGCTCAAACAAGGGTTAGACTGCCAAAGCAAGTCAACTGTATCAGGGTGATGTTAGCTCTTAACCCTGACATTGAGAGTCAGGGTGAAGCCAGATGAAAGGTGAGTGAGGGGTGTGCCTCACAGCTCTGATCCCTGGCCAGGGAGAGCTTCAGACAAAGGAAGTGTGGGTCCAGAAAGTGGGAACCCTTCTACACTTATGACACTGACTCAACTGTACAACTGTACATGGATCTTGGGTTAGGATCCTCAAGGCATCAACATGTAATGTGAGCCAAGGGACGACTCAACAGATTAGCAGGAGGTGGATTACACACCTCTTGTGTCTGCCAATTGCCTTAACAAAGGTCTTTTCCTGCTTGGGGACAAAAATAAACAAGCACAAACATCGCCTCTTAAGGAGGACTTCAGACAGGTGCCTGGCCAAGTAACAGGCCAGGTCTTCCAGACTACATGGAGAAAAGAAATTCTACCTCAATTGGTTAACACAACCAAGCAACAGCACAAGCAAGTTCTCAAGGAACTATTAGCAACTAATGTACCTGAAATCAATCAAATATAATCAGTATACCAATCACAAAGTCAAAACAAACAGATAAAAACCAACAGTCAACACAATCAATCACATGTGCAAAGCACAAGCCCAAAGCAAGTGAGCTAAGCATCCTACAAAATAGAACAAGTTAGTTCATAACAATCAACCAAACTCAATCAACTTGCATTAATCTCCTTAAAGCATTTGCTTCCTAACCTGAAAAGCAAACTCAAACATGAGAAACAAGACCACTAGGACAAGCCTAGGGTCAAAAGGAGGTGAAAAATTCAAAACAGAAAGTGAAAATTAACCAAAACCAAGATTAATCAATCAAGAATAAGGTCCAATTGGTCTCACATCAAAACTATGCACCAAATCTATTTCATACACAAAACATGTCAAACTATGCACTTTGGAATCACATTGGAGCAAACAGAATGATCACAATCAAACCAATACCAAAATAGCTCAATAAATTCCAAGAAAATTCAAGCTTAAACAGAACACATTCAATGAGCAACATATCAAATTTCAGGCTATTTGGACAAGAGGAAGTATGGAAATTAAATTCACTAAGTCAAGTCATGCTTATACAAGTCCAAACAAGGCACAATTTCATGTATCAACTTCAAGCAAGCATAAAACAGTGTAGGAACATGATAAATGCACCAAACCAAAACCATGATACACTTCAATGTGTCTAAACTCACTCCACAAAATTTCAAGTCCATCCAATACATATCCAGAATTTCACAAATCAATTAAAAACATGTCTCACAAAAAGTTCACAAATGGCTAAACAGAAAATAAAATCCCAATCAAATAGGAAATGGATTCAAAAATTCCATAAAAATTCACATGCATTCTCAACATTCACAAGTATCTTCATGCAAAAATCCAGCTCAATTCAAGTTCAATAAACATAGCAAATAAAATCAAGAAGATGCACAAGACATGGTGTGATACAAAATGTCACACCTCCAAAGATCATGTCATAACTCTCAATCCAGGAACTCAAAAATTACAAACCACATACCAAAATGACCAGGATTGAGTCTAGTTTAAGCACAAAAAATTTCATGAATTTATAATGAAGCATCATCATTTTATGAGCCAAACACCAAGCATTGTGCAAGCAAACACATGTTCATACAAACCCTAGGCCATTCCAGAAACCTCACTCAAATTGGCCAAATGAATCAAAAGTTATGTCACTTTGAAATTCAACTTTTTTGGACAATGATCAATCCATAACTTGCCAACCACACATGAGAAATTCATGTTCTTGGACTTTTTGGAAAGGTGAGAGCAAGATCTACAACTTTCATGTTGAACAAAATTTCATTTGAAACATTTTTGGACATGTAATTTTGAGGAGAAAAACTTTCCATTTTTGGCAATTTTCAATTACAAGTCACTTTCTATTTTTGGAAAGTTTCCATCTGACTTTATTTTCTTCATTCTTGATGTTTGAAATGTCAAATGAAACTTGTTTAGACATGAATGAAGTGTCTCTAACCCTCTCCCACCTCCAAATCCATCATTTCAGGCACAGTTGACCGTAGTTGACTTTTCTGACTGATAGATGAATTTCAGCTTGACTGATCAAATTGAGCCTCAAACTCCTGATGAAATGGCTCAATGATGAAACCCTAGCTTCCATAAGCTCAATATAACCATATGATGATCCCCATATCCATTGAAAACCTCATCTCCTTGACAAGCCCTGAGTGGCACAATGCAGCTGATTAGGGTTGACCAGTGGTCAAAACCCTAATCTCAAGGAATATGATCAAGCATAAGGAATCTCTTGGTGATGATAAAACCATGATGACGATGATGTATCATTTCAACCAAGATGAAGCTCAATCTCCTTGACAACCAAGAAACCCTAATTTGAACCACACATCCTCAGATGGTTAATGATCAGTCCATGAAACCTTAGCTTGCATCTCAACCCCTTTATCTTCTGATCAAGACTTAGGAGGATGACTTGCTCAATGTAGCCATATGATATGCAACATGCTAATGACTAATCACTTACAAATGCTATGCAATATGTTAAGCTAGTCCCAAGAGAGGAGGGCAAATTTTGAGGTGTTACAGCTGCCCCTATTCAATCCACTGTGAACCTGTCGATATGAACAGCCTCGGCTTTCAGATGATCAGGATGAAGAGTGATTGAATAACAAGAACAGACGAACAATTTGCACTCTGATGGGAAAATAATTAACAATGCCTGTCAGAATCGGCAAAGAAACAACCTCGAAAGAAGAAACATCCGTCTGGTACGGAGAAAGTCGGCCTGAGTACCGAAACAGCAACGTCGACCTGGATACCAAAATAAATGGTAAGACAGGGATAACCATGGCCTGAATACCACACATCCACTGGGGATTATTCTTTTTTTTTTAATGCTTTTCTTGAACCCCGAAAATTTTCTCTTTTCCTTTTCTTGAACCCCGAAATTTTCTTTCGCGCAAATGATCCCGGATCACTGCATTTGAACCCCGACATCTTGTTTGCCAAAATAATGAACCCCATTCTCCATTTGAACCCCAGTCGCCTGACGATAACTTGCGATCGCCATTGTGAACCCCATTCTCCAGAAAATGCCTCAACATTTCCCTTTCTCCATCTGAACCCCGCTCTCTAGAAAATGCCTCAACATTTCCCTTTCTCCATTTGAACCCCACTCTCCAATTTCTTGTGATAATTCCGCTGGCACCGTCGGAAATAACACCAAACACCACTCTGAGGGCGACATATCAGAGGGTACACCTTCACAAAAGGAAGGTAACATGTGCATCTCTTCCTCAGAAGACACCCATAACGACCTCTGTTGGCCTCAGCCAAAGTCTAAGGTGACACATGAACAGAAGATAATCCTGAGGACCTCATCCCGGATACAATCTTCAACTCCAATCTCCATTTGAACCCCACTCTCCAGAAAATGCCTCAACATTTCCCTTCCTCTGTTTGAACCCCGATTTCCAGAAAACACCTCGTGTCTCCTTTTCTCCATTTGAACCCCGATTGTCGCGCTGATCGCGTAACGTCCTTTGATTTCATTTCCATCTCCGTCCGACGGAAAAAATTTCCTCCAGTATCGCACTACTGGGGAACATTGCTGATCTGACATCATGATACTAAACTCCTCAGAGTAACACCTTCAACCAGACACTGACTAATGACTGGGAAGAAACTCGACGTTTACTGGACATCGAACAATGATGTTTACTTGACACCAAAGACAACTCGACCAGACACTTACTGATGACTGGGAGGAAACTCGACGTTTACTGGACATCGAACAATGATGTTTACTTGACACCAAAGAAAACTCGACCAGACACTTACTGATGACTGGGAGGAAACTCGACGTTTACTGGACATCGAACAATGATGTTTACTGACACCAAGGAAGACTCGACCAGACACTTACTGATGACTGGGAGGAAACTCGACGTTTACTGGACATCGAACAATGATGTTTACTTGACACCAAAGAAAACTCGACCAGACACTTACTGATGACTGGGAGGAAACTCGACGTTTACTGGACATCGAACAATGATGTTTACTTGACACCAAAGAAAACTCGACCAGACACTTACTGATGACTGGGAGGAAACTCGACGTTTACTGGACATCGAACAATGATGTTTACTTGACACCAAAGAAAACTCGACCAGACACTTACTGATGACTGGGAGGAAACTCGACGTTTACTGGACATCGAACAATGATGTTTACTTGACACCAAAGAAAAGTTCGACCAGACGGGGATCGACACGACACTTACTGGTATCACAAGAATGCTGAACTCCTCAGAGTAACATCTTCAAACTTCCGTCTCGCACGACAGAAATCTTCCTCCAATATCGCGCTACTGGGGGGAATACCATTGACCCAACGTCACAATGCTGAACTCCTCGGAGTATCATCTTCTCTGACCGGCAAAACCCATTCTTGGATGGTAACCACAGCTCGAGTTGCGCTGATCGCGATCTTTATTTCCATCTCTGTCCGACGGAAAAAATTCCTCCAGTATCGCACTACTGGGGAACACTGCTGACCTGACGTCATGATGCTAAACTCCTCAGAGTAACATCTTCACCATCTGGCAAAACCCATTCTCGGCTGGTAACCACGGCTTGAGTAGCACCTTCACCCACTGGCGAAACCAAATCTCAAATGGTAACCTCGGCTTGAGACTAGCTCATGCTTGCAATATGATGCATGATTGATTTTTCTGCGTAATGCTCCATAATTATGGAAATGCTACGCGATTCGTTATGCAATATGCTATGATCTCCTAAATGATGCATGCATAAAAAAGCATCCCCCTCAAGGGACTCTTCTGGGGAGCTCGAGGCACTCTGCTGAGAACTCGCCATCACTCCAACTCCACCCTGCTGGGGAATATCACTGCTGCTGGGAAAAGGCAACCCTTGCTGGGGAAACCCTCCTTTGCACCCGATCCGCTTGGGGGATTGCTGGGGATAGAACCACCAACGCAATCTGTGGGGATACAACAGTCTTTGACTTGCTGGGGATACAACACTCCAGACTCTGCTCGAGGAACCACCGCACACAGATACTTCCGCTGGGGAAATTGCAACCTTCAGGCCTGGCGACTGGGGAAGCATCAATCTAAAACCTGCTGGGGATAACCATCCTGACCCTGCTAGGGAATCCACAGACCTTGAATCTGCTGGAGAATTAGTCATTCCGACTCTGCTTGGGGAGGAAGACAGTCTGGTACCGAACACCCGACGACTCGTCGAACCACGGTATTCATATCCAACTCCCATGTCAACTATCCAATTTTAAGAACTCCCAGACTCGTCTGGACTTTTCTGCTCCATCATCTTGTATTCCAAACAACTCCGTTCTCGACGGAGAGCGAACTTCTGGGATTTATACAGACTTTTCAATCTTCAGACTTTGAAGAGTCTTCTTGATTAATTCCCAGGATCGTCGTACGTCTCGTCGTCGTCTCTTCACCGTTCTTCTATTCATTTGTCCCTGATTGGACTCCGTGGGGACTGTTTTGTCAACAACTTCCACATCACAACCTGCAAGTGAGTGAAAATATCTAACAGTTCCTGCAAAAGAGATCGTTAGATAAAACCGTGCCCCAGGCGTGTCAAGATTTCAACACTTGGGTCACTCAACCTTCCGAATAAGATTTCAAGCTTTCAATCTTATAAACATGCATTGGAAGGGACCTGTATGTCTTAAAATGCAAAGATTCTTTATCACAATAATCTGGATGTTTTTGCAATCAAAGCGGTAATGAAAAACAAAAACAAAAATTATTTGACTGAATATGCATTTTATTGATTGAAAAGTGTGGCTCAAATGAGCAATACAATGGAAGCAATTCCTGAAAAGAGGTAATTGCGCACAAAAGGAAAAATCTATCCTAATGGCAATATGAAACTCGTGATCTCATCGAGTTCCAACTCGGTTACACCCCATATGTCCTCAGAATCTCCGTGCTTTCTGCCTTCTGAACAAGACGCTTCTGATCGATCCCTACCGGGTATTATCCATGTGCCTTAACCAAAGCGCAAACGATCATGCCATACGCAGTTGTTCGTTTCAATCCCTCTTTTGCCTGGACTGCCCTTTCGGGTTTTCAATCCACCGGGATACCCTTTTTTGCCCAAGTCGCCTTTTCAGGTTTTCAACTTGTCGGGTGTACATTCTTTTCTTTTTATCCCTAATTTTTGCCCGAACCTTTCTTTATGTTTTTTGGTTCGCCGGGATGCCCCTTTTTGCTTGGACTATTTTATTATTTTCGTCCAGCGGGTCTTTTTATACGAAGTATTTTTTAACTGCGTCCGCATTCACAGGGGATGGAAAATCCTCGCCATCCATGGTCGTTAACAACAAGGCTCCTCCAGAGAAAACCTTCTTAACCATGCTGGGGATTCATGACTGGGTGTCCACTTGCCCCTACGATCGTTTTGAGGAGGAAGGATCCCTTTCAGCACCATATCACCCACGTGATACACCCGAGGTCGTACCTTTCAGTCAAAAGCACGTTTCATCCTTTGCTGGTATAACTGCCCATGACAGATGGCTGCCAGCCTCTTTTCCTCAATCAGGCTCAACTCTTCATACCGGGTCCTTACCCATTCAGCCTCTTGTAATTTCACGTCCATCAAGACTCTCAAAGAGGGAATCTGAACCTCAACTGGTAGCACAGCTTCCATCCCATATACCAGTGAGAAAGGCGTTGCCCCAGTAGATGTACGCACCGACGTTCGATACCCAGTATACCAGCTTCGTACTCAATCACACCGTCGGTGCATTCAAATGTTATCCGGGCCACAAAAGAAATATGGGACCTTTTTGGCGTGACCAAAACAACACCAACTCCCACCATTAACCCCATCAGACATCAAAACCCGTTCGGATTCGGGGGCAGGCCCCTCCTCCGGGATCGGTTACTCTCAATCTTTCGATTGGAGCACCTCGAGATGTCCTCATCAGGGAACTCAAACCTCATCGGTTGATAATTCTCCACGGGTTGTTGGGCGAGGTAATCAGACAATACACCCCTTGATGGCTTTCTGAACGGTGTACTGAATATCACATTCAATCAAAATCATTTGCCCTCTTGCAACCCGTCCGGTCACTGCTGGCTTCTCAGATATGTACTTGATCAGATCCATCTTGAAATCCACAAAGTGGTATGAACCAGCATACACTGTCTCAGTCGACGAGCAGCCTATGCCAAAGTACAGCAAGTTTTCTCGAGCAGTGAATGTATTGTTTCACAGTCGGTAAACTTTTTGCTAAGGTAAATTGCATGCTCTTTTCGACAAGACTCGTCATGCTGACCCAATACACCTCGTAGACCCCTCGAGGGCTGTCAAGTACAGATTAACAGTCTCTTTCCATAGGGAGGCATCAGAATCAGAGGTTCCTGCAACTTATTTTTTTATTTTCCAATGCCCCTTGGCAATCATTATTCCACCTGACCGTTTGATCTTTCTTTCTCAGCTTGAATGGGTTCACACGTGGCTGTTAGAGGAGATGTGAACCATGACATGTAGTTCAATCTACCTAATAGACCACGAACCTCTTTTTCTATTCTCGGTTCAGGCATTTCTTGTACTTTTTTTTTTAGCAGGATCGACCTCGATTCCTCTCTTACAATGAACCCCAGCAGCTTACCGGCCCGCACTCTGATAGTGCACTTATTTGAATTCAACCTCAGTTTGAATTATCTCAACCGGTCAACTCAGCTTGGCCAGATCTGCCAGATGCCCCTCTTCTGTTTGGGACTTTGCTATCATGTCATCATCATAGCATTCGATTTCAGGATGAATCATCTCATGAAACAAAGTCACCATGGCTCTCTGATAAGTAGCACCGGCGTTCTGCTTCTCTAGAGGACAGTCTTCTCTCCATGGTAGCTTGTGCACAACGACATCGGTATCCGACCATGGCATATCCTGACACAACCAGGCGAAGGTATCCACATGCTCTCTCAACAAGGCTACCATTCTGCTTTCGACTCGCCTCTGAAGCGACCTCAATTTTCATTTCCTTTCTGACCTCGGCAGTATACCGGTTAACAAGTTCAACTTGCTCTTCCTACGGCTGAATCACCTTCTCCTCTTGTCTTGACAACCTGGCTAATTCCAGCAGATCACAATCTTCTTCGCCTTCTTCTTCGGCATGATAGATCGGATTGTCGAAGTCATATGAGGTGTAACCAAATTGTTGTCAATGAGATCCGGAGAATTACTTTTCGGGGTCGGAACAAGACAAATCAAAAAGGGAAAAAATGAAAACGAACATTGCCATTTTTATTTTTAAAACTGCAAAAATAAATGAAAAACAGGGAACACCGCTTTTAATTGAAAAACATCCATTTATTAATGATGCAAAATGTTGCAAAATGAAACATGAGGTGGCCCTTACAATGGACCAATACGTTTCGGGCAAAACGTATGGCTTTCATGCAAATAAAACTGAAAATAGAAAGTATTACTCTTCCAGATGAATGATAGTGATGATCTTTTTTAGGCCCTCCAGTTCCCTGGTACGCACGATTTTATCCACGACTCCAGTTCACAGTCGCTGTCAGTCTCTTCCCCCACCGCACATATGCGATCTGAATTTTCAGCGATCACACCCACCATCACCTGACCCTGCACCGGCACGGGATCGGCATTAACATTCAATGACAGTGTAAAATTGAGGGCCTTGGAATCCACCAGGTCTTGGACAGCATGCTTAAAGGCTCTACAACCCTCAATGTTATGCCAAGACGCACCAGAATGGAATTCACACTTGGCGTTCTCATCATAATTAGGTGGCCTCTGATCTGATCTCAATGGAGCTAATGTCCTCAATTGTACCATTCCGAGATCTTTCAACTTCTTCAACAGAAGAGCATACGTCATGGGTGGCCTATCAAATTGACGATCGATCCCTTTTCCCCTCACTTGATACCCAGCTTTCTGTGCTCTTTGTTGAGGTGGTTGATGTTGCTGTTGTACCGATGAATTACCAGCAGGAATCGTCAATGCAGCAGCATACGGGTGATAACGATCCTTACCCCTCTTGGCATGCACCTCGCTTGATTCATCCTCCTTCTTGCGCTGAATACTGCCGGAGGGCTTCTTTACTCCAGATGACAGAGCATCTCCCTGGATTTCCCCCATTCTCAACCACTGTTCAATCCTCTCCAACCTCTCAACGATCGCTTTCTGCCCCACGGCGAGCCCTTGCATGATGTTGAACAAATCACCCATCTTCTCTTTCAGGTCGAGAATGTCGGCGTTGGGGAGATTCATCATTCCTGTGTCAATCAAACAGGTTAGAAACTGACACCTGCAAAATAGAAGACAAGTTATTATGCTTCATGCATGAATGCAATGTCTATCCATACAGGGAAGCTTCTGTCTTTCGATCCTGGTTTCATCGAGACGGATAAAAATTCAACAATAACATTCTGACATCAGGATGTCTCTCAACCAGAATCTCAATCGAGAATGTACCCTGAGTATGGATAGACATGAGTTAGATGCCGAGGAATGTAAAATATGGACGATGCTGATGCGTGAATGCAATGCATTGTGCCATCCTCCCAAGTCAGCTGAACATTTGTTGCACTAAAGCCTGATCTCTGAACTGATCACAACCATCTGCAGGAACATGTAACCACAAATCCAACTCAAGGGTTCCGAAATAAACGGAAATGAAAGGTACATCACCATCATCATCAGACAATCTCTGAGCAGATAACCACAATCCTCTGAATCGCCCCGGGGAATCCTGAAATAAACGGATCCCCACTGATAAATAACGCGGACAGCACTCCGGCGTCTCTGAAACAAAGGCCCATAAATCCGACTTATAAATATGACTCTGATCAACGGAACCAATAGTCACCATCAAAGTCACCATCTGAACATGCATCTGTAAGAATCACCCTCCCCTCACAGGTAAATTCTAATCAGGTCACCCTAAGGCGGATAATAGTCTCGACAATCGGGCAAAGATACTCAACGGGTTTGCCCTTTCGGGTCTGCCGCTGCAGCTCTCTTAAGATTGTCTAAACCAAAGATCCGGGAAATGATCGGTCACCGAAGTCAATAGTTCAGATGAAGTGACTCAACCAGAGTGGAGTACCCCACAAAGGAAGAGCACTATCAAATGAACCTCGTCCGGCTTGTGGTACATCACATTGCCAAGCACATGTTGACCTAACATGAAGGAGGCAACATGAGACCACACTAATCCTAGGTGTATACTCGGGCCTGGGTTTTAGCCCCACTCAGAACACCCACCCCAAACAAAGGAACCACCTGTACAGAGGACAGCAGAATGATAGTATGATGCATGCAAACATTTATGCAAATATATACACAATAGAATAATGATAAATGCAATAAATAAAGCGACACAAGCAACCTAAACTATCCTAGAACGCTAGGAGAGACTCGCTTAGGGAAGATGGACCAGTGATCGGGAAAATAGCAAGTGTACTATTTTACCGATGTAGTAATAAAAGGAATTATCCTGAGTATCGATCTCGAGGACTGCGTAGGAACTATCAGTGTTGATAATGATTCAATTAAACAAAATAACCTTGGGTTGGTAAGTGAAGAGTGAATTTGCTTTGTAAAATATAAAGGCAAAATAGAAATTTTTGAATGCAGAAAAGTTAAACATGCTAGATCAAGGGTGTATGAATTGCTCTGAAATAAACTTAATCCTTATTTTATGATATCTATGTTCGAATGATTCAATATGGTTCTCAAGAGTAGTTTCCCCAAATTCCTTAGCCAGAAACCATTAACATTCAATTTTAAATCCCAATTCCTTAGCCATTCAAAAGAATATTAATCCCATGTATGAATATCAAGAATATCCCATCATCACTATTAGATCCTCATTCCTAAGAGAAATTAGCGATGTTGTTATACACATAGTGATAAAGGGATTTGTCAGACCTCCTTTACCTCCAAATCAATACCTAATTTTCCAATACGGCAAGCATTACACTCGTGATATAACAAATTGATTTCATAAAAACATAGACATTCATAACATTGTAGGAAAAAGGTTCATTACAAAAGCAATTCAGGGACACCCCCTAGCATTGGGGGGTTTAGCTCATTATCGTATTCAAAGAAGGTACAAATATAAGATTAGACATTACAAGAGATTAGATAGCTTCGATCTTCAATTGCTTCCGCGCTTGATGATCTCCGTTCTCCAAAAATCTTGATTCTCTCGTTCTCTTTTTTTCCGTCCCCACTGTTTGTCTTTCCATTAGGTCTAAATAGTGCAGTACACATTACAGCCAAGTCAAAAAGTCAAAATTGCCCTTCGGGATCACTTCATGAGTGAAAATAGAAAATCAGAAAAATTCAGCGTGCTAGCCAACACGGGCCGTGCCATGCAACACGGCCGGCCGTGTTGGCTCTTCAATTATTTTATTTTTGATTTTCCTTCAGACTTGCTGACACGGGCCGTGCCAAGCAACACGGCCGGCCGTGTCAACCCCCTGGTTTTTGTATGGGAAGAAGGTCTTCTTGCAGCACGGGCCGTGTCAGGAGACACGGGCCGTGTTTGGCTCCAGGAATTTCCTTCTATATTTTATTTCTTTTTCTTTCACTCTTCCATTGTTGCCTTGGCACTTCCGACTCTTCAACTACTTCTGAAACATGCACAATACCATGGAAGCGACATCAAACGCATCTAAAAACTTAAATTAACACCAAAAGCAAAATAAGCATAAAACTTACTCAACTATGAAATACTTAAAATTCAAACACTAAAACTCAAAATAAAAGGTTACCACATTGATGAATTTTGGCCGAGAACATGATGAAAATCAAGTAAAATGGTGACCGATCACAACCCCAAACTTATCTCATTGCTTGTCCTCAAGTGATGCAAGAGACAACAAACAGAGGTCACCCCAAAATTCCTTTTCACCACTATACAGCCGATGTTATTCGCACCGAGTTTCCTACCTTCATGGTCAAGACGTTGGCCACCCGATCCGAACTATCCGCTACACCTCACAGTCCAGCACCTCTTTACCTGCAAGCTTTTCATACATCTCACACAATCTCTCAGGGTTAGCACTAAAGACTCAGTATATGCAATATCGACTCTTAGTTTTTGAATAAATTCTACTTCTATTGCACAAACATAATTCACACACTTTTGGAGGACTTAGGGTTGTAACGGAGCTTAGGACAGGTGGGATAAACAACAAACGGATACACAAGGGGTTTTTGGGCTCGGCACTCCTGTTATGTTTCTTGTACCTGTGCTTATTTTGATATACAGGGGTTCGACATCGACTATTTAACTTTACTCAACTGATTGAGTATTTCAAATGTAATCAAGTCGTTTAATTGGGACAAGTGCGTTTTGATGAGTTCTATTTTTCTTTTCTCTTTTTTTTTTTCCTTTTTCCGGAGCATTCAAAGAGCCTCCAATTTTTCTTTTCTCTTTTCTTGTAACGATTTTTCGCACACTTGTCCCTATTGTATTAGATTTACCACCCCAAACTTAGAATTCACACAGTTTCCAAAATCCACAACATTTATGCCGAGCAAGGGTAGAAGAGATTATTATTATTTTTTTCTTTTCTGGCCATAGGGTAACATAAGCGGTTTACAAACAAACAAAATGGTTAAAGGCTCAAAGGGGTTCGCAACGGATAAAACGTACAAGGGTGGCTGGAAAGGCTCAAGGTTAAACAACAAAAATGTGCCTCAGTGTGTGTCATAATGCAGTGCTCTGTCAGTAGAACGTACGCAAAACCAGAGCGATAGAGTCATACCTGGATTAACTCTCATGATGATCTCTAAGTATTTGGCTTTTTTGTAATCTCACCATGTGGGTAAACTTGCAGGTTCCAAAGCACTCTCTGTGTAATGTAGCTTCTTTTAGGTTCAGGTGTACCATACTTCTATCTCAATCCAGTTTTCATCCCACTGTGTCCAACAATAGTTTTTCTTCGACTGCATAAATTTCCAGGGTGCCTCGGGAGCGTGAGTTCGGGTTGTGTCTTTCATCCACTAACCATCCTTCCATCACGCCTCTGGTTTTTATCCATCAATCTGTAACCCAACATCCAAACAGTTGAAAATAAAAGAAATCAAAGGAAAATTAACTTAAACAAAAAATGAAAAACCAAAACGGAAAATAAATTAAAACAATGAAAGGAACCCCCCCCCCCCCCCACACACACTTGAACTAAACATTGACCCCAATGTTTAAACCCAAATGCAAGAGGGACTTACAGTGCCTACTGCGGATGAGGGTGCTGTGGAAATTGCAACATCATATGTTGCATCATCCTTTGAATATCATCAATGGCAGCCCCTTGACGGAGCTGCTCTGTCACGATCCAATCAATCTCCGCTCCCTGGCAAGCCTGCTCAACACGGAACTGATCCATGTCCATGGGTGTCCATCCAGCAGAGGAGGCTCCCATACCTCTGTGGTGAGAGGTGTGAGGGTGAGGAACAACCCTCTCCCTTGCCGGTGCATCTTCCTCCCTCGTATCGCCTGCAAGAAATTCATCTTCTCCCGCCTCTTCGGGGTCAACAGAGGTATACAACCAATTCTCATTGTTATCAACATTAGTTTTATCAGTGTTCGGTAAGCGGAACAGCCGGCGTGTTCGGCTTACCAACACATACCCATGACGGCTTTGGTCGAGCATGCCTTGCGTACACAGGGCATTGAGGTCAAGCTTACCCAACGCCTGCATCGGGGTTTCTCCGTCCAACACCGGCCTACAACCACACCAGTCAGCAATTTGTGTTATCATACCTCCCACAGAAATGGCTCCTGAGCTGGCACGCCCCATGGTACCTAAATGGTCCGCGGCGAATGCCGCCACATTCACTGGTTCCTCATTAACCATGGCATGCATCAAATATAACTCCCGCTTTGCCGCTACACCTGTACTATCTCCTCGTCCAAACAAGGTGAATGCTAACCCTTTTTGAGCATATCGGAAGCACGGGTTTTGAATCCATGATGCCTTTGCACTCCGGGGTTCGTACTGTGGTAAACCTGTAATAGAGGACCAAAAGGAACCTGCAGAAAAGTCATTTGGCACTGCCCCGGATCCTACCAATGGTAACCGGAGGCATTGCCCAAGCTGAATAACCGACATCGAGTAATCTTCGTTATAAAGTTGGAAACTCATAGTACCAAAATATTCATAGACATGACCAGTCCAATTTTTTTCCAATTTAAATTTAACAGTGCTTAGGAACTCTAGAGTGATGCGTTCATAGGTAGGCACATCAGCATGCATAAATTCAAAAATACCTAAATTGTGGAACATTTGGGATACATCATCTAGAATTCCTAAAGCACTCATAGTATCATCACAAACATACCTTGTAGGCACAAGCTTCCTTTTAAGGTGAGTCTTGTACCTTTCAACATGATCATCATCCTCAAAAATGATTCCGTGTGCATTTGGCATCCGTCGGGACCTTTGTCTCGGTCTTGAGGTCTCTACCACGGCCTTTCCTCGGTCGGCTCTTTTCGGGGGCATAATGGTCACCTGAAAAAGTTAGCAGAAAAAAATAGTGGAGAAAGAGAAAAATAATACCGTCACGGTGTAGAGTGCGAGAAACGGCCCAGCTTTTGTGAAGGAACTTTGGAAAACAATGGTTGGATGATGAAGAAATATGAGCTTTAAGGTGAAAGAAGTTATGGAGGTTAGGAGATATGAGGAAAAAATAGGGTTGGAGGAGATGAAGTGGCTGAAAAGTGAGTGGGGGAGAGGTGGAAGGTATTTAAAGACGTGTGGGCCCCACTCCAACGTCTCTGAATTTTAAAAAAAATTATGAGTTTCGCACTGCAACACGGCCCGTGCTGGGCCACACGGCCGGCCGTGTTGCCTCCCTGGAAAATGTATGGGGAAATAATAACCAAGCAACACGGCCCGTGCTAGCCCACACGGTCGCCCGTGTTGCTCCTCTGGAAAATGTATGGGCAAGAGGTAAGCATGCAACACGGCCCGTGCTAGCCCACACGGCCGGCCGTGTTGCCTTGTTTTGTCTTGCATTTTTCCTTATACACGTCCACAGTTGAACACCTTAGTTGTCACCCCATTAGAATTTTTTTTCACCTTTACCAGTAGCACACTGCTCTTACCTACAAACATTTAACTCAAACAAAAATGAAAAACACACAACAAACCATTAGAGAGAAAAATTGAAAACTCGTGGGTTGCCTCCCACGAAGCGCTTCGTTTAACGTCGCATGGCTCGACGGTTGTTCCTCTCATCCTGTGAGACGAGCAACATGTATTTGACCAATGTCTTGTCCTTGGTAATACGGCTTTAACCTCTGACCGTTGACTTTGAATGTATCCCCGTTTGCGTGATTCTTTAATTCAACCGCTCCATGAGGGAAAACTTTGTGAACAACAAACGGGCCTGACCATTTGGATTTCAACTTCCCAGGGAATAACTTTAATCGAGAATTATACAAAAGGACCAGTTGTCCTTCATAAAACTCTTTTTTCACTATCCTTTTATCATGCCATTTCTTAGTTTGGTCTTTATAGACCTTAGCATTCTCATAAGCACGATTCCGAAATTCTTCTAATTCATGGAGCTGAAGGATTCGAGAACTTCCTGCCTTGGATAAATCCATATTCAAAAATTTTGAAGCCCAAAATGCCTTGTGTTCTAATTCAAGCGGTAGATGGCAAGCCTTGCCGTAAACTAACTGGTACAGTGACATGCCAATTGGCGTTTTGAAAGCCGTTCGGTAAGCCCACAGTGCATCATCCAACTTGCTTGCCCAATCCTTGCGGGATGAGTTTACTGTCTTTTCAAGGATTTGTTTGAGTTGCCTGTTTGACACTTCCACCTGCCCACTAGTTTGAGGGTGGTACGGAGTTGCAATTCGATGCTTCACATTATACTTCAAGAGGAGCTTCTCCATTAGATGATTCAGAAAATGTGTTCCTTCATCACTTATTAAAGCTCTGGGTACTCCGAACCTAGCAAAGATAGTCTCCTTTAGAAACCTAATCACCACTCGAGCATCATTAGTCGGTAGGGCCACGGCCTCCACCCACTTTGAGACATAATCCACCGCCACTAAGATGTACTGCTTCCCAAAAGATGGTGGGAAGGGACCCATGAAATCGATACCCCACACATCAAAGAGTTCAACTTCTAACATGGCATTTTGGGGCATCTGATTTCTTTTTGAGATGTTGCCCGTTCTCTGGCATTTGTCGCACTCTTTAATTATTTGTTGAGCATCTTTGAATAAAGTTGGCCAGTATAACCCAGATTGGAGAACTTTGGCGACAGTTCTGTCACCACTAAAGTGTCCTCCATAGTCGGAGTCGTGGCATGCTTTCAACACATCCCTTTGTTCCTCCTCTGGAACACATCTCCTGATAAGTCCATCCACTCCTCTCTTATACAAGAAAGGATCGTCCCACAAGTAGAACCTGCAATCATGCACAAACTTTTTCTTCTTGTTAGCATCAAAATCATCGGGGATTATCCCACCGACCAGATAGTTTGCATAATCGGCAAACCAAGGCACTCCGTTGAAAGCGAGGATATGTTCATCGACGAACTCGTCCTTTATTGGACGCTTGTCTTCTGTCTCTTCGATAGGTGATATACGGGAGAGGTGATCGGCAACAGTGTTCTCACATCCTTTCTTGTCACGAATCTCCACATCAAACTCTTGAAGGAGTAAGATCCACCTAAGAAGTCTTGGCTTAGAGTCCTGTTTAGCAAAAAGATACTTCAAAGCAGCATGGTCAGTATACACAATGACTCTAGAAGCCAGCAGATATTGCCTGAATTTATCAAAGGCGTACGCTACGGCTAACAACTCCTTTTCAGTTGTCGCATAATTCATCTGTGCGGGGTTCAACACATGACTAGCATAATAAATGACATGTAACAATTTTTCTCGATGCTGCCCAAGAACTGCCCCCACTGCAATATCACTTGCATCACACATTATCTCAAACGGAAGAGACCAGTCCGGGGCTACAACAATAGGTGTTGATACTAATTTTTGCTTTAGTGTTTCAAACGCCACAACACACTCTTTATCAAAAACAAAGGTATTATCCTTAACTAAAAGAGTCGTTAAGGGTTTTGCTATTTTAGAGAAATCTCTTATGAACCTACGGTAAAAACCCGCATGCCCTAAGAAACTTCTAATACCTTTTTCATTCATCGGTGGGGGAAGCTTTAAGATGACTTCAATCTTTGCTTTGTCCACTTCTATTCCTTTGTAGGAAATTTTGTGACCCAAGACTATCCCTTCACGTACCATGAAGTGACACTTCTCCCAGTTCAGGATAAGATTTGTTTGTTGGCACCTTTCTAACACCAGAGCAAGGTTAGTCAAGCAATTATCGAAAGACTTACCAAAAACTGAGAAATCGTCCATGAAGACTTCCATATGCTTCTCAAGCATATCTGCAAAGATTGATTGCATGCATCTCTGAAACGTTGCTGGTGCATTACATAACCCGAATGGCATTCTTCTGTAGGCAAAAATACCAAAAGGGCATGTAAATGTGGTCTTCTCCTGATCCTCTGGTGCAACAGCTATCTGATTGTATCCCGAGTAGCCATCGAGGAAGCAATAATAATCATGACCGGCTAACCTTTCCAACATCTGATCAATGAATGGTAAGGGAAAATGGTCCTTCCTGGTGGCAAGATTCAATCTTCTATAGTCGATGCATACCCGCCAACCAGTGACTGTCCTTGTTGGTATCAACTCGTTCTTCTCATTTTTTATCACTGTAGTTCCACCTTTCTTTGGCACCACATGAACAGGACTTACCCACGAACTATCAGATATGGGATAAATCATCCCTGCATCTAACAGTTTAACCACCTCTTTTCTGACCACTTCCTTCATTGCTGGGTTAAGTCGTCGTTGAGGTTGGACAACCAGCTTGTGATCATCTTCCATGAGAATTTTGTGCATGCATATTGTAGGGTTTATTCCCTTCAAATCCTCAATAGACCAGCCAATAGCACTCTTATGTTTTTTTAAAACTTTGACAAGCTTATTTTCCTGAAGAATTTCTAGATGTGAACTTATGATGGCCGGGCACTTACTCTCTGTGTCTAGGAATACATATTTGAGGCTTTCCGGGAGTTGTTTCAATTCGGTCCCCTTCTTTTGTTCATCTTTCTTTTCTTCCACTAAGGGCTACCGTAAATCTTCCCACCGGTTGTGTCGATAACCTTTGACAGGTGGTGATGTTTCCATCATGGCTACTACTTCCATATCCTTCTCGTCAACTATTTCCTCTTCGTTAAAAATTGATAAACTCAACACTCTTTCCAAAGGTAATTTTTGTGTTGTCAAGCAATTTTTCTTCTCACATATTTGATCAATTATCTCAATATGTTGACTAGTGGCAACATCATCCTTGTACTTCATGGTGTTTCGCACATCAATTTTTAACTCTTCATCATACACTTTCAAAGTCATCGTTCCTTCTTCTATGTCGATCAAACATCTCCCGGTCTCTAAAAATGGTCTCCCCAAAATGATTGGTATCTCTTCATCTTCCGGCATCTCCAAAATGACAAAATCCACCGGAAACACAAACTTGTCGATCTTTACTAGCACATCTTCTACTATCCCATAAGGTCTCTTCACAGAGTGATCAGCAAACTGGAGTGTCATTCTTGTATCTTGAATTTTTCCTATCCCCAACCTCTTATAAATGGACAGCGGCATAAGGCTTACACTCGCTCCCAAATCAATTAGAGCTTTCTTGAAGGATCTATCTCCAATGGTACAAGGAATAGTTACAAAACCTCGATCCTTCTTCTTCACCGAAACCTTCATACCCTGCAAAATGGCACTACAAGTTTCCGTTAGAATGATCGGGTTAGTCTCTATGGTCCGCTTCTTCGAGATGATGTCTTTCATGAACTTAGCGTAGGTAGGCATTTGCTCAAGCGCCTCCAAGAACGGGATGTTTAGCTCAAGCTTTTTAAACATCTCCAGGAACTTCTCAAAGTTTTTCTCATGCTGCCCTTTCTTCTTATTTCTTGTTGGGTATGGTAGTTTGACGGCCGGTTTTGGATCAATAACTTTGTCTTTTACCACTCTTTCATCACTAGTGACCTCTTCGTTCGCGACCTCATTTTCTTTTATCTCTAGATCAACTTCAAGCAATAAGTCTTCTTCTTCAGAACTCTTTTCAGGTACTTCTTTCGACTTACCATTTCTTGTGGTCACCGCATTCACATGATTATTTTCTCTTGGATTAGTAATCGTAGAACTCGGTAACACGCCTTGTTGTTGAGAACCTGCTAGTTGTTGGGCTATCTGACTCATCTGTATTTCAAGATTCTTAATTGAAGCACCTGTGTTTTTTAAATTACTTCGAGTCTCTTCTTGAAATTGAGAGCTTTGAGCGGCCATCTTTTCAATGGCAAGCTCCCAATCATCTTTTCTTGGTACCTGTTGCTGAAACTGTTGTTGATATGGTTGTTGTTGCTGAGGTCGAAACTGTTGTTGCTGTGGTTGGTTCTGCACATGTCCTTGTTAATCCTTCCATGAGAAATTTGGATGGTTTTTCCAACCCGAATTGTATGTATTCGAATAAGGGTTGTTCTGCCTTAGAAACTTAATCTCCTCAATTTGTTGTGCGGTTGCAACGCAATGTGCAGTAAGATGAGGTCCTCCACAAATTTCACAATTACTAGCTTGCATTGGTTGAACCGGTTGAACTTGTGCCACAGTTTGAGTATCGATAGCCATCTTCTTCAATCTTCTTTCTACTTCAGCTGCTACTTGATCTTCCATCTTCACCACTTGACTTGCCAATTTCAGGTCAATTATCCCTTCGGGTTGACTCACACTGCGGTCATACAACTCCAGGTGCTCATTGGCTGCAATGGCTTCGATAATCTTTTTAATACCAGTGGCCGTTGTAAAGTTGGTTGAGCCACCAGCTGCTGTGTCAATGAGTTGCTTAGTCTTCATCCGAAGACCATTTACAAAATTCTGCATTTGCTCCGTTGCATCCATATTATGTGTAGGACATGCAACCAACAATCGTTTAAACCTTTTATACGCATATCCAAGTGACTCTCCTTCCTTCTGTTTAAAATTCACTATGTCGTACCTCTTTCGGATGTACACAGAGGCCGGAAAGTACTCGTTGAGAAAAGTTGTCTCCATCTGTTGCCAAGTTGTGATGCTTCCAGCAGGTAAAGAGTAGAACCACTCTTCAGCATCTTCTGACAATGTAAACGGAAACATGACCAGCTTCTTAGCTTCCTCAGAATGCCCCTCAATCTTTAACGACGTAGTCATAGTCAGAAACCTTTGCAAATGCTTGTTGGCATCTTCGTTAATTTTTCCTGAGAAAGGTCTCCTTTCTAGTTGCCGTATCGTTGAGGGATGAAGTTGAAAGTGGGCAACATTGACTGGTTGATTCACGATTGTCATCCTTCCAGGCGGGGCATTAGCTCCCCCGTAATCACCTAATAGTCTCTCCGCAGGAGGTGGGTCAACTGCCATAGTTTCAGGTTCGGTATCAGAATTTCCAGAATCAGAGTGTTCCGAATGAATTGAAACGGTTCCCTCTTTCTCAGAATCAGAAACTATCAGCGGTTCTTCTGTCACTTCCAGTCTGTCGTGTCGGGCTTTTCTGATTCGTGCTCGCAACGATCGGGAAAATAGCAAGTGTACTATTTTACCGATGTAGTAATAAAAGGAATTATCCTGAGTATCGATCTCGAGGACTGCGTAGGAACTATCAGTGTTGATAATGATTCAATTAAACAAAATAACCTTGGGTTGGTAAGTGAAGAGTGAATTTGCTTTGTAAAATATAAAGGCAAAATAGAAATTTTTGAATGCAGAAAAGTTAAACATGCTAGATCAAGGGTGTATGAATTGCTCTGAAATAAACTTAATCCTTATTTTATGATATCTATGTTCGAATGATTCAATATGGTTCTCAAGAGTAGTTTCCCCAAATTCCTTAGCCAGAAACCATTAACATTCAATTTTAAATCCCAATTCCTTAGCCATTCAAAAGAATATTAATCCCATGTATGAATATCAAGAATATCCCATCATCACTATTAGATCCTCATTCCTAAGAGAAATTAGTGATGTTGTTATACACATAGTGATAAAGGGATTTGTCAGACCTCCTTTACCTCCAAATCAATACCTAATTTTCCAATACGGCAAGCATTACACTCGTGATATAACAAATTGATTTCATAAAAACATAGACATTCATAACATTGTAGGAAAAAGGTTCATTACAAAAGCAATTCAGGGACACCCCCCTAGCATTGGGGGGTTTAGCTCATTGTCGTATTCAAAGAAGGTACAAATATAAGATTAGACATTACAAGAGATTAGATAGCTTCGATCTTCAATTGCTTCCGCGCTTGATGATCTCCGTTCTCCAAAAATCTTGATTCTCTCGTTCTCTTTTTTTCCGTCCCCACTGTTTGTCTTTCCATTAGGTCTAAATAGTGCAGTACACATTACATCCAAGTCAAAAAGTCAAAATTGCCCTTCGGGATCACTTCATGAGTGAAAATAGAAAATCATAAAAATTCAGCGCGCTAGCCAACACGGGCCGTGCCATGCAACACGGTCGGCCGTGTTGGCTCTTCAATTATTTTATTTTTGATTTTCCTTCAGACTTGCTGACACGGGCCATGCCAAGCAACACGGCCGGCCGTGTCAACCCCCTGGTTTTTGTATGGGAAGAAGGTCTTCTTGCAGCACGGGCCGTGTCAGGAGACACGGGCCGTGTTTGGCTCCAGGAATTTCCTTCTATATTTTATTTCTTTTTCTTTCACTCTTCCATTGTTGCCTTGGCACTTCCGACTCTTCAACTACTTCTGAAACATGCACAATACCATGGAAACGACATCAAACGCATCTAAAAACTTAAATTAACACCAAAAGCAAAATAAGCATAAAACTTACTCAACTATGAAATACTTAAAATTCAAACACTAAAACTCAAAATAAAAGGTTACCACATTGATGAATTTTGGCCGAGAACATGATGAAAATCAAGTAAAATGGTGACCGATCAACCAACAATAGGTCAACATCTGTTATTCCCCAGCAGAGTCGCCAGCTGTCGCATCCGCGAAAAAAACAACGGCGGGCTGAAAAAAAACACAACACAGAGCCGCCACCGTGCGTTATTTATCCCAAAGAGGGAAAGGAAACGCTTGAAGTAAACCTGGGAAAAGCATGGTCTCGCGACCAAAGAGAATGGGATCGGGAGTCGGTTACGCAAGGGGAAGGTATTAGCACCACTCAAGTCCGTCGTACTCGACGGGATCCACGCTCAAACGATAGAAAAAGGTTGCTAAAACAAAACATCACACACACACACTGAAGACAACACAGGTGGAGGAAGAGGGGAGAGGGCTCGCTAGGATATCGCATCCTATGCCTACGTATCTCGTCTGGAACGAGAATCAGAGCTGTCGTAGTTCGGCTCACCCACGCCAAACAAAACACACACAAACACGGGCAAACTTGGAACCCGAACGCCAATCGCTGGACTTACATCGGCTTCCAAACCAAACAAACACACTCAGGATACGGACAGCCAATCGCTGGTCTTACATCCATATCCTGGCACACAAGAACAAACAAACAACAAGTTACTAAGGAGTCAGGCACTCGAGCCTAGCAACTGTCAAGCAAACACACACAAAGAAAAGAAAAAAAGTGCCCGGAGAGACCTCGCACGGTCTCCTGCCTACGTACCTCATCTGGTATGAGGATCAGGGCGACGTAGTTCCCCTGAACGGGAAAGAAATTCTCACCTAACCAGATACAAAGGGAGACACACTACTAGGGAGCTGGACTCGAGCCTAGATGTTATCATGCATCATTTCCCTATGTTATGGTTTCTATCCTAACATGCACAAGCAAGCTAATCCTAAACAGGCAAAACAATCAAAGCAAACAATCACAAATAGCACACACTATATCCAAACAGAGGTGGCTCAAACAAGGGTTAGACTGCCAAAGCAAGTCAACTGTATCAGGGTGATGTTAGCTCTTAACCCTGACATTGAGAGTCAGGGTGAAGCCAGATGAAAGGTGAGTGAGGGGTGTGCCTCACAGCTCTTATCCCTGGCCAGGGAGAGCTTCAGACAAAGGAAGTGTGGGTCCAGAAAGTGGGAACCCTTCTACACTTATGACATTGACTCAACTGTACAACTGTACATGGATCTTGGGTTAGGATCCTCAAGGCATCAACATGTAATGTGAGCCAAGGGACGACTCAACAGATTAGCAGGAGGTGGATTACACACCTCTTGTGTCTGCCAATTGCCTTAACAAAGGTCTTTTCCTGCTTGGGGACAAAAATAAACAAGCACAAACATCGCCTCTTAAGGAGGACTTCAGACAGGTGCCTGGCCAAGTAACAGGCCAGGTCTTCCAGACTACATGGAGAAAAGAAATTCTACCTCAATTGGTTAACACAACCAAGCAACAGCACAAGCAAGTTCTCAAGGAACTATTAGCAACTAATGTACCTGAAATCAATCAAATATAATCAGTATACCAATCACAAAGTCAAAACAAACAGATAAAAACCAACAGTCAACACAATCAATCACATGTGCAAAGTGTAACACCCCGATAAAATATGATAATTATTTAAATTAAGTTAATAGTATATTTATTAATTTAATTAAATAATTAGATTATTATTGGAATATTATTTGGAATTATTATTATTGGAATAATAAAGTTGGAATATATATAAAGGTCCCATTTGGTAAAAAGGGTTTTTTACGTGAAAGCAGAGAACACGTAACATTGAGAGAAAGAGAAGAAACTGAGAAAGGGAGAAGAAGAGGCTAGGGCTCAAGAGGAGAATTCACGATTGTTGAAGGTCAAGAAAGGTTGCCGGATTAACTCAGGTAAGGGGGGTTTATCGTCGTTTAATGGGTATTATGGGTTAACATGTAATGGGTAGTGATAAGCCATTGATTTGACCCTAATTGGGATGTTGAATGCTGAAAAATTGAGATGAATAAGTTATGTTAAAGCTGTAATTGAATCTGTAATTGGATGAGTCTTGATTTTCCGAAAGTGCAGCTTTTTACGGAATTGGAATCGGAGGTCCGGAAGTCCTCCAACGGCGGAAAATGCGGAGAATTCTGCATTCTGCTTCGTGTTAGCGCAGGAACAACTTTCTGTCTTGCGTTAACCGGTTAACCCAGGGTGGTAACCGGTTAACACTGTTATGAATTGAGAAATATTGTTGTCTGTCTTGCGTTAACCGGTTAACCCAGGGCGTTAACCGGTTAACACTGTTGTGAATTGCCAGGAAGCGTGTTCTGTGTTGCGTTAACCGGTTAACCCAGGGCGTTAACCGGTTAACACTGTGTGAAAAGTGAAAATTTTATATTTAAATATGGTGTGCATGTTTGATGTTTGGCCTATATTGGCGTATGATATAATAGGGATCATTTCCCGTTGTTTTGAGCGGTAGGGGTATTAGTAGAGCGTGTTAATACTGTGATTGATTATGTGGCATGATATGATTATGTGATAAATATGTGGATGATGTATGATTGTATGCATAATGCTGTGGATGTATCTATTATGTATGCAATTGTGAATGGACTGTTTATGGCTTAGAGTGTGAGCATATGTCCATTATGGATGATTGTTGATGTTTGCATGACTAAGTGATTTAGCTTGCATATTGTGGCCTTTATGGTGGTAGCTAATTCCCATGGTGAGGAATTAGTGAGTGAGTTATTGTGGATTGTTGTTGATGTTTGCATGCTAGGTGATTAGCGTGCATAGCATAGCCCTTGGGGTGGTAGCTAATTCCCATGGTGAGGAATTAGTGAGCGAGTCATTAGGTCTCAAATGAGTGGGACTAGTGAGCTTGGTAGCCGTATCTGGATTTGATCGGTGAGGTTGAACTATATGTTCACGAATAGTCGGTACCGCATGCATGGAGTCTCATTGCATAATGTATGTATTGTGTATAATATGAATGGATGTGTTCCAATATTATACGTGTGTTTTGATGTTTATGTTGAGCATGATTATGAGTATGAGTTGATGTTGCCGTTACTGAATGTGTGATATGATTAGGGTGATGAGATGTGTTCATTTACTTAGCATTACATGATATTTTATAATGCTTATTATATCGATTGAGGAACTCACCCTTACAACTATGTTTCAGGTAACGTGCAGTGATTGAGTAGAAGCTAGTCCTTGGAGTCTAGTGTAGTTCCTTAGTGAGTCATGCTCTGGTAGATGTAACATCGGGACGAGATGTTTTGCCTTGTTTTCGATTTGGTTGTTGAATAACCTTACATGTAATGTGTTACATGTTTTGCATGTTGCTGTTAATTTCTATCCGCTGCGAATTATGCAAATGTTTATTTTGATGAATAAATGAGCATGACGAGTTAAATTGGAACATGGTGTGAAGTGTCAAGTGTGACACCCTTAAATTGCATATATACTCTGATTTATGTTTGGTTGTTTTAATTATTTATTGGGGTATTTTAGAAGGGTGTTACATTAGTGGTATCAGAGCATAGTCGGTCGAGTCGAGTCGTAATTATTCTGTTTCCCCTGTACGTGATAGGTGTTGTGTAACCCTATCAGTACTTATTGTTTTAGCTTGTTGGGTTCTCAGAATAGAGATGGCTGGAAGAGGTAGAGATGATGTTGCGATTGCTGAGGCTCTGGGTATGCTAGCTGGAGTACTTGGAGGGAATCCGAATATTGTGGGAATGGGAGCTGCTCGTCAACTGAGTGAGTTCCAGAAGAACAATCCTCCAATGTTCAAGGGAGCATACGATCCAGATGGTGCTCAGAAGTGGTTGAAGGAGATCGAGAGGATCTTCCGAGTGACTGAGTGTGCCGATAACCAGAAGGTCAGGTTCGGTACGCATATGCTGTCAGAGGAAGCAGATGATTGGTGGGTTGCTGCCCGCACTGAGTTGGAAGCTGCTGGGAGTGCTGAGATCACTTGGGCGGTGTTCGGAGAGAGATTCCTGAGGAAGTACTTTCCAGAGGATGTCAGAGGAAAGAAAGAGATAGAGTTCTTAGAATTGAAGCAGGGCAACCGGTCTGTTACTGAGTATGCTGCTAAGTTCACAGAGCTGTCGAAGTATTACACTCCCTATGATGAGGCAGTAGCAGATGGGGCAGAGTTGTTTATGCTGTTAGCGACTTTGAAGGCTAAAGATAAACTGGTAATTTGCGATCTAGCCGTGGTGTGTGATTTTCCTGATGTGTTTCCTGAAGAAGTGAATGAATTACCGCCAGAGCGTGAAGTTGAGTTCTCGATTGATTTGGTACCTGGTACTAGGTCGATATCGATGGCTCCGTACCGTATGTCTGCTGTTGAGTTAACTGAATTGAAGAGTCAGTTGGAAGATCTGTTGGATAAGAAATTTATTCGTCCGAGTGTGTCACCGTGGGGCGCACCAGTGTTATTGGTTAAGAAGGAAGAAGGTACTATGAGGTTGTGTGTGGACTATAGGCAACTGAATAAAGTGACGATCAAGAATCGGTATCCTTTGCCGAGGATTGATGATTTGATGGATCAGTTGGTTGGTGCGAGTGTGTTCAGCAAAATAGATTTGAGATCGGGGTATCATCAGATACGTGTGAAAACTGAGGATATTCAGAAGACTGCTTTCAGAACAAGGTATGGACATTATGAGTATTCTGTAATGCCTTTTGGTGTGACTAATGCGCCTGGGGTATTTATGGAGTATATGAATAGGATTTTCCATCCGTACCTAGACAAGTTTGTGGTGGTGTTTATTGACGATATTTTGGTGTATTCGAAATCTGAAGAAGAGCATGTTGAACATTTGAGAGTGGTTTTAGAAGTTCTACGAGAAAAGAAGTTATTTGCTAAACTGTCCAAGTGTGAATTTTGGTTGGAAGAGGTTAGTTTTCTTGGTCATGTGGTTTCAAGAGGTGGTGTTGCTGTTGATCCTTCTAAGATAGAAGCGGTATCTAAGTGGGAAGCTCCGAAGTCAGTTTCTGAGATAAGGAGTTTTCTTGGACTTGTCGGTTATTATAGGAAATTCATTGAGGGATTTTCTAAGTTGGCATTACCGTTGACGATGTTGACTAGAAAGGGGCAAGCGTTTGTTTGGGACTCAAAATGTGAAGAAGGTTTCCAAGAGTTAAAGAGAAGGTTAACTACTGCTCCTATTCTGATATTACCAAGTCCGTCGGAACCATTTGAGGTTTACTGTGATGCTTCATTGTTGGGTTTGGGTGGTGTTTTGATGCAGAATAAGCAGGTTGTAGCTTATGCTTCGAGACAACTGAAGTTTCATGAGAGGAACTATCCGACACACGATTTAGAGTTGGCAGCTGTGGTATTTGTTCTGAAGTTATGGAGGCATTACTTGTACGGGTCAAGATTTGAGGTTTTCAGTGACCATAAAAGTTTAAAGTATTTGTTTGATCAGAAAGAGCTGAATATGAGACAGAGGAGATGGTTAGAGTTTCTGAAGGATTATGACTTTGGTTTGAATTACCATCCGGGTAAAGCAAACGTAGTGGCTGATGCATTGAGTCGGAAATCATTGCATATGTCTATGTTAATGGTTAAGGAATTGGATTTAATTGAGCAGTTTAGAGACTTGAGTTTGGTGTGTGAGAGTACTCACAATAGTGTTAAATTGGGAATGTTAAAGTTAACGAGTGGTATTCTGGATGAGATTAGAGAGGGTCAGAAATCCGATGTGCTTTTGGTTGATAAGTTGACTCTAGTGAATCAAGGTCAAGGTGGTGAATTCAGAGTTGATGAGAATGGTGTTTTGAAATTTGGTAATCGGGTGTGTATTCCGGATGTTACCGAACTTAAGAAGAGTATTCTTGAGGAAGGACATCGTAGTGGCCTAAGTATTCATCCTGGGGCTACGAAGATGTATCATGATTTGAAAAAGTTATTTTGGTGGCCGGGAATGAAAAGAGAAATTGCGAGTTTTGTTTATTCTTGTTTGACTTGTCAGAAGTCAAAGATTGAGCATCAGAAGCCGTCTGGGCTAATGCAACCGTTGGCTATTCCAGAGTGGAAGTGGGATAGTATCAGTATGGATTTTGTTTCTGGTTTACCGAGGACAATTAAGAATTTTGAAGCTATTTGGGTGATTGTTGACAGATTGACAAAATCAGCTCATTTCATTCCGATCAGAATGGATTATCCGTTAGAGAGATTAGCTGAGTTGTATATTGAGAAAATTGTAAGTTTGCATGGTATTCCGTCGAGTATTATTTCGGACAGAGATCCTAGATTTACATCGAAGTTCTGGGAAGGTTTGCAGAGGGCTTTGGGAACTAAGCTGAGATTGAGTTCTGCATATCATCCGCAGACTGATGGACAGACTGAGAGGACGATTCAGTCATTGGAGGATCTTTTGAGGGCTTGTGTTTTGGAAAAAGGAGGTGCTTGGGATTGTTATTTACCTTTGATTGAGTTTACCTACAACAATAGTTTTCATTCGAGCATTGGTATGGCACCGTTTGAAGCTTTGTATGGTAGGAGATGTCGGACACCTTTATGTTGGTATGAGTCCGGTGAGAGTGCTGTGGTTGGACCGGAGATTGTTCAACAAACTACGGAAAAGATTAAGATGATTCAAGAGAAGATGAGGATTGCTCAGAGTCGTCAGAAGAGTTATCACGACAAGAGGAGGAAGTCACTTGAGTTTCAAGAGGGAGATCATGTGTTTCTTCGTGTTACTCCGATAACTGGGGTTGGTCGAGCTTTGAAGTCGAAGAAGTTGACACCTCGATTTATTGGTCCTTATCAGATTTTGGAGAGGATAGGGGAGGTAGCCTATCGTATCGCTTTACCGCCGTCACTTGCGAATTTGCATGAGGTTTTTCATGTGTCTCAGTTGAGGAGGTACATTCCTGATCCGTCGCATGTGGTCCAAGTAGATGATGTACAGGTGAGAGATAACCTGACTGTTGAAACATCACCTATGAGGATCGAGGATCGAGAGTTGAAGCAGTTGCGGGGTAAAGAGATTGCTTTGGTAAAGGTAGCTTGGGGAGGACCAGCAGGTGGCAATGTGACTTGGGAACTTGAGAGTCAGATGAAGGAGTCTTATCCTGAGTTATTCGCTTGAGGTATGTTTTCGAGGACGAAAACTCTTTTAGTGGCGGAGAGTTGTAACACCCCGATAAAATATGATAATTATTTAAATTAAGTTAATAGTATATTTATTAATTTAATTAAATAATTAGATTATTATTGGAATATTATTTGGAATTATTATTATTGGAATAATAAAGTTGGAATATATATAAAGGTCCCATTTGGTAAAAAGGGTTTTTTACGTGAAAGCAGAGAACACGTAACATTGAGAGAAAGAGAAGAAACTGAGAAAGGGAGAAGAAGAGGCTAGGGCTCAAGAGGAGAATTCACGATTGTTGAAGGTCAAGAAAGGTTGCTGGATTAACTCAGGTAAGGGGGGTTTATCGTCGTTTAATGGGTATTATGGGTTAACATGTAATGGGTAGTGATAAGCCATTGATTTGACCCTAATTGGGATGTTGAATGCTGAAAAATTGAGATGAATAAGTTATGTTAAAGCTGTAATTGAATCTGTAATTGGATGAGTCTTGATTTTCCGAAAGTGCAGCTTTTTACGGAATTGGAATCGGAGGTCCGGAAGTCCTCCAACGGCGGAAAATGCGGAGAATTCTGCATTCTGCTTCGTGTTAGCGCAGGAACAGCTTTCTGTCTTGCGTTAACCGGTTAACCCAGGGTGTTAACCGGTTAACACTGTTATGAATTGAGAAATATTGCTGTCTGTCTTGCGTTAACCGGTTAACCCAGGGCGTTAACCGGTTAACACTGTTGTGAAATGCCAGGAAGCGTGTTCTGTGTTGCGTTAACCGGTTAACCCAGGGCGTTAACCGGTTAACACTGTGTGAAAAGTGAAAAATTTATATTTAAATGTGGTGTGCATGTTTGATGTTTGGCCTATATTGGCGTATGATATAATAGGGATCATTTCCCGTTGTTTTGAGCGGTAGGGGTATTAGTAGAGCGTGCTAATACTGTGATTGATTATGTGGCATGATATGATTATGTGATAAATATGTGGATGATGTATGATTGTATGCATAATGCTGTGGATGTATCTATTATGTATGCAATTGTGAATGGACTGTTTATGGCTTAGAGTGTGAGCATATGTCCATTGTGGATGATTGTTGATGTTTGCATGACTAAGTGATTTAGCTTGCATATTGTGGCCTTTATGGTGGTAGCTAATTCCCATGGTGAGGAATTAGTGAGTGAGTTATTGTGGATTGTTGTTGATGTTTGCATGCTAGGTGATTAGCGTGCATAGCATAGCCCTTGGGGTGGTAGCTAATTCCCATGGTGAGGAATTAGTGAGCGAGTCATTAGGTCTCAAATGAGTGGGACTAGTGAGCTTGGTAGCCGTATCTGGATTTGATCGGTGAGGTTGAACTATATGTTCACGAATAGTCGGTACCGCATGCATGGAGTCTCATTGCATAATGTATGTATTGTGTATAATATGAATGGATGTGTTCCAATATTATACGTGTGTTTGATGTTTATGTTGAGCATGATTATGAGTATGAGTTGATGTTGCCGTTACTGAATGTGTGATATGATTAGGGTGATGAGATGTGTTCATTTACTTAGCATTACATGATATTTTATAATGCTTATTATATCGATTGAGGAACTCACCCTTACAACTATGTTTCAGGTAACGTGCAGTGATTGAGTAGAAGCTAGTCCTTGGAGTCTAATGTAGTTCCTTAGTGAGTCATGCTCTGGTAGATGTAACATCGGGACGGGATGTTTTGCCTTGTTTTCGGTTTGGTTGTTGAATAACCTTACATGTAATGTGTTACATGTTTTGCATGTTGTTGTTAATTTCTATCCGCTGCGAATTATGCAAATGTTTATTTTGATGAATAAATGAGCATGACGAGTTAAATTGGAACATGGTGTGAAGTGTCAAGTGTGACACCCTTACATTGCATATATACTCTGATTTATGTTTGGTTGTTTTAATTATTTATTGGGGTATTTTAGAAGGGTGTTACACAAAGCACAAGCCCAAAGCAAGTGAGCTAAGCATCCTACAAAATAGAACAAGTTAGTTCATAACAATCAACCAAACTCAATCAACTTGCATTAATCTCCTTAAAGCATTTGCTTCCTAACCTGAAAAGCAAACTCAAACATGAGAAACAAGACCACTAGGACAAGCCTAGGGTCAAAAGGAGGTGAAAAATTCAAAACAGAAAGTGAAAATTAACCAAAACCAGGATTAATCAATCAAGAATAAGGTCCAATTGGTCTCACATCAAAACTATGCACCAAATCCATTTCATACACAAAACATGTCAAACTATGCACTTTGGAATCACATTGGAGCAAACAGAATGATCACAATCAAACCAATACCAAAATAGCTCAATAAATTCCAAGAAAATTCAAGCTTAAACAGAACACATTCAATGAGCAACATATCAAATTTCAGGCTATTTGGACAAGATGAAGTATGGAAATTAAATTCACTAAGTCAAGTCATGCTTATACAAGTCCAAACAAGGCACAATTTCATGTATCAACTTCAAGCAAGCATAAAACAGTGTAGGAACATGATAAATGCACCAAACCAAAACCATGATACACTTCAATGTGTCTAAAATCACTCCACAAAATTTCAAGTCCATCCAATACATATCCAGAATTTCACAAATCAATTAAAAACATGTCTCACAAAAAGTTCACAAATGGCTAAACAGAAAATAAAATCCCAATCAAAAAGGAAATGGATTCAAAAATTCCAGAAAAATTCACATGCATTCTCAATATTCACAAGTATCTTCATGCAAAAATCCAGCTCAATTCAAGTTCAATAAACATAGCAAATAAAATCAAGAAGATGCACAAGACATGGTGTGATACAAAATGTCACACCTCCAAAGATCATGTCATAACTCTCAATCCAGGAACTAAAAAATTACAAACCACATACCAAAATGACCAGGAAAGAGTGTAGTTTAAGCACAAAAAGTTTCATGAATTTATAATGAAGCATCATCATTTTATGAGCAAAACACCAAGCAATGTGCAAGCAAACACATGTTCATACAAACCCTAGGCCATTCCAGAAATTACACGTGCACAATTTTATTAAAAATAACCAAAAAATAGTAGAGACTACAAGGATCATTCCACAAAAAATCTCACATTATTTAGACAAAAATTGGATGAGATATGGATTTTCTAATGTCATGAAAAAATTAAAAAAAAAGTGAAACAAGGCATGTGAAGTCATGTGGAATAAATACAATAAGGCAAAAACGAAAATGCCACGGCCAGGACTCGAAGTGAGGTCACATTTCAAAACAGTAGCGCGCTAACATCCTGGCCATGAACAGTAGCACGAATTTTGAATCAAAATGCATTTTCTGGAAAATTTTTGATGTGTTCTTCATGTTCATAGGTCCAAGAACAAATCTCCACCAAATTGGACAAACTTTATATCAATGGAAAGGTCTCACAACGTACATCATGAATCTATAATTATTTTAGCCTAATTCCTCCTAAATAAAAAAAATCGATAGCAAACATAAACATGCATGAAACTTCAAATCATCATAACTTCCTTGTTTCTCAACCAAATTTAGTGGTTCAAAGTGCAGAATTCTCTACTAAACAAGATCTATCCAAAGCATCAATCAATTTCAAGAATTATTGAATTCGAAAAATCACCTTAATTTGAAGACAGTTGCGAATTTGCGTGTTTTTGGCCTTGAAATTGCAAAACAGATGCGCTATGACTCTTGTATAGGTGAATGGAACAAGTCTTGTTGCTCAATTACGCACGATCTTGATGAAATCTTGAATTGTCATTGTTGCACCTCACTTTAACAGTCCAAAATTTGGCTTGGAAATGAAGAAATCTTGCTTCAATTAGCTTCAATAATGCATGTGGATGATGAAACAATGAAGATCTAAGCAAGGTTTTTGAAGAAATTGCAAAAAAAAAATGAAGACGAAAAGTTGAGAGAATTGGAGATTTTGGATCTAGATCTTAAATTCTGTTATGATTATGATGAAAACAGTTATGATTAGGCTTTTATATGTTATGTTAATGATGATTCTAATCCTAATTAGTGCTAACGAAATGGATTAGTGAAAATGCATTTTTATGCTAAATGGACAATTAGTAATTCACCCTCACTCATGTAAAACCAATGTAACAGTGGAATTTTCTGGTTTGAGCAAGTTACAAATAGCATATGTGAGCTAGTACAAAAGGAATGAAGTGAAAATAATGAATATTTCTCAAAATGCACTTTTTCCCTCCACTTTTTAAATTAAGTCCACTTGAAAAATGGACTTTTTATGTGATGAGTTTTCATGAAATGTAATGATGGATCATGATAGTACATGTCAAATGGATTTTGCTCAAAGAAACCTCACTCAAATTGGCCAAATGAATCAAAAGTTATGCCACTTTGAAATTCAACTTTTTTGGACAATGATCAATCCATAACTTGCCAACCACACATGAGAAATTCATGTTCTTGGACTTTTTGGAAAGGTGAGAGCAAGATCTACAACTTTCATGTTGAACAAAATTTCATTTGAAACATTTTTGGACATGTAATTTTGAGGAGAAAAACTTTCCATTTTTGGCAATTTTCAATTACAAGTCACTTTCTATTTTTGGAAAGTTTCCATCTGACTTTATTTTCTTCATTCTTGATGTTTGAAATGTCAAATGAAACTTGTTTAGACATGAATGAAGTGTCTCTAAGCCTCTCCCACCTCCAAATCCATCATTTCAGGCACAGTTGACCGCAGTTGACTTTTCTGACTGATAGATGAATTTCAGCTTGACTGATCAAATTGAGCCTCAAACTCCTGATGAAATGGCTCAATGATGAAACCCTAGCTTCCATAAGCTCAATATAACCATATGATGATCCCCATATCCATTGAAAACCCCATCTCCTTGACAAGCCCTGAGTGGCATAATGCAGCTGATTAGGGTTGACCAGTGGTCAAAACCCTAATCTCAAGGAATATGATCAAGCATAAGGAATCTCTTGGTGATGATAAAACCATGATGACGATGATGTATCATTTCAACCAAGATGAAGCTCAATCTCCTTGACAACCAAGAAACCCTAATTTGAACCACACATCCTCAGATGGTTAATGATCAGTCCATGAAACCTTAGCTTGCATCTCAACCCCTTTATCTTCTGATCAAGACTTAGGAGGATGACTTGCTCAATGTAGCCATATGATATGCAACATGCTAATGACTAATCACTTACAAATGCTATGCAATATGTTAAGCTAGTCCCAAGAGAGGAGGGCAAATTTTGAGGTGTTACACAGAGGACCACCAACTAGATCACATACTTCAAGATATCATAAAGGGTGTAAGTACTAGATCTCAAGCTAAAAATTCATGTAAGTATTCTTATTTAATTTCCCAAATTTAACCTAAAATGATATTTGATGTTTTACTTGACGAGGGATGGCTCTTTTCTATGCAAGAAGAGCTCATTTAATTTAAATGTAAATACGTTTAGGATATTGCTTCACGTGCTACAAACAAAATTGTCATATGCACTAGATTGGTGTTTAGGAACAAGATGGATTAAAACAACACAATTAAAATAAATAAAGCTAGGGTATTGGTAAAAGGATATGATAAAGCTGAAGGGATTGACTATGAGGAGACATATGCTCTTGTAGCTCGTGTTAAGGTGATTAGACTCCTTTTGGAATTTTCTTGCTGCTCGGATTGTTAAATATGTTTTCCTTAACAAATTTATAAATGAAGAAGTCTACATCTCTCAACCTCTTGGATTTGAGGACCATGAAAATCCTAATTTTTTTTTAAAACTAAAATGAGCACTTTATGGTCTCAAACAGGCTCTTAAAGCTTGTTATGAGCGCCTTAATGGCTTTTTTATTAAGAAAGGATTTAATTGTGGTAATGTGAATACTACATTGTTTATAAAGCATAAAGGAACACATCATTTTAGTTCATATTTACAGTGATGATATTATTTTTGGACCCACTGATGAATCTCTATGCAAAGAGTTTGGTAGTATCATGCATGGAGAACTTGAAATACTGCTGATGTGAGAGCTTAATTGTTTCTTAGGATTGATGATCAAGCAAATAGAAATTGGCACATTCATAATCTATACAAAGTATTGCTTAAAGTACTAGGTATCTTAATGGAACCTTGCACCATGGTCTTTGGTTTCCCAAGTGAAGCAAGTGTAACTTAGTAGGATTCTTCGATTCTTACTTTGGTGGGTGCAAATCAGATAGGAAGAGTACTAGTGATACCTGCCATTTGTTTGGAATTTTTTAGTTTATTGGCACAGTAAAATGTAGCATAGTGTTACTCTTTCTACCATTAAGGCTAAATATGTAGTTGGTGGTAGGTGTTATGCACAAGTCTTATGGATAAAACAACATCTACTGGATTATGATTTAAAACTACTTATGTTCTTCCAATCATATGAGATGGCATTAGCATAATCTGACTTACCAAGAATTTGTGTTGCATTCACGCACTAAGAAAATAAAACTCTCGCACCATTTCCTTAGGGATCGTGTAGAAAAGGAAAATATTGTTTTTGAGTATGTGGATATAAAAAAATCGAAATTTTTACAAAAATAACCCCTTTTTTCAAGGAAATTCCCAAAATACCCCTGGTTTCAAAAAAAAATCCTAAACTACCCCACTTTTAGGAGGAGACGCCAATTCAATTGGCGACTCCTCTTAAAAATTGAATGGAGGCGCCAATTGGATTGGCTAGGGCACATGCCCTAGCCAATCCAATTGGCGCCCATGTGTATTACTTGAGAGGAGACGCCAATTGGATTGGAACCTCAGTGTAAAATGCAATTTTTTTGTTATAAAATAGATGTGTTGTGTGAGTCATTGTTCCACATCTCAATTAATCATTTGGCAATCATGTTTGGTGTTCGTCGCCGATACGGAAAGGTGATTTATGCGAGAGACAAATCTCAGATGCTGATGCTGTTCTGGAACATCACTACGTTCGATCAACTGAAGAGGGAGCTGGTTCGTTGAATTTTTTTGTTATAAAATAGATGTGTTGTATGAGTCATTGTTCCACATCTCAATTAATCATTTGGCAATCATGTTTGGTGTTCGTCGCCGATACGGAAAGGTGATTTATGCGAGAGACAAACCTCGGATGTTGATGCTGTTCTGGAACATCACTACGTTCGATCAACTGAAGAGGGAGTTGGTTCGTTGGTTAGATGGGAAAATACCAGAAGGGGGAAAATCGAAGTATTGAGATACTCGATAGTATCTTTGGTTGGGTGCGAATGAAGACTGATAAGGATGCTAGGGAAATGATGTTCGATCGAGACGACATCAATTTGATTATTGTAATCAGTTAGAAATATTTCTGTTTTCAGATAGCTTATTTTGTACTGATGTTTGTTGTGAACCTCGTTATAACAAAAACTTAATGATATATAATGATTGAAGGTTACAGAAATACAATGTTACAAAAAGCTTAAGACCCATTTGATGCTCCTCGATTGGGACAGTTGTTCTTGTTGTGTCCTGGTTGATGACAGATACTACATAATCTTATCATTTTATCTGTGGAATCCATTTCTGTCCTGATACGTGTGCTGTTTGGCCTTCCTTTTTTCTTTCTACGCATCTCGTCGTTGTGCCAAATTATATCACCTTCATATGGAGGCTAGTATTCCTACATTGGTAGTACCGAGAAGCTTTGATTATATACATTCATGACGGTGACGACCTTGTACACATCAGATAAATGGATGTAAGCATCTTGACGAGTATAAGCGCATGCTGCAATGACATGGGAGCATGCAATTTGGAAGGCCTGGAACTTTCCACTGTCGCACCAACTTCTGTTTAGTCTAACAGCATAGCCTAAATTTGGTCTCCCCTCGTTGTGGTCCATTGTTTCCTGGACGCTAAAATTTTGCCTATGACGGTCAAAGACTGTTACAGCGTGTGTGCTAGCTTTGATGCTCTCCTCTTTCATGACTTTCATGCAACACTCACTAAATACTTGCTCATACATTAACATCGCACTCCATCTTTCACCTCTGGTTGCGAATGTAGAAGCCAACCTATAATAGGTCGATCTTACCAAGGCAGTTATTGGCAGATTTCTAATTCCTTTGAATACCCCGTTCATGCATTCCACAAGGTTTGTTGTCATGTGGCCTCGTCGATAACCTCTATCAAATGTCCTTGTCCACTGCTCTACTGGTATGTTATTTAGCCATCTTCATGCGTCTTCATTAGACAGTCTAATTTCATCACGATAATATTGAAGTGACGGCTGAGTTAGAGCATACCCAACATTCACCACCTTCTTGCGAAGATTCTTATCTTTTATTGGACGCACGAAGTTTTGTGCAATATGTCTAATGAAATAGACATGGGTAGAAGGAGGATCATGCCATCTGTTGCCATGGTTGTTGTAGGCACTCTCAATGGCAGCATGTCTGTCAGAAATCAAATAGAGTTTGGCTTGTGGAGCCACATGCGTTCTGAGATGTCGAAGAAAGAAACCCCATACACCATCCGTTTCACCTTCAACCAGAGCAAAGGCAATGGGAAAGACATAGTTGTTTCCGTCTTGTGCAACCGCCATAAGCAAAGTACCATTGTATTTTCCGTATAACCAAGTGTCATCAATTTGAATAATAGGTTTGCAGAATGCGAAACCTTTGATGCATGGGTCAAACACCCAAAAGAGACGATGAAAGATTCTATTACCTGTAACACAGATTCCGTCTGACATCATTGTTGGCAATGTCTCCATAATTGCCACAGTTCCTGGGACATATGTTTTTAGTGCCCATAAAAACCGTGGTAATTCTTTATATGAATCCTCCCAGTTGCCGAATACCTGCTCAACAACCTTTGTCCTCGCAATCCAGGATTTCTTATAAGATGAAGTATAATTATATGTTGTTATGATATGGGATATAATTATACTCACCTTCACTGATGGGTCTTTATTAACCAATGGCAGAATGTCTTGACATATCAATGCAGCGCTTAGTTTACGGTGATCTTGTTCAACGTTAGTTGCAATGCAACTGTGTGGTGGGTCTATTGAAGTGATCTCCCAAGAGTCGTTTTTCTTTTTGTAATAACCTAAACTTACAAAGGATGTTACGACATTCTATAACATACCTTCTTGAATCAGTGCGTTTCACTGTAAAATCAGCAGAGTTTTTCATGTGAAATTTTTTTATAGCTTGCACACATTCTTCTTTAGTATGAAACATGTCTCCCACCTTTAATTCGCCTTCTGATCGTGGATACGGGTTATAGAAAATATTGTTGGATGTTTCATCGTCATGTAGATCCATATTTATCATATGTTGAGGTAGATTGTAGACATGACTAGAAGGTATTGGTGGTGGTTGATCATCATCTTCAATGTCATTGTTCAGCATGTGATCAACCTGTATCTCGGTCTCCTCTTCTTCTTCATCAACAATGTCCACTTCTTCTTCTGCTTCTGGGTTGACGTCATCTGACCATTGTGGATCAAATTCACCAAATTCACCTTGACTGGTTATTTGAGACTATTGAGACGGTATACATGGTTGAAAGTAATGTACAACTCAATACAGTTGCAGCTTGAATGTTCATGACTAACAAACATGTATTCAACATCTTCATCGTCTCGTACCTTAAGCGGGAAAAACTTGCATTGACTATTCTAAAAAATATTGGATTTTGATACGTGATCTTTGACACAATACCCGATCCTATACAGGATTGTATTCTTTTTTTCAAATGCAAGAAGGTTGCTTTTCTCTTGATCGTAAGTCTAATGGTATCAGTGTTTCAAAAACAAAAACCATATAACTCAGACTTGTATGTTTCACCGTTGCAGTGAACGCTGACACTGTATTTTGGTGAAGATGACATTGTGCATATGAAAACTATTTTCTTGCTGCAGATGAATGTGAGTGACGTGTCTTGGATGTTGATAGTAAGACACTTAAATAGGGAAATGATGTGTCTACATGCTAGCTAGTTCGAAGTGATGTGTTGCACATGCAAGCTAGTCTAAAATGATGTGTCAACCATGCAAGCTAGTCCAAAATGATGTGTCAACCATGCAAGCTACTAAGAAGTGACATATTCAGCATGCAAGAGAGAGGACAACCACATGTCACATATGCAGACACACACTCCAATTGAATTGGCGTCCCCATTCATTCCTTGCACATGGGCGCTAATCCATTTGGCGACACCTTGTCTTGCATGCATTCAGACCTCGAAACCAAGTAATCAGACCTAGGTCTTGCATGCATGTCCCTATGGAGGTGCCAATTTGAATGGCGACACCATGTACAAAATGCACATGGGCGCCAATTCAATTGGAGACAACATGCAAGCACAACTTTTCATGCTCTCATTCATTTGCCTATAAATACATCCACACCATCAACACTTATTCCACACCATCACTCTCACTACTTCTTCTACAATTTCATCTGCAACAAATTCTTGTAGTTTCATCTGCACCGACCACTTTCTTCCCCAACAAAATGTTTATCCTCACAATGGGCGAATCGCATAGAGGAACGATTGAAAACGTAGCAACTTATGTAAGTTATTTTCTTTTGTTATTTGTTTTAATAGAGTCCCTTTTACTTTAACATACCAACTTAGTCAAGTTTTTTGTTCTTTCTTTTATAGGATGTTTCAAGGTTCCGGACTCGGGTCCACGAATATGTCCATATGGACCCGATGATTCAACCTTATGTTGAACTCGCCAGTCTCGGTCATATAAGCAAGATTTTGTCTTGGTCCGTAGATAACAAATTCATTCTTGCTTTATGTGAAAGATGGCGTCCAGAGACACACACATTTTGGTTCCCAACTGGTGAGTGTACCGTGACGTTAGAAGACGTCTATATGCTTTTTGGACTGCCCATTGAAGGTAAGGTTGTTAATGATAAAACCAACTATGCAAATTCAATTTGCATGGACCTCTTGGAGACTGATTTGTTATATGATAACTCAAGAGGTCAAGGTATACTCCTTTCACGCCTTAAGTCATACTATAATAGTTTATACTTAGATTAGCATTCTACAAAAGATGCTCGAATAATAAAAACTAGGTGTTACATTATGTTGTTAATTGGTTCATTTTTATTTCCCGAAGGTAGTGGTTCTAGCATGCATATTATGTATTTACCTTTACTTAGACATGTTGATAGAATAGGAAGTTACAGTAGGGGATCTGCTTGTCTAGCCTATCTCTATAGCTCCTTGTGCAAAAACTCACACAAAGACACATCTACATTTTCTGGATGTGCTATTTTGCTACAAGCATGAGGTTGATCAAGACTACCGTCCCTAGCACCCGTCAACAACAACCTTTTCACATTCCCGTATGCACAAAAGTAAGTTGTTTAAATTGCTATATCTTTACTTACTTCTTTAAAGATTATTATCTCTAACTAATATTCTTACCTTTTTGGTGTAGATGGTCTGCACGTGGTATGAGTTATAACAGATGTCCTAGACATTGTATTACTGAGTATCGTAATCTGTTGGATCACCTTCGACCGACAAATGTAAGGATAATAACTTCATTATTTCATTATAATTTGTTAACTTCTTTTACCTAGATTATAATCCTATCTTCTTTCATATTCCAGTTTATTTGGCGTCCATACCTTAATTTGGATCATGACCATGAGGTCAACGCTGAAGACGCGGCCGTATGGACTGTATGCACACCGACAATACGGTTCACAACTATGGAGATGCACAACAGTGATCGTGTGAAGTTACAATTCAGTATGCCCCAAAACATCCTAGATCCCCCAGAAAGCCTAGGAGAATGGAATCTGCGCAAAGTTAACGACAAATGGAACTTCAATCCATGGCAAAGCTTCGCAAGATCGGAGTGTCGCAAATGGAAGCACCACCATGACCATGTCTTAACTGACGCAGTCATGCCAAATGAAGAAAAACCAAGTCATACTTATATGGCTTGGTACAAATCGGTTGATTTTCAATTCATCGCCGAGGATATGTACATGTACGACTGTCGCTACCGGGATTTCACGATAACGAAACCGGGACTAAAGAGAAGGCCAAAAAGAGGCAAAGTCAGAAGAGTCGCCACCGAATTTTATTTATTTTACCTCTATCAGAGAGGAGAGGAGAAATAGTTGATAAAACCCTCAGAACAGAGACGCGCACGGGAAGCGTTAAATGAGAATAAGGAATCGGTCTCGCAACCGAGATTTGGGTTCGGAAGTCGGTTACGTAAGGGGAAGGTATTAGCACCCCTTACGTCCATGGTACTCCATGGGAACCATTTGGGTTGTTTTACATACATGGGATTTATCTATTGTCGTTTTATTTTCAAAATAATGTGTGAAAAGAAGGGGGTGTTTTTGTTATTATAGTGCTCACCAAGGATTGGGGCCCTTGTGCCTATGTATCACTCATTCGGGGATGAGGAATCAAAGCTCCGTAGTTCGGAGTAGAAAATGTTTGTGTGTTGGTTGATTTTACCTTTGAGAAAAGGGTTTTCATGATGATTCCCTAAGGCACAAAAATGAGTTTGATGAGTTGTATGGTTTTTACCTTGAATAAGGGTTTTATGAAAGAATGTTTGTGATTATATTGTACTAAAGTCTATGGGCGGAGGTGATTATTCTAGACAACAAGCCAAGTGTCTTGCGTCCAAAATAATCAGAGTAAGGGTAGGAATTCTCCATTCTCACTCATTCTCCACCACTTAAGGCTCGTGGCGCACAATAATAATCGTAATTATTAACTGTTTTGAATTTGATTATAAAAATGTCACTTGACATTAAATCAAGGGTTTGTTTTATTTAATTATTAAATTTAACTTATGCAACATGAATGCAAAGTAACCAACAAGAAATTAAAGAGTCTCATTGTAAGGTAGCCCAAGAGAAAGCCTTTTGTGTGCAAAAATGATCTAAGCTAAACAAAGGATAATGGTCTTACAAACATGTCCCCCTAAGGTGGTGCGATGATGCCATTCTTACAACATGCATGTAAGTTACAGATGAAAATCCAAGTGTTTACAAAGTATCACAAAGAGTAAAGGAAGGCCTCCAAGCAAAGGTCCTAAGATGAAATCCTCTAAGTCCATAATGATTAAGAGTGGAGTGAATATTTTTAGTCTTACCATTTTATCATGTTTTTATTGTTTTTAGTGTATGATGACAATAAAATAAATAACAAGTAAATAAACATGCATGATGAGTTTGTACAATGATGATGATAATGAGTACTTGAATGTAAATTACAAGGTAATAACATAAAAGTAAATCACAAGATAAAGAAAGACAATATCACAATAATAATGGTTAGTGAATGTAAATGACACAAAATAAACCACAAGTTAATGGTAACGAAAAAACACAATAACAAAGGTTAATGATAAAAAAAAAGTTAGTGAAGTATAATTAGTGGTTAGTAATATGTACCAAATGAACATCTTGAGGACTATTTTTCATAGGTCAAAAAGACTCAAAATATGACACATTAAGGGATAGCTTATCATTGATGCAAAGTATTGAAGATGATTGAAAAATCAACTAACAATAGATTTGTAACAAAGAAAGTTATGCAACCCTAAGTCCATATTGTCGCATTACGCGAAAAACCGGCGGGAAAACGAAACAACAGAGCCGCCACCGTGCGTTATTTATCCCAAAGGAGGGAAAGGAAACGCTCGAAGTAAACCTGGATAGAACATGGTCTCGCGACCAGAGAAAGATGGGATCGGGAGTCGGTTATGCGAAGGGAAGGTATTAGCACCCCCATGCATCCATCGTACTCGATGGGATCCACGCTCAAAAAGAATAGAAGAAAGGTTGCTAGAGATACTGCTCAAAACTGCACACACACTGGAAAGAAACACAGATGAAAGACGGAAGAAAATAACTCGGCAGGATGTCGCATCCTGGGCCTACGTAGTCTGTCAGACACAGACATCAGAGTCGACGTAGTTCGGGACAGGGGAAACGTGCTCGCTAGGATGTCGTATCCTATGCATACGTATCTTCTCTGACCGAAGAAGAATCAGAGCACTCGTAGCTCGGCTAACGCACGCCAAACAAAACATAAACAGGAAACCGACTGCCAATCGCTGGACTTACGTCAGACTCCACGCAAATAGGCAAACAAGACCCCGAAAACCGACTGCCAATCGCTGGACTTATGTCAGACTCCAACTCAACACAAAGGGGTTGAAAAAGAAAAAGGGCGCCCAGAGAGATCAGCTCATCTCCTGCCTACGTACCTCATCTGGTATGAGGATCAGGGTGACGTAGTTCCCCTACGCAGGGAAAAAAGACTTCTAACCTAACCAGAGACTGGGAAATGACAAACTAGAAGGGAGACTGACTCGAGCCTAATAGTTATCATGTAAATTCACCATAGTCCTAGGTTAAGGTTTCTATCTAACTTGCACAGGGAGCAAGCTATCCTAAACAGCACAGGCAAATACATACAAGCATAAAAAGCAAGCACACACACTATATGCACACAATTGGGCTCATACAAGGTTAGGCTGTGAAACACAAGCCAACTGGAATCGGGTGTAATTAGCTCTTAACCCTAACATTGAGAGTTAGGGTGAAGCAGATGAAATGGGAAGTGAGGGTAAGACCTCACAGCTCTTATCCCTAGCCTGGGAGAGCTTGACTCAAATAGAAGGTGTGGGGGTTCAGAAAGTAGGAACTCTTCTATCCACATATGACTGACACAACATAGATCTTGGGCTATTATCCACAATGCATCAACACAAGGTGTGTGAGCAAAGTGAATGACACACTGAGTAGCAGGAGATGGATTGCACATCTCTTTTATCTGCCAATTGCCTCATAAGAGGACTTTTCCTGCTTGGCACAAAGATAAACAAACACAAGCATTGCCTCTTAAGAAGGGCTTCAGACAGGTGCCTGCCCACATAACAGGACAGGTCTTCCAGACTACATGAAGTCAGAGAGTTATACCTCAAATGGTTAAGCAACCAAGCTAATCAAAAGCAAGTTCAAAAGAACTCAAAGCAACTTAGGTACCTGAAAAAAATCTAACTCAATCAGTATACAAGTCAAACAAACAAACAGACAGTCAATCACACAATCAGACAGATAAGCAAGCAATGCAACAGTGCAATGCACAAGCTATTAAGCCACTTGGTCTCAAAACCTACAAAACAACTCAAGGTTAGCAAACATCTAGAGCACACATCAATGCTCAAATGAGGAAGCATCATCAACTATGGACTTGTGTGTGTAAACCTGAAATCAAAGCTCAACTGTGAGTCACAAACCACTAGGTCAAGGCCTAGGGTCAAAGATGGGGAAAAAAATTCGAAACAGAACATGAAATTTGACATGAATCAACTTCATTCAATCAAGAACACAATCCAAAAGGTCCTATATCAATATCATTGACCAAATTCATTTCATGAACCAAACATGGCAAGGTATGCAAGTTGTGACCACATTGTGACATCAGAATGAATAAATGCACATTAATTCAAAAATGGTTCAAATAATCTCAACCAAATTCATGAGTAAACAGGACATACAACATGATTATCACACCAAAAATTAGGAGCATTGGACAACATTAGGCATGGTAATCATATTGCATAAGTCAAGGCAAGCATAACAAGCACATGTGTGACACAAATTGTCACACCAACTTAGCATAGGCCTAAAACAGAAATGAAACATGGTAAAAACCTCAAACCAAAGCCAAAACACCATTCAACATGTCTAGAAATAGTGTGCCAAGTTTCACATTCATTGGATAAAGAACAAACATTTCACAAAAGAATGAAGATCAAGGCAATTCAAAAGCTCACATATAACCATCCAGAATAAAAAATCTCAATTAAGTCAGAAATGATCTTAAAAATTCCACAAAAAATCCTGAGCAACCACAATATCCATATCAAGCATCATACAAAATATCAAAGTAATTGGAATTCATTTGGAATGGAAAATTAATCACATAAGATGAACAAGCAAAGGTGTGACACAAATTGTCACACCAACATTCACATGATCATAAAACAGAAACCACAAATGGTAAAAATACCAAATCAACACCAAAATGTCAAGCCAAGAGTCTAGTTCCAACATGTAAAATTTCATGAGCATTGGATAAAATCTCAGCATTTCACAAAAGATATGGCAAGGCAATGTCAAGAATGCATACATGTACACAAACCCTAGCACAAAATAATTTCCAGCCATGCACAATTTATGAAAAAATGCTCATAAAATACTAGACAGGACAAGGAACATCATGCAAAAAATCTCACAATTTTTGGATCATTATTCAATTTAATATGAATTTTGGAAGATGGAGAAAAATTAAAAAAGGCATGAAACATAGCATATGAATGAATGGAGAAAATAAATGAAGCATGTGAACATTTGCTGCAAGCCGGAATCGAATGGAGGATGATTTCAAATATGGATTGGCGCGCTACCTGAAACGCAGCGTTTCATTTAAACGCTGGCAGGTCAACGATGATGTGGCTTGGTCAAAGCGCGGTATACCAATCAAAACGCCATGCATGCTATGAGGTGGACCAATACATGTGCATCTTCGTACAAACACATGCAAAACGCAGGAAACACATTCTAACGGATCAAAAGCAATTCTAGAAATGAAATTCATCAATCTTCATCGTGTTCATCATGAACAGTGCCAGGCTCAAGAACAAATGTTTTCAGAAATCAAAATCAAACATATCATGGTGTAGATCTTTCAGCATACAACACGAATCCAGGCATGGTTAAGGTTAAATCAGCACATACAAGGAGAATCGAAGCAATCTATTTTCATGCATGAATCTTTAAATCAACATAACTAACTCAATTTGGCATGGATTTTCATGAAATAAAGCTCAGATTAACCAGCATCAAAAGGTGAACAACAATAGCATAATCATTTTAAGAAATAAGAAACTCGATTTAATGACCTCTTGAAGAGCAGCTTTGGCAAATCGTGTTATCCAGGCCTTGCAATGCTCAAATGCTCTTCTAGAATGTTTGTGGAGTTGAATGGATGAGAAATTGAGGCTTAATCGTGCTTGATTCCTCCAGAATTTGCACTTGCCATGGATGAACTCAAGCTTCGAGCTGCTGCAAAAAGGCACGGATTCTCTTGATTCTTGCTTCAAACATGCTCCATGATACTTCCAGATGATGAATCAGGCAATGGATGATGAAGTGGTTTGAAGAAAATTGAAGAAAATTTGAGAGAAAAAATTTCAAGAGTTGGATCTAGATCTGAAAAAGTGATTATGGTTAGCTGAAAACAGTTATGATTTGTCTTATATACATCCTCCTAATCACTCTCCTAATCATGTTTAGGCAATGGTTAAGTGTATTAGCCAAAATAAGGTGCATATGCAAATTGGATATTTCACCTCTATGCATGGAATTATGATGAACAGTACACGAATTAGGCTTGAATTTCACTCAAAAAGTCATTTTGGAGCCAATGGTCATGGTAGAATGTGTGAACAATGCACCAATTTTAAACTTTAATTTTCCCTCCAAAAATCAAGTGAATTTCCATATATTCATGTGATGATAATGCATGGCATGTAATGCATGATTTGGAAAGTATAGGTCAAAATATGAACGATGCAAAAAGAACCACTTGAATTGGACTTTTGGTTTGAAAGTTATGCCCATTTGAACCTTCAAGTACACCTTGCCATGTTTTGATCATATCTCCTTAACCACACATGAGAAATTGATGATCTCGAACTTTTTGGAAATGGGAGAGAAAGATCTTCAACTTTCATGTTGGACAAAATTTCATTTGAAGCTTTCTTGATGATGTAATCTTGAGTTGAAAACCTTTCCATTTTTGGCAATTTCAAATTACAGGTCACTTACTATTTTTGGAAAGTGTTGATCTGACCTCAAATCCTTCAATGTTGATGTTTGAAATGTCAAATGAGACTTGTTCCCACATGAATGAGGCATCTCTAACCATCTCCTACCTCCAAATCCATAGTTGAACTGACAATTGACTTTTGTTGACTTTTTAGGGTTTCAGATGAACTTCACATCGACTGATGAGCTTTGAGCCTTCAATGCTTGGCCAAACCACTTCAAAATGATTCTTGGATCATATGAACTCATTGTACCAACCCTAGGGCTTTGATTTCATGGAGAATGCTCTTGTTGCCTTGCACAGTTGAATCTTCTAACCAGTCTTGCCTGATGACTTGGTGGACTATGCAATGGACAATGCAATGTTAATGACCTAAAAATGAAAATGTATATACAAAATGGGAGGTGCAAATTTGAGGTGCTACAGCTGCCCCTATTCAATCAGCTGGGAACCCGAACGGATGAGAGCAACGGCTGTCAGACCTTCAGGGTAAACAGGGATTGGATACCAAAGAACCGTAGAAATTTGCACTCCGCGGGGATGATACAAGATATTTGTAACAGCAACCAGACAAGACGTTTACCGACGAATCCTGGGGATTCTGATTTTGTATCAAAGGAAAGGTACAACCAAACGTCAACGGACGATCAGAAAAAAAATCAACGTTTATCGACACCAACGGAGAGGTGACCAGACATTAACGAATGACTGGGAAGTCTCGACCAGACGTCAACGGACGAACGGGAGAAGCTCGACGTTTATCGACACCAACGGAGAAGGTGAACACTTCACTGGGGAAGGAAAACAAATACTTGCAGATGGAAACCAAATAGGACGTTTACTGACGACTCTACTGGGAATCTCTGGCTGAGGAACAACCAGACATTGAAAGATGATGTTTACCGACATCAAAGAAAGAAGACCAGACATTTACCGATGATTGGGATGAGACTCGACGTTTACCAACATCGAAAGATGATGTTTACCGACACCAAAGAAAGAAGACCAGACATTTACCGATGACTGGGAAATAAAATGTGCAACCAGGCGTCAACGGACGACAGGAAAAAACTCAACGTTTATCGACACCAACGGAGAGGTGGGCTTACTGGGGAAATAATCACAACCAAACGTCAACGGACGATCGGGAAAAACTCAGCATTTATCGACACCAACGGATAGGTGAACAGACATCAACAGATGACCTGTGAGGAAGATACAACTATACGTCAACGGACGAATAGGAAAAAACTCATCGTTTATCGACACCAACGGAGAGGTGGGAACTTCACTAGGGAAGGATACAACTATACGTCAACGGACGAATAGGAAAAACTCAGCGTTTATCGACACCAACGGAGAGGTGGGCACTTCACTAGGGAAGGATACAACTATACGTCAACGGACGAATAGGAAAAACTCAGCGTTTATCGACACCAACGGAGAGGTGGGTCACTTCACTAGGGAAGGAGTAAGATGTTATGAACATCGAAAGATGATGTTTACCGACATCAACAAAGAAGACCAGACATTTACCGATGACTGGGGTGGGACTCGATGTTTACCGACACCGAAAGAATGGTGTTTACCGACACCAAAGAAAGAACACACGCGTGTGCAGACATGACACTTACCGGTATCACAGGGACGACATCTACATATGTCAGGGCAAGGCTAAACACTTGCTGGGGGGTCTCACTGGGGAGAATCAAGCTTTCCGTTCGCGGACAGGTGAGGAAATACACCTCTCTGGGGAGTATCAATCCTGAATGCTGTCAGGAGCCACTGTAGCAAACGTGTCGTACAGATGTTGAATGATGATCCGCCTCTGCCGGGGATATGGACTGATTAGGTTTCAACACATGAATGCATATGTTTGAATTTTTCTATGGCGTAATGCTCCATACCGAATGGAAATGCTACGCGATTTGAGGATGCAATGATTACTACATGCAACAATGCAAAATGATGAAAACTCCTGCTGGGGAGACTCTGATAAGATACTCCAACTCTGTGGGGAAGACTCTGTCTGAGGAATACTCTGCGGGGAGTAACACCGACTTCTCACTCCTGCTGGAGAATAGCACTGCTGTTGGAGAAAGGATCCCCATCCACGGACTCCGCTTGGGACACAATCAATGCGACTTCGCTGGGGAGAGCTGCCAATCCAATCCAGAGGTAGGATAAACTCGGCTGGAGATAATTTTCAACGAACATGATCCACTCGGGGACCCTGCTGAGGAAGACCATCAACACAAACCTCTGCTCGGGGGATCTGCTAGGGGAACACCTTCACAACCCTGATGGGAACAGGCATACACCACTCTGCTGAGGAAAAGCATGACTTTGTTGGGGAAATAATCCACAACCCTGCCGGGAAAAAGCGTTCACGACCACGCTGTGAATAGCAGTACATCAAACCAAACTGCTGGGGAATAAAACCACTCCACTGACACCTCCGCTGGGGATACTGATCAGTCACCATTTATGCTAGACATTCCACTATTTAACCGTAAATAAGTCAGGTAAACTGTGTAAACTGAAGCATTTTTAGTTGGATATAAGCTCAATTCTATAATATTAAGTGTGTTGTTACTTATGAGTTTCTTGAGGATATTTTACACTTTTTGGTATGTTAGCAGGTAAAAAAACTAGTTTGGAAGCTCAGGGAATCAAACGTCAGATGCGAAATTGAGCCCGAGCAAGAAAACGGAAGAAAAAATCATTTTTTGGAGAACCTGCTGTCCATACACGTATGGCCTTACATGATACGCGTATGGACCTGCCCAGTACGCGTAGCATACGCATATGACCAGAGGGATGGAAAATCAAGCAAAATAGCAAGCCTCTGGTGATACGCGTATGGGACTGGGCAGTACGCGTACCACCCTGGGCAGTACGCGTACCAGCCTGGGCAATACGCGTATCAGAGGCTGTCCTACGTGCAGTACGCATATGGGACAGCTCAGTACGCGTATGGAGCACAAAATCAGGAAAAGCCCAACTGCATAGCTATTTAGAGGGGAGAACACGATTTTCCGATGGTTGGACGATTTGGAGAGAAAAAAGACGCGTTTTGAGAGCTGGAGACTCTACGATTATCAAAGGATTCATATGTTCAAGAGTTTTCCGACGATTGAAGATTGATTCCTCACGAAATTCTGTAATGACAACAATGTTAATCTTTGTTTTTATTTCGATTATGAGTAGCTAAACCCCCCATTGCTAGGGGGGTGACCCTGATTCTGAATGTGACAGATTTGATGTTTATGAATGCATTGATTATTTCTTCTTTTCCATTGATTTGTTCTTATTACCGTTCTTTATGCTTTATTCGTCGGACCAACGAATGATGATTAATATGAATAGTTTAAGCTGGACAGCGATTATTCATTGATCTGGATAAGAACTTTAGATAGTAAAAATAACCTAGGACTAGGGATTTTCTATCTGACCGGTAATTCTTGATATTTGAATGCTTGAGTATGAACTTAATTATTTATGGACATAGTAATTAGGTTACATAATCAAAGGTTTTTTCACTAAGGAATTAGGAATAGATAACCTTGAGGACCGGAATTAATTGGACAGGAATATTGTCTCAACCTTCATAAATTATATCTGTTACAAGAAGTTTCATTCACCGAACCCTAGCAATCTTCTCTCATTTGTATCTCGCTCAACCTTTTTACTTGTTTTGTCTATCTGCAATTGGTAGTATAATTAATCACAACACAAAAACCAAAGGCTTTTGTCTAATTGAAACAATCTATAAACTCTGTGTCGTCAAGCAGTCCTTGAGATCGACAAACGGGGAATTTCGCTTTTATTACTACAGTGAGAAAAATAGTACACTTGCTATTTTCCCATCAAGTTTTTGGCACCGTTGTCGGGGACTGCCAAAGATAATAGAGTTTATTAATTTATTTTCAATTAGAATTTTGTTGCTCTGCATCCAAAATTTTGTTTACAGTTTAATTTTAATTGTTATTGTTATTATAACTAATTTCTGTCTAATCTATGTATGCGAGGTAAGGCCTCAGCTAATTTTCATTTTGACGCAGAACCAGAGAGAACATTGCGCGCAAAGCTCAGAGAAGCTAGAAGAAAGAAACTGGCAAACTCTGACACCGAAGAACCGGCCACACCTAGAACACCAGCTTCTGTTCACTCCGAAAAATCTGAGTCAGACACATACTCACATCCAGACATTGTTAACATGGCTGCAGACCCACCCCCAGCGGAAAGACTTTTAGGTGACTATGGCAGACAGAATAACCCAGCAGTGCGGTTGACCATTGTTAACCAACCTGTTAATGTTGCTCACTTCCAGTTACACCCCTCAACTATCCGTCAGTTAGAAAGCAAACCTTTTGCAGGAAAGATCAATGAGGATGCAAACAAGCATCTGCAGAGGTTTCTTACTATGACTACATCATTAAAAATTGATGGGCATTCTGAAGAGGCAAAGAGATTGGTCATGTTTCCATTCACGTTATCTGAGGACGCTGAGGAATGGTTCTATTCCCTACCTGCAGGAAGCATTACTACATGGCAACAAATGGAAACAGCATTCTTGAATGAGTATTTTCCTGCTTCTGTGTATATCCGTAAGAGGTATGACATTGTGAATTTTAAACAGAAAGACGGAGAGACACTTGGAGATGCATACAAAAGATTCAAGAGATGTTTAGTTGCATGTCCTACACATAATCTGGATGAAACTGAACAAATGCAGAATTTTGTAAACGGGCTGAAGATGAGAACTAAGCAGCTCATTGATACAACTGCCGGTGGCTCGTCTAATTTTTCTACAGCAACCGGTATCAAAAAAATCATCGAAGCTATTGCAGCAAATGAGCATTTGGAATTATATGACCGTACTGTAAATCATCCGGAGGGAAAAATTGACTTGAAATTGGCAAATCAGGTAGTGAAAATGGAAGACCAGATTGCAGCTGAGGTTGAAAGAAGATTGAAAGCTATGAATTTAGGGACCCAGACTGTTGCTCAAGTTCAACCGGTTCCGACCATGATTTGTGAGATTTGTAGTGGACCACACTTTACCATGCATTGTGTTGCAACCGCAGAACAAGTGCAAGCTATAAATTACCTGAGGCAGAATAATCCCTACGCAAATACATATAATCCGGGGTGGAAAAATCATCTGAATTTCTCTTGGAAAGATCAGCAAGGTAATATTCAGAATCAAGGACCTCCACAACAACAACCACCTTACCAACCACAATATCAATCGCAACAGCAACCTTATCAGCAACAAATACCGAAGAAAGCGGATTGGGAGATTGCTATAGAGAAGATGGCAACTCAGAATATGCAATTTCAGGAGGAGACCAGGAATAATCAGAAGAGCACCAATGCATCCATTAAAAATCTGGAGATTCAATTGGGTCAGATAGCACAACAGATAACAAATTTTCAAACACCGGGCGCATTACCTAGTGCAACAGTGACAAATCCGAGGGAGCACCATAATGTGAGTGCGGTAACAACAAGAAGCGGAAGATATGTTGAAGATCGTAATAAGAAGGATGAAGAAGAAGATCAGTTGCTTGAAGTGGACCTGGAAATCTTAGAAAACAAGACACCATCTGAGGAAGAAATTGTAATACCGCCGGTGGTACAAGAAAAGCTCCATCAACCAAAACCCATCATTAAGCTTCCATTCCCGCAAAGAAACAAAAAGAAGAAGCAAGATGAGAAAATTTTTCAGAAATTCATGGAGTTGTTCAGGAAATTAGAAATCAATATTCCATTCTCTGAGGCACTCGAGCAGATGCCTATCTATGCGAAATTCATGAAAGACATCATCTCCAAGAAGCGCACCACTGACACTGACCCTGTTATACTAACTGAAACTTGTAGTGCTATTTTGTAGGGTATGAAGATTCCAGTGAAGAAGCCAGATAGAGGTTCTGTGACCATCCCGTGTACCATTGGAGATAGGTCCTTTAAAAGGGCGCTGATTGATTTGGGGGCTAGTGTTAGCCTTATGCCTTTGTCTATTTACAGGAAGCTAGGAATTGGAAATGTTCAAGATACCAGAATGACACTTCAATTTGCTAACCACTCAGTGAAGAGACCTTTTGGGGTAGTTGAGGATGTTCTGGTCAAAGTTGATAAATTTGTTTTTCCTGTTGATTTTGTAATTTTGGAAATGCCAGAAGATGAAGAGATACCTCTGATTCTGGGCAGACCTTTCTTAGAAACAGGGAGATGCAATATAGATATGGCGGAAGGTACCATGACCCTAAAGGTGTATGATGAAGAGCTCAGAATTGATGTCCGAGATACTATGAAACATAAAGAGAATATGTGTACAAACCACTCCGTGGAAGTGATCGATCAAATTGTAACTAGCACAATTCAAAGAAAGTTTCCTGAATTACCGTTAGAAAGAGTTCTTAGTCTGTCAGTCAGAGAGATGGAGGAGAAGGATGAGGAAAAAGAAAAAGAAGTGCTTGCTATGCTGGATACACAAACCCCTTGGAGGAAATACAACCCACGCAGGTGGGAGGATCTGAGAGCCTCACCAGAATTAGAAGATGAAAAGGTACTGAAGAAACATAAAAGTGGTATTGGTGTTTTAAATGAGAAGAATGGCGACACCTTCAAGGTTAATGGTCAGAGGTTGAAACCATATGATCCCGGTGAAGGGGGACCAATTGAAACTGTTAAACTCATCTGAGTATGAGGTGTCCCGTCGAGCCATGCGACGTTAAACGAAGCGCTGCTTGGGAGGCAACCCAAGGGAGGTTTGAAATTTTTTTATTTTAATTTTGTCGAGTCAGTTGAAATTTGAATTTTAGTTTTATTTAGCATTTGTTCATGTCATTTGAGTCAGCTTTTATTTTCTTTTGCTTTGATGTAATCACCTATTATGGGTTGTCTTAATCTAATGAATTTGATTTTGTTTACCTTCAGTTTCCTGTTTATTTCGTTAGATATGTGACTATGTCTGGCTATTGGTTATCTTGATCACTTACACCAAATACTTGGGGCGTCCTCTCTTTCAGTCCCCTGACTGTAGATACTGTTGTTTATGATTGGACGCACTGGTTAAGATTAACCGCAGAACCACGAGCATGAGCTTTGAACTCAGAGGTATGATAGAACAAGTCAGCTTAACCCGTCCTGGTGAGATCATAAAAAGCCAAACACTTATCATCATATGAGAGATATCAGGTATGTCTTTATCAATCTTAGTTTGCGTATGTTCTTTTGTTATTATTAGCTGTACGACTACACACACTGAGGCATGTTTTTTGTTTATCACCTAGAGCCTTTCTAGCCATCCCTTTATTATTATTATTATCCATTGTTTTACCCTGTTGAGCCTGTTAATCATTTATTTCTGATATACCCGTTTTTTCTAAAAGCCATGACCTTGTACCTATCCTACCCTGTTCAGAGTATGTGAGGATTGATTTCATCTCTACGTTTCTATCTAAATTTGGGGTTGCTGTTGGAATAGCAACCTTTAAGTTTGGGGTAGCTTTGCAGTACGTGAATAGTAAGTGAATGTCGTATAAAAGAAAGAAAAAAAAAGAAAAAAAAAAGAAGAAAAAAAAAAGAAGAGAAAAAGAAAAAAAAAGAAAAAAACAACAACAACATGAAAAGAAAGAAAGAGAAAAGCGAAAAACAATAAAAGAACAGCTTTTGAAAGATGCTACATTCACTATATATAGAAGGAAAAGAGGATTGCATAACCCTACAGGAATAATAGAAAAGAAACGTAGTGAGAGAATGATTTCATGTACTCTGAACCAAAAACCTTTTGTTCAAATTTCATACCCTACCTAAACCAAAGCCCCGTTACAACCCTAAAAGACCTCAAATAGTGTGTGTGATTGTACATGTTGATAGGATGAGAGAATTTATTCAAACTTCTGATTTGATATTGCATATTGTGATTTGAGAGTGATAACACTTTAACCCAGAGAGACTTGGTGAGAGTGAGATATAAGCTGACAGGTAAAGTCATATCTCTGAGGGAAAGAGTTTCTAGCTTGTTGGCCATGCGAAAGAATCAGAAAACCTGAAAAACATCAAGAGGTCCAGTGCGAAAGATTTCAGCAGTATTGTGGTAAGAACTGTTTTACAGTAAGTTTGGGGTGACATGATCTTTGATGGTAATAAAATGTTACTTGAGGACAAGCAACAAGCTAAGTTTGGGGTTGTGATCAGTCACCATTTATGCTAGACATTCCACTATTTAACCGTAAATAAGTCAGGTAAATTGTGTAAACTGAAGCATTTTTAGTTGGATATAAGCTCAATTCTATAATATTAAGTGTGTTGTTACTTATGAGTTTCTTGAGGATATTTTACACTTTTTGGTATGTTAGCAGGTAAAAAAACTAGTTTGGAAGCTCAGGGAATCAAACGTCAGATGCGAAATTGAGCCCGAGCAAGAAAACGGAAGAAAAAATCATTTTTTGGAGAACCTGCTGTCCATACGCGTATGGCCTTACATGATACGCGTATGGACCTGCCCAGTACGCGTAGCATACGCATATGACCAGAGGGATGGAAAATCAAGCAAAATAGCAAGCCTCTGGTGATACGCGTATGGGACTGGGCAGTACGCGTACCACCCTGGGCAGTACGCGTACCAGCCTGGGCAATACGCGTATCAGAGGCTGTCCTACGTGCAGTACGCGTATGGGACAGCTCAGTACGCGTATGGAGCACAAAATCAGGAAAAGTCCAACTGCATAGCTATTTAGAGGGGAGAACACGATTTTCCGATGGTTGGACGATTTGGAGAGAAAAAAGACGCGTTTTGAGAGCTGGAGACTCTACGATTATCAAAGGATTCATATGTTCAAGAGTTTTCCGACGATTGAAGATTGATTCCTCACGAAATTCTGTAATGACAACAATGTTAATCTTTGTTTTTATTTCGATTATGAGTAGCAAAACCCTCCATTGCTAGGGGGTGACCCTGATTCTGAATGTGACAGATTTGATGTTTATGAATGCATTGATTATTTCTTCTTTTCCATTGATTTATTCTTATTGCCGTTCTTTATGCTTTATTCGACGGACCAACGAATGATGATTAATATGAATAGTTTAAGCTGGACAGCGATTATTCATTGATCTGGATAAGAACTTTAGATAGTAAAAATAACCTAGGACTAGGGATTTTCTATCTGACCGGTAATTCTTGATATTTGAATGCTTGAGTATGAACTTAATTATTTATGGACATAGTAATTAGGTTACATAATCAAAGGTCTCTTCACTAAGGAATTAGGAATAGATAACCTTGAGGACCGGAATTAATTGGACAGGAATATTGTCTCAACCTTCATAAATTATATCTGTTACAAGAAGTTTCATTCACCGAACCCTAGCAATCTTCTCTCATTTGTATCTCGCTCAACCTTTTTACTTGTTTTGTCTATCTGCAATTGGTAGTATAATTAATCACAACACAAAAACCAAAGGCTTTTGTCTAATTGAAACAATCTATAAACTCTGTGTCGTCAAGCAGTCCTTGAGATCGACAAACGGGGAATTTCCCTTTTATTACTACAGTGAGAAAAATAGTACACTTGCTATTTTCCCATCAAGTTTTTGGCGTCGTTGTCGGGGACTGCCAAAGGTAATAGAGTTTATTAATTTATTTTCAATTAGAATTTTGTTGCTCTGCATCCAAAATTTTGTTTACAGTTTAATTTTAATTGTTATTGTTATTATAACTAATTTCTGTCTAATCTATGTATGCGAGGTAAGGCCTCAGCTAATTTTCATTTTGACGCAGAACCAGAGAGAACATTGCGCGCAAAGCTCAGAGAAGCTAGAAGAAAGAAACTGGCAAACTCTGACACCGAAGAACCGGCCACACCTAGAACACCAGCTTCTGTTCACTCCGAAAAATCTGAGTCAGACACATACTCACATCCAGACATTGTTAACATGGCTGCAGACCCACCCCCAGCGGAAAGACTTTTAGGTGACTATGGCAGACGGAATAACCCAGCAGTGCGGTTGACCATTGTTAACCAACCTGTTAATGTTGCTCACTTCCAGTTACACCCCTCAACTATCCGTCAGTTAGAAAGCAAACCTTTTGCAGGAAAGATCAATGAGGATGCAAACAAGCATCTGCAGAGGTTTCTTACTATGACTACATCATTAAAAATTGATGGGCATTCTGAAGAGGCAAAGAGATTGGTCATGTTTCCATTCACGTTATCTGAGGACGCTGAGGAATGGTTCTATTCCCTACCTGCAGGAAGCATTACTACATGGCAACAAATGGAAACAGCATTCTTGAATGAGTATTTTCCTACTTCTGTGTATATCCGTAAGAGGTATGACATTGTGAATTTTAAACAGAAAGACGGAGAGACACTTGGAGATGCATACAAAAGATTCAAGAGATGTTTAGTTGCATGTCCTACACATAATCTGGATGAAACTGAACAAATGCAGAATTTTGTAAACGGGTTGAAGATGAGAACTAAGCAGCTCATTGATACAACTGCCGGTGGCTCGTCTAATTTTTCTACAGCAACCGGTATCAAAAAAATCATCGAAGCTATTGCAGCAAATGAGCATTTGGAATTATATGACCGTACTGTAAATCAGCCGGAGGGAAAAATTGACTTGAAATTGGCAAATCAGGTAGTGAAAATGGAAGACCAGATTGCAGCTGAGGTTGAAAGAAGATTGAAAGCTATGAATTTAGGGACCCAGACTGTTGCTCAAGTTCAACCGGTTCCGACCATGATTTGTGAGATTTGTAGTGGACCACACTTTACCATGCATTGTGTTGCAACCGCAGAACAAGTGCAAGCTATAAATTACCTGAGGCAGAATAATCCCTACGCAAATACATATAATCCGGGGTGGAAAAATCATCTGAATTTCTCTTGGAAAGATCAGCAAGGTAATATTCAGAATCAAGGACCTCCACAATAACAACCACCTTACCAACCACAATATCAATCGCAACAGCAACCTTATCAGCAACAAATACCGAAGAAAGCGGATTGGGAGATTGCTATAGAGAAGATGGCAACTCAGAATATGCAATTTCAGGAGGAGACCAGGAATAATCAGAAGAGCACCAATGCATCCATTAAAAATCTGGAGATTCAATTGGGTCAGATAGCACAACAGATAACAAATTTTCAAACACCGGGCGCATTACCTAGTGCAACAGTGACAAATCCGAGGGAGCACCATAATGTGAGTGCGGTAACAACAAGAAGCGGAAGATATGTTGAAGATCGTAAGAAGAAGGATGAAGAAGAATATCAGTTGCTTGAAGTGGACCTGGAAATCTTAGAAAACAAGACACCATCTGAGGAAGAAATTGTAATACCGCCGGTGGTACAAGAAAAGCTCCATCAACCAAAACCCATCATTAAGCTTCCATTCCCGCAAAGAAACAAAAAGAAGAAGCAAGATGAGAAAATTTTTCAGAAATTCATGGAGTTGTTCAGGAAATTAGAAATCAATATTCCATTCTCTGAGGCACTCGAGCAGATGCCTATCTATGCGAAATTCATGAAAGACATCATCTCCAAGAAGCGCACCACTGACACTGACCCTGTTATACTAACTGAAACTTGTAGTGCTATTTTGTAGGGTATGAAGATTCCAGTGAAGAAGCCAGATAGAGGTTCTGTGACCATCCCGTGTACCATTGGAGATAGGTCCTTTAAAAGGGCGCTGATTGATTTGGGGGCTAGTGTTAGCCTTATGCCTTTGTCTATTTACAGGAAGCTAGGAATTGGAAATGTTCAAGATACCAGAATGACACTTCAATTTGCTAACCACTCAGTGAAGAGACCTTTTGGGGTAGTTGAGGATGTTCTGGTCAAAGTTGATAAATTTGTTTTTCCTGTTGATTTTGTAATTTTGGAAATGCCAGAAGATGAAGAGATACCTCTGATTCTGGGCAGACCTTTCTTAGAAACAGGGAGATGCAATATAGATATGGCGGAAGGTACCATGACCCTAAAGGTGTATGATGAAGAGCTCAGAATTGATGTCCGAGATACTATGAAACATAAAGAGAATATGTGTACAAACCACTCCGTGGAAGTGATCGATCAAATTGTAACTAGCACAATTCAAAGAAAGTTTCCTGAATTACCGTTAGAAAGAGTTCTTAGTCTGTCAGTCAGAGAGATGGAGGAGAAGGATGAGGAAAAAGAAAAAGAAGTGCTTGCTATGCTGGATACACAAACCCCTTGGAGGAAATACAACCCACGCAGGTGGGAGGATCTGAGAGCCTCACCAGAATTAGAAGATGAAAAGGTACTGAAGAAACATAAAAGTGGTATTGGTGTTTTACATGATACACGTATGGGACAGCTCAGTACGCGTATGGAGCACAAAATCAGGAAAAGCCCAACTGCATAGCTATTTAGAGGGGAGAACACGATTTTCCGATGGTTGGACGATTTGGAGAGAAAAAAGACGCGTTTTGAGAGCTGGAGACTCTACGATTATCAAAGGATTCATATGTTCAAGAGTTTTCCGACGATTGAAGATTGATTCCTCACGAAATTCTGTAATGACAACAATGTTAATCTTTGTTTTTATTTCGATTATGAGTAGCTAAACCCCCCATTGCTAGGGGGGTGACCCTGATTCTGAATGTGACAGATTTGATGTTTATGAATGCCTTGATTATTTCTTCTTTTCCATTGATTTGTTCTTATTACCGTTCTTTATGCTTTATTCGTCGGACCAACGAATGATGATTAATATGAATAGTTTAAGTTGGACAGCGATTATTCATTGATCTGGATAAGAACTTTAGATAGTAAAAATAACCTAGGACTAGGGATTTTCTATCTGACCGGTAATTCTTGATATTTGAATGCTTGAGTATGAACTTAATTATTTATGGACATAGTAATTAGGTTACATAATCAAAGGTCTCTTCACTAAGGAATTAGGAATAGATAACCTTGAGGACCGGAATTAATTGGACAGGAATATTGTCTCAACCTTCATAAATTATATCTGTTACAAGAAGTTTCATTCACCGAACCCTAGCAATCTTCTCTCATTTGTATCTCGCTCAACCTTTTTACTTGTTTTGTCTATCTGCAATTGGTAGTATAATTAATCACAACACAAAAACCAAAGGCTTTTGTCTAATTGAAACAATCTATAAACTCTGTCGTCAAGCAGTCCTTGAGATCGACAAACGGGGAATTTCCCTTTTATTACTACAGTGAGAAAAATAGTACACTTGCTATTTTCCCATCAGATACAACATCCTTCCAATCCGGTGGGGATTAACAATCTCTAGCTCTGTGGGGAAATGCCAGCTTTTAGCCTAGCTGGGGACTTGACAATCTTTAGCTCTGTTGGGGATAGAAGGCACTATCCACAGACGTCTCTGCAGGGGATAAGAATAGCCCTGGTAGCTTTCAGACCTGCTTGGGGAAATAGCCACTTCCAAGCCTGCTGGGAAATCATCCGTGGCTTAACTGCTTCAGCCAGGAAATCAAAAGGTAACAACCTGCAAAATAGCACGACAAACATGCCCCAGGGGTTGCATGGACAAGATACGCTCAAGCGTCCTCAACATTCAAAATGATTTTCAAATGTTTTATCTTTCTGCACGTTATTGTCTAGCCTTCATGTTTTCATATGCAATATTTATCAAAAATTCGGACGTTTTTGCAAACAAAACAGTAAAATAAAAACAAGAGAGCAATTTATCTGAATAACGACTTTTATTGATTGAAAATGGGCCTGAAAAGGCGAATACATCGGGAAGCAATTCCTAGAAAGAGGTAATTGCGCACAAAAGGAAAAATCTATCCTAATGGCAATGTGAACACGGCATCCACTATTTCCCAATTCTGTTATAACTCACAGATCATCAGCTTTCCTCCCAACTTCCTTGCTTTTTGAGAAGAACGACTGGACCGATCACATCTTTCGAGATGGTAGACGATGAAGCACGATGAAGTACAGATAACTCAGACTGTAGTCTTCGCTCTAATCCCTCTTTTGTCTGGATCGCCCTTTCGGGTTTTCAATCCACCGGGATACCCATTTTTGCCTAAGCCGCCCTTGCGGGTTTTCGACTTACCGGGTGTACACATTCTTTTCATTCTTTTATCCCTAACTTTTGCCCGAACCTTTTCTTTTTTTTTTTTTGGTTCGTCGGGATGCCCTTTTTTGCCTGGACTCTTTTATTCTTTTTGTCCAGCGGGTCAATTTATGCGAAGTATTTTTTTACTACATCTGAGTTAACAGGAGACGGAAAATCTTCACCATCCATAGTTGTAAGCATCAAGGCTCCACCAGAGAAAACCTTCTTCACAACATATGGACCTTCATAATTAGGAGTCCACTTTCCCCTGTTATCTGTACCGGGAGGAAGGATCCTCTTCAAAACTAGATCACCAATCTGATAGCTTCGAGGATGCACTTTCTGATCAAAGGCTCTCTTCATCCTTCTCTGATACAACTGCCCATGGCACACAGCTGCTAACCGTCTTTCTTCGATAAGGCTCAACTCATTAAACCTTGTCCGAATCCACTCGGCTTCGTCAAGCTTAACATCCACCAAGACTCTCAGAGAAGGGATTTCCACTTCAACTGGTAGGACTGCTTCCATACCATACACAAGGGAGTACGGGGTTGCCCCGGTCGACGTACGTACTGAAGTACGGTACCCATGCAAAGCGAAAGGCAGCATCTCATGCCAATCCTTGTACGTCACGACCATCTTCTACACAATCTTCTTGATATTCTTGTTTGCCGCCTCTACAGCACCATTCATCTTCGGTCTGTAAGGAGAAGAATTGTGATGTTCAATCTTGAAATCTTTACAAAGCTCTTTCATCATCTTGTTATTGAGATTAGAACCATTGTCAGTGATGATTCTCTCAGGGACCCCATAACGACAGATGATTTCCTTCTTGATAAACCGGGCAACCACTTGTTTAGTCACATTAGCATAGGAAGCTGCTTCTACCCACTTGGTGAAGTAATCAATCGCAACCAGGATGAAGCGATGTCCGTTAGAAGCAGTAGGCTCAATCTTCCCAATCATATCAATGCCCCACATCGCGAACGGCCACGGCAAATTCATGACATTCAGAGGGCTTGGTGGTACATGCACCTTATCAGCATAGATCTGACACTTATGGCACTTCCGAGCATACTTGAAACAATCGGATTCCATAGTCATCCAGTAATAACCGACTCTCAACAGTTTCTTGGACATTGCATGACCACCAGCATGGGTACCAAAAGATCCTTCATGCACTTCTTGCATCAACATGTCTGCTTCGTGTCTATCCACGCATCTGAGCAGAACCATGTCAAAGTTCCTCTTGTACAACACATCATCCTGATTCAAATAAAAGCTTCCAGCTAGCCTTCTCAGGGTTTTCTTATCATTCTTTGACGCACCTTCAGGATACTCCTGGCTCTTGAGGAAGTTCTTGATATCATAGTACCACGGTTTCTCATCAACAACAGACTCGGCTGCGAACACATACGCAGGCCTCTCGAGTCGATTCACCGTAACATGTGGCACATGATTCCACCAATGAACTTTGATCATAGAGGACAAAGTAGCCAAGGCATCAGCCATCTGATTTTCATCCCGGGGGACATGATACAGCTTCACCTTCTTGAAGAACGTCAGTATTCTTCTGGTATAATCTCTGTAAGGAATCAAATGCGGCTGATTGGTATTCCAATCTCCATTGACCTGGTTAATCACTAGAGCGGAATCTCCATATATGTCAAGAGTTTTGATCCTTAAATCAATGGCTTCTTCTATCCCCATGATACAAGCCTCATACTCAGCCTCGTTGTTGGTGACGTCAAAAGTCAGCCTGGCAGAAAAAGGTATATGAGCACCTTTAGGATTAATAAGCACTGCCCCAATACTGTTACCATTCACATTAACAGTCCCATCAAACATCAATGTCCACTTGTCATCAGGATCCGGTCCTTCCTCGACAAGAGGCTCTTCACAATCTTTCATTTTAAGATACATGATGTCTTCATCAGGGAATTCAAACATCATTGGCTGATAATCATCAATCGGTTGCTCGGCAAGGTAGTCTGACAGAATACTACCTTTGATGGCCTTCTGTGACTTATACTGGATATCATATTCTGTTAAAATCATCTGCCAACGGGCAACACGTCCGGTGAGAGCCGGCTTCTCAAAGATGTACTTTACTGGATCCATCTTAGAAATCAACAAAGTGGTATGGTTCAACATATACTGCCTCAGTCGGCGAGCAGCCCAGGCTAAAGCACAACAAGTTTTCTCAAGCTGTGAATACTTGATTTTACAGTCGGTAAACTTTTTGCTAAGGTAGTATATGGCATGCTCTTTTCGACCAGACTCGTCATGCTGTCCCAATACACACCCCATCGAGTTCTCAGTCACTGATAGGTACATTATCAGAGGTCTCCCAGGAACTGGAGGTATGAGGATTGGAGGTTTCTGTAAATACTCTTCTATCTTGTCAAAAGCTTTCTGACAGTCGTCATTCCACCTGATTGCTTGATTCTTTCTTAACAACTTGAATATCGGTTCACACGTGGCAGTTAGGTGAGATACAAACCTTGCAATGTAGTTCAATCTCCCTAAAAACCCACGAACCTGCTTTTCTGTTTTCGGTTCAGGCATTTCTTGAATAGCTTTGACTTTCGCTGGATCAACCTCAATCCCTTTCTCACTGACAATGAAGCCTAACAGCTTCCCGGATCTCACCCCAAACGTACACTTGTTTGGATTCAGCCTCAGTTTGAATTTTCTCAGTCTGTCAAACAACTTCTGCAAGTTTACCAGGTGCTCCTCTTCTGTCTGCGACTTCACAATCATATCATCCACGTATACTTCAATCTCTTTGTGCATCATGTCATGAAAGAGAGTCGGCATAGCCCTCTGATAGGTAGCATCGGCATTCTTCAGCCCAAATGGCATCACCTTATAGCAAAACGTGCCCCAAGGTGTAATGAATGTCGTCTTTTCCATGTCTTCTGGCGCCATCTTAATCTGATTATATCCAGAAAAACCATCCATGAAAGAGAAAACCGAGGATTGAGCCGTATTATCCACCAATACATCAATGTGAGGTAATGGGAAATCATCTTTCGGACTCGCTCTATTCAAATCCCGGTAATCGACACACATTCTGACTTTGCCATCCTTCTTCGGCACAGGAACGATATTGGCCACCCACGGGGGATAAGTCGTAACTGACAAGAAACCCGCATAGAACTGCTTCTGAACCTCCTCCTTAATCTTAACAGCCATATCAGGACTTGTTCTCCGAAGCTTCTGCTTGACTGAAGGACACTCTTCTCTGAGAGGTAGCCTATGCACCACAATATCGGTATCCAACCCAGGCATATCTTGATACGACCAGGAGAATATCTCCACATATTCTCTCAGCATCTCAACCAACCTGCTCTTGACATCTGCCTTCAAAGCAGCCCCGATCTTAATATCTTTTCTGGCGTCCTCAGTACCAAGATTAACAATCTCCAACTTCTCCTGATGAGGTTGGATGACCCTTTCCTCTTGCTTCAACAATCTGACCAATTCTTTAGGGAGTTCACAGTCTTCCTTACTCTCCTCTTCAGCTTGGTAGATGGGATTATTGAAATCATACTGAGCCATAATAGAATTGTTCATAGTGGATTCCGTGAGATCACTTCTGCATGTTTAATGCTTTATTTTAGAAAAAAGAATTCAAGAAAGTCACAAAAAACGAAAACATTGCCATTTTTATTGTTTTGGAAAATGAAAACAAAAACAGAAAGACAGGGATCACAAAATTGTTTGCAAAACGTCCTTTATTAATGATATCATTGAAAAACATGATGAGGCCCTACAATGAACCACTACACCTTGGGCAGAACGCAGGGTTTTGTGCAAAATGAAAAACAAAAGAAAATTACTCTGTTTGAAGAGTAACTTGGACCACATCTTCTGTCGTCCAGTTGTTGATCATCTCCCCTGGTGCACACGGGCGAACCCAGTTGTCCAGATCACAATCATTGTCACCATCTTCACTACTGGCCGCAAAGACGTCACCGTGATTCATCAGCCCGGCGCTGGTAAAGGTGCTCGGACCTGTCTGCACACCCTGCTCCGCCTGTAGAGGTTGATAACCAATTCCGAACTTGTCTTCTTTGATAGGCAAATCCACCATCTTGCCCCAGCCTTCTGCTTTACCAGAGTTGACAACTTCCACTACTTGCTTATACGATGCAATTGAGGCATTTGGCTTCTTCTGTTCAGCAAAAGCCACCCTCTCAAGAGCAACAGTCTCGAATGCCTGGCATAAAGTTTCATGGATCTCACCATCCACCTCCACATACTTGAAAGAGGATAAATGACTCACCAGAATATCTTCTTCACCACATACAGTCACAATCTGACCGTTCCAGACATACTTCAACTTCTGGTGGAGAGTTGACGAAACTGCCCCAGCTGCGTGAATCCAAGGACGCCCCAATAAGCAACTATATTGTGGCTGGATGTCCATCACATAGACGACAATGTCAAAAACCTCTGGGCCAATCTTCACCGGCAACGTGACTTCACCAAAAACAGATCGTTTGGATCCATCAAATGCACGCACAATCAGATCACTCGGAGTGAGGATAACCCCTTCCACATCAATCTTACCCAGAATCTTCTTGGGCAACACATTCAACGACGAGCCAGTGTCTACCAACACGTGAGACAACACTGCGCCTTTGCATTCCATGGTGATATGCAAGGCCTTGTTATGGTTGCGACCCTCAGGCGTCAAGTCCAAATCTGTGAACCCCACACCATGTCTGGTACTCACATTAGCAATCACACCCTCCAACTGGTTGACAGATATCTCTTGAGGCACGTAAGCCAGATTCAGCATCTTCAACAAGGCATTGCGGTGTGCCTCAGAGCACAGCAGCAATGAGAGGATAGAAATCTTAGACAGAGTTTGATTTAGTTGATCTACAATCTTGTAGTCACTATTCTTTATTATTTTCATGAACTCCTCCACGTCTTTCTCAAACGAGCCCTCAGGCGCCTCCTTCTGAGCAGGTTCTTCATCAACCACGGCCTGTTTACCTTTGGCTTTGGCAAGAGCCTCGGCATTGTTGTCTCTCAACGGTTGCGGAGAAAACAGACGTCCACTTCTGGTGAAACCTCCGGGTCCTCCAACATTGTCCACCACTGGGCTTGCAATCACAGATGTTCTACTAGGCACACCAATAGTCACAGGAGACTGATTCACCAGTCTGACCTGTTTTTCAGCCCTTCTGTTGCTGCGGTAAGCGTTGTCATACTTCCACGGCACATCTCTACTATCAACAGCCCTTCTACCGGTCACAGCAACGATGGTAGTTGGAGCACTGACGGTTACAGGAGCAGAAATGGTAACAGGGGTACCAACAGTTGCAGGTGCATTACCAGTCCTCTGACCACGTCCCTCGGACGGTTTGAAGTAAATGGTGACAGTTGACACCACCTCGCGATCTTTAGCAGCCCGACTAAACTGTAAACAGCCCTCGTCAATCAAATTCTGAATACCAGCCCTCAACTGATCACAACCATTTTCTGACTCTGCACAGTCTACACAGCCCTCACAACAGCCCGGGAATACGCCCCCTTCATTAGACGGTCCTTCACAACACCCAACGGAGTCTGAATCTCATCCACACTGACCACCAAGTCTTCAGCCTCTCCACCTTCAACATTATTCACTCTGTGTGCACCATGCTGAGGCATAGGGTTGTTCACAACATTCGACACAGGAGCAAAATTGATAGTTTTAGCGTCAATTAAGTCCTGGACTTTATGATGAAAAGCCTGACAGTTCTCAATATGGTGCCCCGGTGCACCAGAGTGGAAATCACAACGCACACTGGCATCATACCCAGGTGGTATCTTTGTCAACGGAGCCATAGTACGCAATTCCACGAATCCTAATCTGAGCAACTCAGGTAGCAACTCAGTATAGGTCATCGGCAGCGGATCAAAACGTCGATCAGGCATCCTCTGTCTAGGCTGATACGGACGTTGTTGTTGTTATTGTTGTTGTTGTGGCGGTTGTTGTTGAACCCTCTGTTGTTGATGTTGTTGACGAGGTTGAGGTGCTGGAATTGTTACAGCAGCAACCTGGCGATACTGATTTCTGTTTACATTTCTCCTACCGTGTTGCACAGCATTGGTTTCACCCTCTCTCCTACGAGGTGCCCCAGCAAACGGTTTCTTCGACGACGAGGACCCTGCATCCTGAATTTTTCCGGCTTTGATCAGACTTTCAGTCCTCTCACCACAGATCACAACGTTTGAGAAACTATCGAATGGGCAACTTCCCACCCGGTCCATGAATACACCCTGCAAAGTACCAATGAACATATCAGTCAGTTCCCTCTCCAGCATAGGGGGTTGTACTCTTGCAGCCAACTCACTCCACCTCTGGGCAAACTCCTTGAAGCTTTCACCAGATTTTTGACAAAGACTCTGCAACTGAGTCCGGCTCGGCGCCATGTCCATATTATGCTTATATTGCCTCAAGAAGGCTTCCCCCAAATCTCTCCAATTTCGGATAGAATCTCTCTTAAGCTCCGTGTACCAATCCAAGGAAGCTCCAAATAAGCTATCCTGGAAAAAATACATCCACATTTTCTCGTCATCTGTATAAGCAGAGATCTTCCGGTAATACGCCTGCACATGGGTGCGAGGGCAAGAAGTACCATTATATTTATCAAATGAGGGCGCTTTGAATTTGTAGGGAATTCTCAACCCTTCCACTAGACTCATGTTTGTCACATCAAACCCAAGGGAGTTCTGACATTCCATAGCTCTAATTTTCTCAGCAAGGGCATCAACTTTACGGTCCCTCTCTTCAACTCTCACCACATCATCATCTTCACTAAGCAATGTGAACATGTCTTCCTGCCTGTCAACCAAGGGAGCAGGATGGCGAATCGGAGCCCGGGTAGCTCTGGCATTAACAGTCTCTGCAACAAGAGGTTGTCCATTGATTCTAATACCCCTCAATTCATCCCATACAGCGTAATCATTGACGGGAGCAGTAGCAACAACATTCTCATGAACGGGTACACCCACTGGTGAAGCACGGTTGGACGGCGGAATCACAGCTTCCTGTCTCTGGGCTAAGGCACGCAGCTCCTCTTGCCCCTGAACAACCCCTTGCATCATAGTCATGAATTGGGCCATGTTAGCCCTCATCTCAGCCAATTCTGCTTGAACCTGGTCCATATTCCTCTGATGATTCAGTCTGGTTGAATAGCGATGCGGTCGTTGATCAGCTATCCTGCCTGACACAGGAACCAGAGTGAGAAGTCACGAACAAGAACACCTGTTATGCAAAATGATATGTGTATGATGCTAATGATGCGTATGATGCACATGATATGTTCATTTCTCAGGCATTCAAAGAGCCTAATTCATCTTTCAAGAAATGGCAACCTGCAGCAAACAACAAGAAAGCAACACAAGATAACTGAGCACCAGGTGAAACATCAACAACCAACTCATCTATAGATATGAGCAACAAAGATCATACAACAATGTCAACAAAGATCCAAATAACCGGAGTACAACAATGAATCCTATCCAACAAGCCTGGAGGTGATTCTCAACATAAGCAACAGAGATAAAAGCTAAGACAAATGACTTCCAGGAATGAGAGTCTTCAAGTAGTGGCACTGGTCTATCAACAGGTCGCACTCTGAACATTCTGGCAAGGGAGTGAGCTTCTCCTTTAGTTGTCATCTGAGCTCCACAACTTCTCCTCCAAGTTGGCTTTCTGATGCATGTCTCAAGTCTACTTCCTTCTTCAACTGGACGTCTTTGTCTCTGAGTTGCTTCTCCAAGTCTCTTATCTTCTTCTGATAACTGGCTTCAGCTCTCTGCAACCTCAAGCACTCCCGGTGTTCTGCATTCAACAAGGCCTCCATCTCTTCATAAGATCTCTTCTTGCTCTTCACTCTAGCAACATCTTCACCCTGCATGTCCTTGAGTTGATGAGCCAAGTTCAACTTATCAGCTTTGGCTTTGTACAACTCCATCTGGGTATCTTGCTCTTTCTCTTTCAACCGACGATTCTCCATCAAGGCTTGCTTGTACTGCTCAGCAGGTACACTTTCAGCAAGGATCAAAGGTGGTTGCACTTGCAAGGGCTTCATCCTATCATAGGGCAATAACAAAGTTTCTGCTCTCTTCTTGACCCACTCAGTATAATCAGGCATAGCAATGGAAAACTTCTTCCCTAGAACAGCTCCATCCTTGACACAAATGGTCTTCCAAGCTCTTCCCACTCGCTCCAAACTAACAGGGTCACTTCGCTTCTCAAAATACACACTCTCAGCTATCTCGGCATCAAGTGGTCTTCCATTCATCACAAACCCCAACTGGCGAAGAGAAAGAACCGGATTGTAATTGATGCAACCCTTAGTCCCTACAAGTGGCACATTACGGAACTCTCTGTCGCGGCGGGATTTTTCACGAGATTAAGTATTGATTGAACTTAACCCGTTTGAAAAATATTTTAAATGCAAGAGTCGCCACCGTATTTTATTTTATCCAAAAAGAGGAAGGGAAAAATAACGATAAATCCCTTTAGAGTTACGGGTTCGGGGGTTGGTTATGCAAAGGGAAGGTATTAGCACCCTCTACATCTGTGGTACTCCACAGGAACCTTTTTGCTTATGTTTATGTGAATGCTTTGCTTTTTTCGCTTTGATCGTTTGATTGGGGAGATGAGAAAAGAACTTGATTTTATTGTTTTTGGACTCGATAAAGTCGTAGACTTCATGCCTACGTATCTCCAAGGCGCAATGGAGAAATCAGAATCCACGTAGTTCTCCCAAAAGAAAAGGGGAAAGTCTGTTTTGTTGATTTTAGATTGGCGTGTCTTGCCATCTCTTGCTCGACCTAGGCGGGAGGCTTCGAGACTGACACGTTCTTTTGAAAATGTTTTTAAACTGAAAAGCCAAAGCTGGCAAAAGTTTTGAATGAGCCTAAACCCTGAAACAATAAATAAATGGGCTCATTATAAGGAAGCCCAAGAGTAAGCTTGTGAGTGTGTGAAAAGGGTTTCTTAAACGGCGACCGTTGGAATCGCATCGGGTTTCTCTTTTTTGGATTTTTCGATTTTTTAACATAAAACGTGAATAATACGATTAAACACACAATACAGAAAATAAAAAAATGCGAGAAAGTAAATTATTACAACACAGTTAGCTATGAATAGTTAGTATTACGAATAGTTAGTGGAGTTAATCGAGCTGAAACTGAAACGAAACGGTTAGTAACAACATAAACAAATATAAAAAACAATATAAACATTTACTTTAGACAAAATAAACATTTGATATAAATAAATATTTAATTAAAATAAACATTTAAACAAATATTAATTTAACTAACATTTAAATAAAACATATATGCAAAATAATAATAAAAAGATAAACAATATTTAGTAAACAAAAGTAATATATAATATATATATATATATATATATATATATATAACATATATATATATATATTATATATATATATATATAATATATATATATATATAATATTTATATTTTAGACAATAAATATATAGTAGAAAAAAAAATATATATGTACATTTAGACAAATAATATATAATAGACAAAAATAATATATATATATATATATAATTTAGATATATAATAGACAAAATATTATATATATATATATATATATATATAATATATATATATATATATATATATATATATATTTAGATAATATAATATTAAAACACATGTCGGCAAGCCGGAACTTTGCCGATTTCAGAGATAAGTGAAGAATATTACCTTGTGTGAAGAGGATGAACTTCTGATCGTCCAAATGATCGACCGAAAGCTGGAAACCGTCACCGACGCAGTGCTGGCTGCCTTCGTGAGTACCTGACTTCAACGTCGCTTTTGATCGGTGAAACGACGCCGGAATGAAATGAACCTTGGATATTTGTGACCTGGACTCAACGAACTTCAAAGATATGAAATCGGTTTTGTGTTTCGGTGAATAATCGGGACGATTTTGGGTTACCGAAAATGAAGAACAAGTGAAATACGGTAATGCTTTTGGAAAAATATTTCTTTTCAATTCTCTGTTTCTCTCACCACACGTTTTTTCCTTACTGATCCACCTCCTCCTCCCTTTTTTCTTTCTTACTAACCACATCTATATATATATATATTTAGATTACTTAAACAATAAGAAACCTAAAAAAATATCTAACATAAATTAATAATATATATTTAGATTACTTAAACAATAAGAAACCTAAAAAATATCTAACATAAATTAATAATATATTTTAGATTACTTAAACAATAAGAAACCTAAAAAATATCTAACATAAATTAATAATATATATTTAGATTACTTAAACAATAAGAAACCTAAAAAATATCTAACATAAATTAATAATATATATTTAGATTACTTAAACAATAAGAAACCTAAAAAATATCTAACATAAATTAATAAATAATTTATAATTATATATAATAATAATAATAAACTAATATAATATTAATCCTAATTAAATAAACTAATTAACAACTAAACACAATTAATATTAAGCACAAATATTTAAACGGCACACGATTAAAATACGATAAAATCGAGCGACACGAACGCGATAAAAACGATGACAATTTGCACAGCAAAACAGACAAATTGATAAAACCAATAAACCAGTAAACCGGTAAACCAGTAAAATCAACAACACGACTCAAACAGACTCGATTAAATCACACGGCACAACACGTAATTAAATAAACAACCCTAGGCAATAATAAAATCAACACGACATCACGAAAACGCTGACAAACACAATCACAAATAATCGGACAATACGAAAACTCTAATATATTCGAAATACAGTCAAAACACCGACAAACAAACAATTAAATAGATAAAAACGCACAAAACCTAATCGAAGCGATGCCACGCACAAAAGAGATAAGCGAGATAAATACGAGGCAACGATATCGGCCAGGTTTTGCTAAAACAACGAAATACAACACGGTAAGCAACGAAAACACACAAAACCTAATCAAACCAGTTGTCACGCGAAGTTTAAGAAATTGAGATGAATACGAGACAACGAGATTAATCAAGATGTGGTCAACAAAGCCAAAGTCAAATTTTTGGGTGCGACAGATGCCCCTATTTAATTAACTTAGGCCAGATAGCCGGAGGCTATCGAATGGCGTAAGGTAATTAAATATGACAAACGCCACAAAATTTGACCGCAAATGCATGTATGCATGATGCAAAAGACAGACAGACATAGAGACACAGGAGTGCAAACTCTACTGGGGAAGGACATACACCGACTCAATGCATGAAGGTAAACACTGAGAATACTCAGCTGGGGAAGATTCACTACCTATTCATAGATGGAAAATAGGAGGAAAAGAGATATCGACTCAATGTTGACGATACATCACTATCTCATAGATGAAAGTGGGAAAAGATCAATATAACAAGAGTACTGATGTGACAGTACATTACCAACTCAAAGATGGAGGTAACAGAAAAGATGAATACCAACTCAAGGATGAAGGTATAACAAGGGCATAATAAGAATCGAACTACGTTAACTCATGGTTGACAGCTCACTACCCACTCATTGATGAGGTAAACAGGACATGCCAACTCAAAGTTGAAGGCAAGCTTCAAAAGATTGATAATAACACTGCTAGGGAAATCAAATTCCAACTCATTGATGATGGTGTAGATGAAGAATCAGATCTAAGGATCATTGTGCAGACTTACAGTTGAATGCGCACTACCAACTCATTGATGAGGTAGACAGAGAAATGCCGACTCAAAGTTGAAGGCAACCACCGATTCATTGACAAAGGTGTTTAAAAGAATTTAGAACATATTCTCCTGGAGATGTTTATCATTACCGACTCAAAGATGACGGTGGAAGGACAAAATGTACCTAACTCATAGATGAAGGTACTCCATCCACTCAAAGACGAAGATGGAATCAGAAGTTATCTGTGCAGACTCAAAGATGAAAGCACACTATCAGTTCAACAAGGATCAAACATACCCTATTCATAGATGAAGGTACTCCATCAACCCAAAGACGAAGATGGAATCACAAGAAAATATGCGAACTCAAAGATGAATGCATATTACCAGCTCAAAGTTGCAGGTACTTCACCAACTCAAAGACGGAGGTGGAATCAAAAGGAATCTGTGCTAAACTCAAAGACGAAAGCACGCTACCAGCTCAAAGTTGCAGGTAGAACCATGGAACTTTCTGTGAGGATGTTATCAACTCATAGATGGAGATAGTAATTAATTTATCCGAGGGATAACAAAGGTTACCACTCATGGATGTAGGTAACTCAAGTTTGTAACGGGTACCAACTCAAAGATGAAGGCATAAAGGACTTGGACACAATATCTGTCATGTCTGTTTTACTGAATGAGAGTCACAAAGACTATATTGTTGCCTTCTTTTACTGGCAATTTCTGAGCTTTATCTGGAGACACGAGGTTCAAACTAGGATAGAACTAGAATGAAACGGTCAAACAAGACTTCAACTGAAGAGGAATGAACTCATCAGGATTTACAACTGAAACAACCATCTTCCACGAGGCATAGATCTCTGTGGGGAACATGACCAATAAAAGGTATTTTGCTGCTTATGAGGATACTCTATATGGAGAGATTGACTCAACCCACAATATAAACAAGGAAACAAGGTGCATATGAATGCAAGCATGATATGTCATAGATATGCATGAATATTTAGTAATGAATGCATGATGGACAGACAAAACTAGGAATAACTAAAAATGTTAACAGCTGCATAAGGACTTGCTGGAGATTTGCACTGAGACTCGCTAGGGAGTAGTACAAAGACTTGCTGGGGAATTGGTACAAGAGCACCATATCCAGGTTTCTTTAAAAGTCTGTCTCTGCTGAGGATTCCGTAGAAGAATGGAGATGCCTTCTACTTCAAAAATGCAGGAGATTCCCTGTGGTTCTTGAATTTGTGAGGTATATGAGGATTGGACCTTTCTGAGGACTCCGCTGGGGATACAAGGTGTTATCCTCTGGAAATAAGATGATATTGTAAGAGAAGTCCTGCAATTCTTGAATTTGCTGATAATGCAGAAGGGATTATTCTTCTGGAAGACTCCGCTGGGGATAAAGTTCGCTGGGGATAGGTGGCATCTTTCCAGGGAATAAGAATATAGGGGAAATCCATCCTTGATTTTTTTGCTTTAATTATCATGGAGACTTTCTGTATCTGAAGACTCTGCAGGGGATTATGGTGTCTGATATCTGGTTACGAGATCTTTCCTCTAGGAGACTCTGCCGGGGAACAGTGATGTCTGACCTTTGAATATAAATGAGAATTCAGGAGAAATCCTGCAATTCTTGAATTTGCTTAAAATGCATAACACACTCTTCTTTTACTACATAACATTACTGAGGAGGAGACATATCCTTCTATTGAATGGACAGAGAACAACAGGAGATTCCCTGTAGTTTCTTAATATCAACTTTCTTCACTCGCTGAGGGATGGAGACCTCTATATTACTCCTGCTCAGGGAAATCAAATCTTCCTTCTCATCCTCTGCTGGGGACATTGCTGATCCCGCTTTAATAAATTACTGGGGAAATACCTGTAGTAATCCCATAGGCCAAATCCGTAACTTAAAACCTGGATCAAAGTCTTCATGATCAATTAACCGGGGAGTCTTCATGATCAATTAAACTGGGGAGTCTTCATGATCAATTAACTGGGGAGTCTTCATGCCCCAAGTGAAGGGAATAAACTTCTTGAAATATTTCTTGCATGATCTCTTGAGGAAAACTAGGAAGCATAGCTGGGGATATCCAGAATCACAACCTCTGCTGGAGAAATATTACTGCCAAGACACCTGTGGAGATTTTTTCATCATATACATATAAGGATAGTAATATGAACATGTCTAGTTGGAATCACATGATTTCAGAATTACTGGGACCACATGTCTCAATCCTTTTATTGATGTCCACAAATCAAAATAAATAATCTTTATATTTTTCAAAAACTGTTTTTAATTCAAAACTTTTGTTTCAAAACATATCTGTCAAAGTAAAAGAACTTTCGTAAATTGAAATGAAAATTAAGAGTGCCAAGAAATATAGAAAGGCTCAAATTGATTTGATAGGATGGTAATCAGCCAACAGCGTGATTCCATAGATCTTTACAAATTGGAAAATGGTAATTTCGTGGAGAAAGGGTACGTTGAACTACAATGACATCATTCTCTCTTCCACTTTTGACCTGTATTGCAGCCTTGAGAAAGTTGGAGAACTGTTGAAAATATTCTGATACTTCAATGATCTTATCTCTGTTATGCAGTTACTTGCCTGAAATCCCTAACTTTTGCCTAGATTGCCCTTTCGGGTTTTCAATCTACCGGGATAATATTCTCTTTGTTTTTTTATGTCTCTAATTTCTGCTTGGACCGCCCTTTCAGGTTTTCAGTCCACCGAGACGCTCATTTTTGCCTAAGCCGCCCTTTCGGGTTTTCAACTTAGCGAGCTGTTCTTTTCATTTTTTAGGCGAAGTATTTCTTGACTGCATCTGTATTCACGGGACGTGGAAGCTCTTCACCATCCATGTTTGTAAGAATTAAAGCACCGCCTGAGAAGGCTTTCTTGACAACATAGGGTCCTTCATAGTTAGGAGTCCACTTGCCCCTAGAATCATTGTGAAATAGTATCATCTTCTTGAGTACAAGGTCACCCTCTTTGAATTCTCTCGGCTTAACCTTCCTATTAAATGCCTGCTTCATTCTCTTTTGATATAACTGTCCATGGCACAAGGCAGTCATTCTTTTTTCTTCAATCAAATTCAACTGATCGTATCTGCTTTGACACCATTCAGCCTCTGACAACTGAGTTTCCATTAGTATCCTCATTGATGGAATTTCAACCTCTATCGGTAACACAGCTTCCATACCGTATACAAGTGAAAATGGGGTTGCCCCAGTTGAAGTACGGACTGATGTTCTATATCCGTGTAGTGCAAAAGGCAGCATTTCATGCCAATCTTTGTAGGTAACAACCATCTTTTGAATGATCTTCTTGATATTCTTATTTGCAGCTTCAACTGCCCCATTCATCTTGGGACGGTAAGGAGAAGAGTTGTGATGCTCGATCCTGAAACTTTCACATAATTCATCCATCATTTTGTTGTTCAGATTGGAGCCATTGTCAGTGATGATCTTGTTTGGAATGCCATATCGGCAAATGAGATTATTTTTGATGAATCTGACCACCACTTGCTTTGTCACCTTTGCATACGAAGTTGCTTCCACCCATTTGGTGAAGTAATCAATTGCCACGAGAATGAAACGGTGTCCGTTGGAAGCTTTGGGTTCAATCATACCGATCATGTCAATGCCCCACATTGAGAATGGCCAAGGAGCAGAAATCACATTCAAAAAGGTTGGTGGTACATGAACCTTATCAACGTAGATCTGACATTTGTGACACTTCTTTACAAATTTGCAGCAATCTGATTCCATGGTCAACCAGTAGTAACCAGCTCTCAACATCTTTCTTGACATAGAGTGGCCGTTTGCATGAGTACCAAAGGACCCTTCGTGAACTTCTTTCATCAACATTTCTGCTTCCTTTTTGTCAACACATCTGAGTAAGACCATGTCATAATTCCTCTTATAGAGCACATTCTGATTAAGGAAGAAACTGCCTGACAATCTTCTCAAAGTCTTTTTATCTTTTTCTGTTGCTCCAAGAGGATACTCCTGAGTCTGAAGGAAATGCTTGATATCGTGGTACCATGGTTTATCATCAAAACTGGCCTCAGCTGTAAACACATGTGCTGGTCTATCAAGTCGCTTGATCACAATTCTGGGTACTTCGTTTGGAAAACCCACTTGATACATTGAAGACAACGTAGCTAGAGCATCCGCCATATGATTCTCATCCCGAGGAATGTGATGCAATTCAACCTTGGTGAAGAAAGTCAACAATCTTCTTGCATAGTCTTTGTATGGGATCAAGCCAGGGTGGCGTGTTTCCCATTCTCCTTTGATCTGATTGATAACTAACGCTGAGTCACCATAAACAGTAAGATTTTTGATGCGGAGGTCAATGGCTTCTTCAAGACCCATGATACAGGCTTCATATTCAGCAATGTTGTTTGTACATTCAAAGCAAATTCTTGTCGTGAAAGGAATATGAGAACCTTCTGGAGTGATAATGACTGCACCTACTCCATGTCCATAAACGTTGGAAGCTCCATCAAATACTAAACCCCATTGAGAATCTGGTTCAGGCCCTTCTTCAGGAAGTGGCTCTTTACAATCTCTGGATTTTAGGAACATGACATCTTCATCAGGAAACTCATCCTCATTATCATCGTGATCTTCAACGGGTTGGTGAGCAAGGTACTCAGCCAACACACTGCTCTTGATAGCTTTCTGGGTATGATACTCAATGTCGTATTCTGATAACAGCATCTGCCATCTTGCAATCTTACCAGTGAGTGCAGGCTTCTCAAAAATGTACTTGATTGGATCCATTTTGGATATCAACCAAGTGGTGTGACTTAACATATACTACCTCAATCTCTTAGCAGCCCAAGCCAATGCACAACATGTCTTCTCGAGTAAGGAGTATCGTGATTCACAGTCAGTAAATTTCTTGCTTAAGTAGTAAATGGCATGCTCTTTCTTTCCAGTTTCGTCTTGTTGACCCAGAATACAGCCCATAGAATTCTCAAGCACTGTCAAATACATAACCAACGGTCTTCCAGCAACAGGTGGTAACAAGATAGGAGGCTCCATGAGGTACTCTTTGATACTGTCAAATGCTTTCTGACAATCCTCTGTCCAAACACAATTCTGACTCTTTCTCAGCAATTTGAAGATAGGTTCACAAGTGGCAGTCATGTGAGAAATAAACCGGGATATGTAATTCAATCGTCCTAGAAAACCTCTCACTTGCCTTTCTGTTTTTGGTGCGGGCATCTCTTGGATAGCTTTTACTTTATCTGGATCAACTTCAATGCCTTTTTGGCTGACAATGAAGCCCAAGAGTTTACCTGACCTGACGCCAAATGTGCATTTGTTCGGATTGAGGCGAAGACGGAACTTCCTCAATCGTTGAAACAGCTTCAATAGATCTACTAAGTGACCTTCTTCTGAACGAGACTTCGCGATCATGTCATCCACATAAACCTCAATCTCTTTGTGCATCATGTCGTGAAAGAGCGTTGTCATGGCTCGCTGGTAAGTAGCACCTGCGTTCTTCAACCCAAACGGCATTACTTGATAACAGAATGTTCCCCATGGTGTTATGAAGGTAGTTTTTTCCATGTCTTCGGGAGCCATTTTGATCTGGTTATACCCGGAGAATCCGTCCATGAAGGAGAATATGTCAAACTTTGTTGTATTGTCTACCAACATGTCAATGTGAGGCAGGGGGAAATCATCCTTTGGGCTTGCTCTATTTAAGTCACGATAGTCGACACACATTCGTACCTTCCCGTCCTTCTTAGGAACTGGCACAATATTTGCTATCCACTCTGGATACACTGAAGTGGCAAGAAAACCAGCATCTGTTTGCTTCAGAACTTCTTCTTTAATTTTGACGGCCATATCTGGATGTGTTCTTCTTAATTTCTGTTTGACCGGTGGACATTCTGGCTTCAAAGGTAGCTTGTGCTCTACGATGTCAGTGTCGAGACCAGGCATATCTTGATAAGACCAAGCAAACACATCTACATACTCTTTCAACAGGCTGATCAATTGCTCCTTGACCTGTGGGGATAACAATGCTCCAATTTTGACTTCTTTCACATTTTCTTCCGAACCCAAGTTGACTGTTTCCAAAGGCTCCTTGTATGGCTGAATAGTGTCTTCTTCATTTTCAAGCTGGCGGGCGACCTCTTCTGGAATCTCATCCCACTCTTCCTCTTCAGCTTCGAATACAGAATGTTCAAAGTTGGGAGAGGGCATGATGTCATTGTGTTCAACGGGTTTAAGTAACCTGTACAAACAATTGTTTTTAGAGGACTGACCATGACATGCAAAAATGTGTTCTTTTTAAGGTTTTTTTTTGTGTTACCATTTTCCGAAAAAGCTAAAAGATAAAAGGACACAAGTGTATAGGAACACAAAAGATCTTTTTCATGGATAGTACGTTTTTGACAAAAGTGCCCATTTTACAAAATTAATGCTTCGCGCTTTGGGCTAAAGCGGAAGATTTTGAAAACTGAAAAGCTTAATTACTTTGATATGTGGACACAATGTGGGATGTCAACTGCGGTCCAGTTCTTCATAACTACTCCTGGTGTCACAAATCTGGGGCCTTCTTTTGTAGTTGGCTCTTGTGTTGTAATTATGCGTCAGCTTGAAATGGATCTGCTGGCGGGAAGCAACTGTTAGAAGACTGGACCAAGACAGACAACCTGTATGCACGTGATGCATGGATATGCAAAATGAATGATTTTCCAAGGAACTCTAAGTGAAGGAAAAGATAGAATTGCAAACATTTTTTATAACAACAAAGTTATCAACCCAAAATACAACCAAGAAAACCATTTAAGGACATGTGTCATCAGGACGAGCATAAACAAGTAGGAGTTGTCCTTCAAGTCTCTCAATTCTTTCTTCATAGGCCTTCTGCATAAAAGCTTTCTCCTTCACCAAATTGTCTACAAGACCTTTCCATGCACCTGAGGACTGTGGAATCTGGGAGTAATCTGTTGTGCCTGAGGAAAATAAATCCTCTTGCACCCTTGGACGTTTACCTGCACGATCTTCTCCACTCTGCTCCTTTAACTGTCTCTGAAGTTCTTCATTTTCCATTTCGAGCACCTGGGCCTTATCCTTCCAAGCGTCTCTCTCTTTCTTGACCCTCTCCAAGGTGGCTTGGAGTTCTTCTTTGTCATCTAGCGGAAGGTAGGGGGTCTTCAACGGAGCGGGTTTGATAGGATCATGATGTGGGTATGGCATTTTCAACTGTATAGCTCTGGCTCTGATCCACTGGAGGTACGGCTCATAGGAGGTACAATCTTTCTTACCCAATTCAAGTCTCCCTTTGCGACAAACACGATGCCAAGCTCTTACTACTCTCTCTTTCATGGTAGGGTCCTCCTCGTTATCCCTCAAGAAAATACCTTCTAAAAGAATGTTAGGAGGCTTGTCCTTCATAGGGTAACCGAGTTGTCTCCTAGCAAGTACTGGATTATAAGAAATGATTCCCTTTGTGCCCATGAGGGGCACATTGGGGAACTCCCCGCAACTATCAATGATCTTCACATCGTCTAAAACTCTACTATACCATGCAATATCTGACTGGGTAAGAGACATAATCCTCTGTGACCACTGAAGTCCTGACTTGCGATCCCAAAAAGTAGATGACTTAGGAAGATGAGAGACAAACCATTTGTAGAGTAACGGTATACAGCAGACTATGGTTCCTCCTCCTTTCAAAGTACGGTAATGGATGGAATGATAGGTGTCTCTGAGCAAAGTTGGAACAGGATTACCACTTAGGAAGATGCGTATAGCATATGAATCCACAAAACCTTCAATATTAGGAAATAGTAACAAACCGTAGATCAACAAGGCGAATAGATGCTCCACAATAATATCACAACCTTGACTGGCAAAATAAGAAACCTTCCCCATTAAGAACTTGGCAGTGAAACCTGGAAGTCCTCCTTTGGTGGTGAAGTTATTCTTGAATTCTGACTTCTTCATGTACAACACTTTTGCAAGAGAACTGTGCTCGGGTAACTTTTCTGAACCAGAGAAAGGTACTGTATCAGCAACTGGGATGTGAAGCAACTGGGCATACTCTTCCAATGTAGGCATGAGTTGATAGTCTGGGAATGTGAAACAGTGATAGACTGGATCATAGAACTGTACTAATGTCTGCAATAACCCTTCTTCCATCCTAAGTGTCAATACAGATATAAGTGCCCCATATCTGTCTCTGAAACCAATAGGATCTGCGATCGAAGAAACCAGTTTCTTTAGTTCATCTATCTTTGGATTGATGAGATTGTACTTTTTCACACTTCTCTGTCCAAAATCCATGTTTCCTGCAATATTTGCAATCCTCACTTTTAAGTTCCTTGGAAAAAGGTTGAAATGATGGGAATGAATGCATGTCATGCATGAATGCAACAAACACAAACATGGTTAAACAATACAAGGCTCAAAGTTCATCACCAACATGGAGTTTAGGACAACGCCCCAAGATAAGTTCTAAGGTTCACCTGCCAAACGGGTTCTAAAAGTTCCCAAGGTTATGGATCCTTCTTCGGATAATACCGGGTTAAGCAACTGCTCGCTTTCCAATATTATTCTCAAAAGAATCTCGCTTGAGTGTGATATCGCGTATCAACCAAACCAGACTTTTGGTCCGAAGTGGTCACCGCATCACATCCTAAGTAAGGCCAAGATGGGGTAAAGGTAAACTAAGGTCCTTGGCTTCACGGGCCCGTCGAAAGCAACAATGCCTCACAAATGACTTGTTTAGCACTATCACCCTCAAAGAGGCCTCCACCAAGCGGACAAAGGCTCAAGTCAACTCGGTAAGGATTGTCTCCTATCAAGTCAACCTGAATTATCATCCATCCTATCTCAAATGTGCCCCAAATCCGGGTATAGGATTTATCACAAGTATCCCCCAAAACCCAAAATAACAAACATTACAAACAATACAATTTAGCAAATATTCACAAAGCAAACATATAAACAAGCAAAGATAGGCTAAACCCTCAAATAAGTTTTATCATGTAACTCCCCAGCAGAGTCGCCATTCTGTCGCGGCGGGATTTTTCACGAGATTAAGTATTGATTGAACTTAACCCGTTTGAAAAATATTTTAAATGCAAGAGTCGCCACCGTCTTTTATTTTATCCAAAAAGAGGAAGGGAAAAATAATGATAAATCCCTTTAGAGTTACGGGTCCGGGGGTTGGTTATGCAAAGGGAAGGTATTAGCACCCTCTACATCTGTGGTACTCCACAGGAACCTTTTTGCTTATGTTTATGTGAATGCTTTGCTTTTTTCGCTTTGATCGTTTGATTGGGGAGATGAGAAAGAACTTGATTTTATTGTTTTTGGACTCGATAAAGTCGTAGACTTCATGCCTACGTATCTCCAAGGCGCAATGGAGAAATCAGAATCCACGTAGTTCTCCCAAAAGAAAAGGGGAAAGTCTGTTTTGTTGATTTTAGATTGGCGTGTCTTGCCATCTCTTGCTCGACCTAGGCGGGAGGCTTCGAGACTGACACGTCCTTTTGAAAATGTTTTTAAACTGAAAAGCCAAAGCTGGCAAAAGTTTTGAATGAGCCTAAACCCTGAAACAATAAATAAATGGGCTCATTATAAGGAAGCCCAAGAGTAAGCTTGTGAGTGTGTGAAAAGGGTTTCTTAAACGGCGACCGTTGGAATCGCATCGGGTTTCTCTTTTTTGGATTTTTCGATTTTTTAACATAAAACGTGAACAATACGATTAAACACACAATACAGAAAATAAAAAATGCGAGAAAGTAAATTATTACAACACAGTTAGCTATGAATAGTTAGTATTACGAATAGTTAGTGGAGTTAATCGAGCTGAAACTGAAACGAAACGGTTAGTAACAACATAAACAAATATAAAAAACAATATAAACATTTACTTTAGACAAAATAAACATTTGATATAAATAAACATTTAATTAAATAAACATTTAAACAAATAATTATTTAACTAACATTTAAATAAAACATATATGCAAAATAATAATAAAAGATAAACATATTTAGTAAACAAAAGTAATATATATATATATATATATATATACATACATATTAATATATATATATATATATATATATATATTATATATATATATATAGATATATATATATATATATATTATATATATATATATATATTTATATTTTAGACAATAATATATAGTAGAAAAAATAATATATATGTACATTTAGACAAATAATATAATAGACAAAAATAATATATATATATTATATATAATATAATATATATATTATAATATTATTAATATATATATATATATTATTTAGATATATAATAGACAAAATAATATATATATATATATATAATATATATATATATATATATATATATATATATATATATATATATATATATATCTATATTTATTTAGATATATATAGACAAAAATATATATATAATATATCTATATAGATAAATAATATATTAAACACATGTCGGCAAGCCGGAACTTTGCCGATTTCAGAGATAAGTGAAGAATATTACCTTGTGTGAAGAGGATGAACTTCTGATCGTCCAAATGATCGACCGAAAGCTGGAAACCGTCACCGACGCAGTGCTGGCTGCCTTCGTGAGTACCTGACTTCAACGTCGCTTTTGATCGGTGAAACGACGCCGGAATGAAATGAACCTTGGATATTTGTGACCTGGACTCAACGAACTTCAAAGATATGAAATCGGTTTTGTGTTTTGGTGAATAATCGGGACGATTTTAGGTTACCGAAAATGAAGAACAAGTGAAATACGGTAATGCTTTTGGAAAAATATTTCTTTTCAATTCTCTGTTTCTCTCACCACACGTTTTTTCCTTACTGATCCACCTCCTCCTCCCTTTTTTCTTTCTTACTAACCACATCTATATATATATATTTAGATTACTTAAACAATAAGAAACCTAAAAAATATCTAACATAAATTAATAATATATATTTAGATTACTTAAACAATAAGAAACCTAAAAAATATCTAACATAAATTAATAATATATATTTAGATTACTTAAACAATAAGAAACCTAAAAAATATCTAACATAAATTAATAATATATATTTAGATTACTTAAACAATAAGAAACCTAAAAAATATCTAACATAAATTAATAGTATATATTTAGATTACTTAAACAATAAGAAACCTAAAAAATATCTAACATAAATTAATAATATAATTTATATATATATAATAATAATAATAATAAACTAATATAATATTAATCCTAATTAAATAAACTAATTAACAACTAAACACAATTAATATTAAGTACAAATAATATTAAACGGCACACGATTAAAATACGATAAAATCGAACGACACGAACGCGATAAAAACGATGACAATTTGCACAGCAAAACAGACAAATTGATAAAACCAATAAACCAGTAAACCGGTAAACCAGTAAAATCAACAACACGACTCAAACAGACTCGATTAAATCACACGGCACAACACGTAATTAAATAAACAACCCTAGGCAATAATAAAATCAACACGACATCACGAAAACGCTGACAAACACAATCACAAATAATCGGACAATACGAAAACTCTAATATATTCGAAATACAGTCAAAACACCGACAAACAAACAATTAAATAGATAAAAACGCACAAAACCTAATCGAAGCGATGCCACGCACAAAAGAGATAAGCGAGATAAATACGAGGCAACGATATCGGCCAGGTTTTGCTAAAACAACGAAATACAACACGGTAAGCAACGAAAACACACAAAACCTAATCAAACCAGTTGTCACGCGAAGTTTAAGAAATTGAGATGAATACGAGACAACGAGATTAATCAAGATGTGGTCAACAAAGCCAAAGTCAAATTTTGGGGTGCGACACTCTCCACAACTCATGATGACATTACGCACATCCATCCGGTAAGATTGCCACCTGATATCATAAGAGGTAAGAGACATAACCCTCTGAGTCCACTTATGAGTGCTCTGAGCATCCACAAAAGGTCCACTGACTGGCAGGAGAGACAAGAACCATCTGAGCAAAAGTGGGAGACAGCATCTGATAGCTCCACCCTTACCATGCCTACTGTGAATAGCATAGTAAGTGTCGGCTAACAAAGTAGGAACCGGGATTCCTCCAATGAAGATAGTGACAGCAGCAAGATCCACAAAATTAGGCATACTCGGGAACAACACAACTCCATAAACCATAATGGCCAACTGAGCATGAAAAGCTTCCCAATTCCCCTTCTCTGCTTCTTCTCTAGCCATCCTTAATAGGAACTTCAAAGGCAACCCTACAACATCCCCACTGGACTTCCAATTATCACTGACTTCCTTGATACCCAAATGGAGAGCTCTGGCAACAACTCTGAAATCAACCTCCTTAGGCACATCCAAGAAAGGAACCTGATACCGGATCGGGACATTCATCAGAATAGAGTACTCCTCAAGAGTGGGCGCTAACTGATAATCCTGGAAGGTGAAGCAACGAAGCTCTGGGTCGTAGAACTGTAGAAGAGTCTGCAACGGCACTGGATCTACCACCGTCTTCAACAGTGTCAACAAATCCCCATACTGATCAACAAACCCCTTCTGGTTACCACTGGTCACAAGGTTGCTCAACTCTATCAGAGATGTCAAAGGCTCACGGTGAAAACTATAGGAACAAGTCTTCCTCTTCAACTCTGGACCAGTTGCCATCTCTATCAATGAATCGAACTCCTGAATGGACCTGAGAAATGATATGCATGAAGAGATTAGCTTTTTTCTTTTTCTTTTTTCCAATTTTCTCTGTTTTTTTTTATTGCATTATTTTTTTTTGAAAATAAACATGCTATGATGCAAATGATGCAGACAAGACTGGCTGGCTGTGTATCTTGGAGCACAGGATCAAAGCTTCGGCTTCAACTCGGAACCACAAATTCATTTGAAACCCAAAGTCATCTGAGACCCCAAAATTCTGAACCAAGTCACCAACAGGATCACAAGTCACCAACAAGTCACCGACAAGTCACCAACTGTACCTGTAATAATGATCATTCCCTCCCCACTCACGGGTGTCATCTAGGCCAGGGTAAGGTCGAGAGAAACGCATCATAAATAACCCTTTCATAGAATATCATCACATACACACCCTAAGTATGTAACGATAATACCCCATCAGAGTCTGAACTGCTCGTGATATCAATGTTCCGCTAAATGGCGCAATACCACCCGCTTCCCAAGAATCACTCTATTCCTAGGTGTCCTAGATTTCACTCATAGCCTGGGTATTGGGGCTTTTACCTCATGTAACTCCCACCCCAACAGAGAGACAACACAGCACAGCCAGATGAACAGATGAATGCAAACATAAATGCAAACAATAAATGCAAACATAAATGCAAACAATAAATGCAAACAATAAATAAATGAATGCAATAAATAAAACAGCAAAAGCAACCAAACCCTATCCTAGAGAGCGCTAGGAGAGACTCGCTTAGGGAAGATGGACCAGCAAGAGGTCAACTTCTCTCATTTCCCCAGCAGAGTCGCCAGCTGTCGCATTACGTGAAAAACCGGCGGGAAAACGAAACAACAGAGCCGCCACCGTGCGTTATTTATCCCAAAGGAGGGAAAGGAAACGCTCGAAGTAAACCTGGATAGAACATGGTCTCGCGACCAGAGAAAGATGGGATCGGGAGTCGGTTATGCGAAGGGAAGGTATTAGCACCCCTACGCATCCATCGTACTCGATGGGATCCACGCTCAAAAAGAATAGAAGAAAGGTTGCTAGAGATACTGCTCAAAACTGCACACACACTGGAAAGAAACACAGATGAAAGACGGAAGAAAATAACTCGGCAGGATGTCGCATCCTGGACCTACGTAGTCTGTCAGACACAGACATCAGAGTCGACGTAGTTCGGGACAGGAGAAACGTGCTCGCTAGGATGTCGGATCCTATGCATACGTATCTTCTCTGACCGGAGAAGAATCAGAGCACTCGTAGCTCGGCTAACGCACGCCAAACAAAACACAAACAGGAAACCGACTGCCAATCGCTGGACTTACGTCAGACTCCACGCAAACAGGCAAACAAGACCCCGGAAACCGACTGCCAATCGCTGGACTTATGTCAGACTCCAACTCAACACAAAGGGGTTGAAAAAGAAAAAGGGCGCCCGGAGAGATCAGCTCATCTCCTGCCTACGTAACTCATCTGGTATGAGGATCAGGGCAACGTAGTTCCCCTACGCAGGGAAAAAAGACTTCTAACCTAACCAGAGACTGGGAAATGACAAACTAGAAGGGAGACTGACTCGAGCCTAATAGTTATCATGTAAATTCACCATAGTCCTAGGTTAAGGTTTCTATCTAACTTGCACAGGGAGCAAGCTATCCTAAACAGCACAGGCAAATACATACAAGCACAAAAAGCAAGCACACACACTATATGCACACAATTGGGCTCATACAAGGTTAGGCTGTGAAACACAAGCCAACTGGAATCGGGTGTAATTAGCTCTTAACCCTAACATTGAGAGTTAGGGTGAAGCAGATGAAATGGGAAGTGAAGGTAGGACCTCACAGGTCTTATCCCTGGCTTGGGAGAGCTTGACTCAAATAGAAGGTGTGGGGGTTCAGAAAGTAGGAACTCTTCTATCCACATATGACTGACACAACATAGATCTTGGGCTATTATCCACAATGCATTAACACAAGGTGTGTGAGCAAAGTGAATGACACACTGAGTAGCAGGAGATGGATTGCACATCTCTTTTATCTGCCAATTTCCTCATAAGAGGACTTTTCCTGCTCGGCACAAAGATAAACAAACACAAGCATTGCCTCTTAAGAAGGGCTTCAGACAGGTGCCTGCCCACATAACAGGACAGGTCTTCCAGACTACATGAAGTCAGAGAGTTATACCTCAAATGGTTAAGCAACCAAGCTAAGCAAAAGCAAGTTCAAAAGAACTCAAATCAACTTAGGTACCTGAAAAAAATCTAACTCAATCAGCATACAAGTCAAACAAACAAACAGACAGTCAATCACACAATTAGACAGATAAGCAAGCAATGCAACAGTGCAAGGCACAAGCTATTAAGCCACTTGGTCTCAAAACCTACAAAACAACTCAAGGTTAGCCAACATCTAGAGCACACATCAATGCTCAAATGAGGAAGCATCATCAACTATGGACTTGTGTGTGTAAACCTGAAATCAAAGCTCAACTGTGAGTCACAAACCACTAGGTCAAGGCCTAGGGTCAAAGATGGGGAAAAAATTCGAAACAGAACATGAAATTTGACATGAATCAACTTCATTCAATCAAGAACACAATCCAAAAGGTCCTATATCAATATCATTGACCAAATTCATTTCATGAACCAAACATGGCAAGGTATGCAAGTTGTGACCACATTGTGACATCAGAATAAATAAATGCACATTAATTCAAAAATGATTCAAATAATCTCAACAAAATTCATGAGTAAACAGGACATACAACATGATTATCACACCAAAAATTAGGAGCATTGGACAAAATTAGGCATGGTAATCATATTGCATAAGTCAAGACAAGCATAACAAGCACATGTGTGACACAAATTGTCACACCAACTTAGCATAGGCCTAAAACAGAAATGACATGGTAAAAACCTCAAACCAAAGCCAAAACACCATTCAACATGTCTAGAAATAGTGTGCCAAGTTTCACATTCATTGGATAAAGAACAAACATTTCACAAAAGAATGAAGATCAAGGCAATTCAAAAGCTCACATATGACCATCCAGAATAAAAAATCTCAATTAAGTCAGAAATGATCTTAAAAATTCCACCAAAAATCCTGAGCAACCACAACATCCATATCAAGCATCATACAAAAAATCAAAGCAATTGGAATTCATTTGGCATGGAAAATTAATCACATAAGATGAACAAGAAAAGGTGTGACACAAATTGTCACACCAACATTCACATGATCATAAAACAGAAACCACAAATGGTAAAAATACCAAATCAACACCAAAATGTCAAGCCAAGATTCTAGTTCCAACATGTAAACTTTCATGAGCATTGGATAAAATCTCAGCATTTCACAAAAGATATGGCAAGGCAATGTCAAGAATGCATACATGTACACAAACCCTAGCACAAAATAATTTCCAGCCATGCACAATTTATGAAAAAATGCTCATAAAATACTAGACAGGACAAGGAACATCATGCAAAAAATCTCACAATTTTTGGATCATTATTCAATTTAATATGAATTTTGGAAGATGGAGAAAAATTAAAAAAGGCATGAAACATAGCATATGAATGAATGGAGAAAATAAATGAAGCATGTGAACATTTGCTGCAAGCCGGAATCGAATGGAGGATGATTTCAAATATGGATTGGCGCGCTACCTGAAACGCAGCGTTTCATTTAAACGCTGGCAGGTCAATGGTGATGTGGCTTGGTCAAAGCGTGGTATACCAATCAAAACGCCATGCATGCTATGAGGTGGACCAATACATGTGCATCTTCGTACAAACACATGCAAAACGCAAGAAACACATTCTAACGGATCAAAAGCAATTCTGGAAATGAAATTCATCAATCTTCATCGTGTTCATCATGAACAGTGCCAGGCTCAAGAACAAATGTTTTCAGAAATCAAAATCAAACATATCATGGTGTAGATCTTTCAGCATACAACACGAATCCAGGCATGGTTAAGGTTAAATCAGCACATACAAGGAGAATCGAAGCAATCTATTTTCATGCATGAATCTTTAAATCAACATAACTAACTCAATTTGGCATGGATTTTCATGAAATAAAGCTCAGATTAACCAGCATCAAAAGATGAACAACAATAGCATAATCATTTTAATAAATAAGAAACTCGATTCAATGACCTCTTAAAGAGCAGCTTTGGCAAATCGTGTTATCCAGGCCTTGCAATGCTCAAATGCTCTTCTAGAATGTTTGTGGAGTTGAATGGATGAGAAATTGAGGCTTAATCGTGCTTGATTCCTCCAGAATTTGCACTTGCCATGGATGAACTCAAGCTTCGAGCTGCTGCAAAAAGGCACGGATTCTCTTGATTCTTGCTTCAAACATGCTCCATGATACTTCCAGATGATGAATCAGGCAATGGATGATGAAGTGGTTTGAAGAAAATTGAAGAAAATTTGAGAGAAAAAATTTCAAGAGTTGGATCTAGATCTGAAAAAGTGATTATGGTTAGCTGAAAACAGTTATGATTTGTCTTATATACATCCTCCTAATCACTCTCCTAATCATGTTTAGGCAATGGTTAAGTGTATTAGCCAAAATAAGGTGCATATGCAAATTGGATATTTCACCTCTATGCATGGAATTATGATGAACAGTACACGAATTAGGCTTGAATTTCACTCAAAAAGTCATTTTGGAGCCAATGGTCATGGTAGAATGTGTGAACAATGCACCAATTTTAAACTTTAATTTTCCCTCCAAAAATCAAGTGAATTTCCAAATATTCATGTGATGATAATGCATGGCATGTAATGCATGATTTGGAAAGTATAGGTCAAAATATGAACGATGCAAAAAGAACCACTTGAATTGGACTTTTGGTTTGAAAGTTATGCCCATTTGAACCTTCAAGTACACCTTGCCATGTTTTGATCATATCTCCTTAACCACACATGAGAAATTGATGATCTTGGACTTTTTGGAAATGGGAGAGAAAGATATTCAACTTTGATGTTGGACAAAATTTCATTTTAATCTTTCTTGATGATGTAATCTTGAGTTGAAAACCTTTCCATTTTTGGCAATTTCAAATTACAGGTCACTTACTATTTTTGGAAAGTTTTGATCTGACCTCAAGTCCTTCAATGTTGATGTTTGAAATGTCAAATGAGACTTGTTCCCACATGAATGAGGCATATCTAACCATCTCCTACCTCCAAATCCATAGTTGAACTGACAGTTGACTTTTGTTGACTTTTTAGGGTTTCAGATGAACTTCACATCGACTGATGAGCTTTGAGCCTTCAATGCTTGGCCAAACCACTTCAAAATGATTCTTGGATCATATGAACTCATTGTACCAACCCTAGGGCTTTGATTTCATGGAGAATGCTCTTGTTGCCTTGCACAATTGAATCTTCTAACCAGTCTTGCCTGATGACTTGGTGGACTATGCAATGGACAATGCAATGTTAATGACCTAAAAATGAAAATGTATATACAAAATGGGAGGTACAAATTTGAGGTGCTACACATATATCAATATTATGATTTGTTCTCTTTATTTTTGTTTTTCACTCCTCTTTTATTTAGCAAGATAGTAAGAGAGTAAATAAATTAGTATCATGTAAATGATATGGTTAGATAACAATGAACATAAACATAAACATAAACATAAAATACTTGAAATAAAGTGAACAATAAAATAAATCGCAAGGAAGTAAAGTGCAATAATGTAAATGTTAGGAGTTAGTAGTTAGTGGTTAGTAGAATAACAATAAGCAAATAGAATAACAAGTTAATGTAAAGAAAATGGTTTCATCTATGTATCAAATGACCCAAATATGGTTGAAATAGAGGCAACCTATCAATGCCTCAAAGTATCATGAAGGATCTATTGATCAATCATTAATAGGTTTGAAACATTGAAGGTTTTATCAACTCTAATCAACCATGGCCATGATCTAATAGATCTCATCAACCAAATAAATGTGAAAACAAGTCAACAATAAATAGAAAATAAAACAAAATACAAAGTTTGATTAAAGATGGTAAATAACCATTTTCAACACACAAAAATAGAACAAAAAATTAAAAAAATTTAAGCTAAAATCATTACCCAAAAAATGTTGAAAAGGGGTAGGTTGAAATGGTGTTGAGCTTGGATATAAAGCAAGGGGTTTGGGATGAAAGTGTTTATGGTGGAAGTTTAGTGACGGAGCTGAGTTATGAGTGTTAGAGAGTGAGAAGCTTTGAAAAAAAATATGAAAGAGGACAGAGAAAAGTTGGTGGGGTGACTTTTCTAAGTGAGAAAGATTTTTTTGTTTTGACTTAGGTTTGGAGAGGAGAGTAAATGGTACTTGGACAGAACTTTTGAGGGCTAGGAAGCATGAAAAATGAGGGGAAATAGTACCTCTATTTATAGGGAAAGTAGGTGGAAAAGGGGGTGACCCAAAATGCACTCTGTGTAAAAAATAGAGCTACTGCTGCTGCCCACGCAGGTGTAATCGGTTACCCTGTCCAAAATGGCCAAAAAAATTAATTTTTGGTCTGGGTAATCGGTTACCCTGATTAGGGTAATCGATTACACGGTCTAAAATGGCCAAAAAATCAATGTTTGGTCTGGGTAATCGGTTACCATGATTAGGGTAATCGATTACCCAGTCAATTTTTTTTTTAGAACTTCAACCGGATAACCCCAGTTTTTTCCGGGTGTAAACACCATGCCTTGAGTCCGTGTAATATGTATTTGGTTATGAAAGTTCAATGAAATTATGATGATCAAATAATGAAAGCATGCATGTGCAGTAGGGCCATGGATCAGATGAAAGTTGTATCGGAGTAGGGTGAATTTTGGGGTATGACAGCTGTCCCTATTTAATTTTCTCGGACCTGAATACATAGATAGTGACGACTTCCAATGTATTCAAGGTAAGAGAGGATTAAATACTAATGAGAGTAACCAGAAATTCGCCCTGCCGGAGGATGATAATGTGAATATTTGTTTAGGGGTTATGCATGGTTATGATGATTATGCATGCAATGTGATGTATGCAGCATAAGTATCTTCTTAACGATGAAAGTTTGATGTCAAAAGGGCCCAAGAAAGTTGAGGGGCGAAAGCTTCACTAGGGAATGAGAAAAAGAAGGGTGATCACTCCTAGTCACAATTGGGAAAAAACAAGACAGCGTTCCTTAACAACGGCTGGAATACAAAACATCTATTAGGGGTCAAACAAAACGAAATCAATGACGATTCTTAGCGATGGCTAGAATACCTGACTCGACTGGAGATAAAAAAAACTTGCGAAGGTACAGTGGCGATTCGTAGCGAAGGCTAGAATACTTGAAATCCTCTAGGAAGATCAAACAACTCAGTGATGATTCTTAGCAACGACTAAGAATACCTGACTCTGCTGAGGAGAATACAGATTTTTTGCGAAGGTACAATGACGATTCGTAGCGAAGGCTAGAATACCTGAAATCCGCCGGGAAGATCAAACAACTCAGTGATGATTCTTAGAAACAGCTAAGAATACCTGACTCTGCTGAGGAGAATACGGATGTCAAGTGACAGTTCCTAGCAATGGCTGGAATTCCTGATAGCAATGGCTGGAATTCCTGACATCTACTGGTGAAAAATGAACTCCAGGATGGTTCTCGGCTATGAATGTCTGACTCGGCTTGGGAAATGAATTCAAAATGCCTCTAGTCTAAAAAATGAGAATTCAGTGACGATTCTTAATAATGGCTAAGAATACCTGACTCTGTGGGGAAAAGGAAAAAATGTGTTGACTTTCTAGGGATAGAAGAAGTACAGTGATGTTTCTCAGCATTGACTCCTCTGGGGAAACTTGACAATGAAATGAAACAGCTTAGCGACGATTCCTAGTAACGGCTGGAATGCGTGGTTGGTGCTTGGGAAATGTTTTGAGGATGAACATTGATTTTTATTGGGGAAAATTCCTAACAACGGTTGGAAAATTTTGAACTCTGACGAGTTAGTTTGAGTAAGTTAAGGAGATACTCATGATGTGATGTTATGTATGCCAATGCATGTTTGGGCTTTCATGGGGAATATATGAAATGCAGGGTTTGCAAGTTATGCCAAGTATGTTTGGGCTTTGTGGAGGAGTGTATTTGGGGAATGCCAATGGTGATTGGGCTTGAAAAGGGTGATTGGGTGAATCGTACTGACTTTCCGATACTTGAGAAATTGGAGTTCGACGTCCAAGCAAGCGCTGAATGTAATGTTTGAGAATTCCCATTGGGGGGAGAAATGATCGGCTTAGTCCAAAGAACTGTGTGGCACCCTTGAGTTGGAAATGTGTTTTGACTACCTTTAGCAAAATTCTAAAAAGAATGTAATTCGATATTGTCTCCCTTATAGTTTTTTTTTAAAAAAAAGGTCTTTTAATCGAAAATTTCCCATGTAATTTTATTTAGAAAAAGGTCATATTTCACAAACAAAGCAGGAAAAGTAAAAATATGGAACACATGTGAAGGAACTGATTTTTATTGACAAGTGGTTCTACAAATAGGGAATTTTGTACAAATGAAAGCAATTCCTAAAAGAGGTGATTGCGAAAAGAAAATGATAATTGTAATGGAAATGAAACATCTCGAGTTTCCTCCAAATTCTAACTCTGCTCCGACCTTTAGGCTGCGGGGGTCCATTTTCCCCTTGGGTCAGTATGGATTGGAAGAATCTTCTTCAGTACGAGGTCTCCGACCTTTAGGCTGCGGAGGAAAACCTTTTTGTCATGTGCCCTCTTGATGCGCTTTCGATAAAGTTGGCCGTGGCAGATGGCTGCTAAGCGCTTCTCATCAATGAGGTTTAGTTGGTCAAATCGAGCTTGTACCCACTCAGACTCCTCAAGCTTAACATCTGTCAAGATCCTTAAGGAAGGAATCTCTACTTCGACCGGTAAGACTGCATCCATGCCGTACACAAGGGAGAAGGGAGTTGCCCTAGTGGAAGTGCGTACAGAAGTACGATATCCGTGTAATGCGAATGGGAGCATTTCGTGCCAATCTTTGTAGGTTTCCACCATCTTTTGCACGATCTTCTTGATGTTTTTGTTATCTGCCTCAACAACGCCATTCATCTTAGGCCTATAAGGCGATGAGTTGTGGTGGTCGATCTTGAAATTCTGGCATAGCTCTTTCATCATTTTATTATTGAGGTTAGATCCATTATCAGTAATGATCTTGTTGGGGACCCCATAACGGCAGATGATTTCTTTCCTGAGGAACCGAGTCACCACTTGTCTGGTAATGTTGGCATACGAGGCTGCTTCTACCCATTTTGTGAAATAGTCAATGGCTACAAGGATGAAACGGTGTCTGTTCGAGGCAGTTGGCTCTATGCGTCCGATCACGTCAACGCCCCACATGGCAAAAGGCCAAGGTGATGTTAGGACATTGAGAGGCGTTGGTGACACATGGATCTTATCGGCATATATTTGGCACTTGTGGCAGGTTTAGACGTGGCGATGACAGTCAATCTCCATAGTCATCCAATAGTATCCGGACCTTAAGATTTTCTTCACCATAGTACTCCCACTGGCATGCGTCCCAAAGGATCCTTCATGAATTTCCATTATAATCTGGTTTGCTTCTCGCTTGTTCACACATCTAAGCAAAACCGAATCATAATTTCTCTTGTATAATACCCCTCCACTTAAGAAGAATTTGGATGATAGTTTTCGAAGATACTTCTTGTCGGTGATGGACGCGTCCGCAGGATACTCTTGGTTCTCTAAGAATTTCATGATGTCATGGAACCAAGGATGACCGTCAGCTTCGTCTTCTGCTGCCAGACAGTAAGCAGGCTCGTCCAAGTAGTTCAGGTGAAAGGACGGCGCTTCGTTCTTCCACTTAACTTTAAACATGGACGCCAAAGTTACCAAAGCGTCAGCTAGCTGATTCTCTTCTCGAGGGATGTGGTGGAATGTAATTTCATCGAAGTAGGGGACTAGTTTCAAGACATGCTCTTTGTAAGGAATGAGCTTATGATCTCTAGTATCCCAATCTCCTTTGACTTGGCTGAGTCCTCATAGACTTCCAGGATTTTGATTCTAAGATCAATAGCAGCTTCAATACCAAAGATACAAGCCTCGTATTCGGCCATATTGTTTGTACATTCAAAACATAATCGGGCGGTGAAGGGGAGGTGGAAATTAGTTGGAGAAGTGATTACTTCCCCAACGCCATTTCCATGAGCGTTAGAAGCTCCATCAAAAACCATGGTCCATCGGGATCCAGGTTCGGGTCCTTCCTCGGGACCGGGGATGTTATAATCCCTAATCAACATGATATCCTCATTGGGGAATTCGAAACGCATAGACTGATAGTCCTCCAAGGGTTGTTGTGCAAGATAATCAGACAATACACTCCCTTTGATGGCCTTTTGAGTGACATGTTGGATATCGTACTCGGTTAAAGCCATTTGCCATCGGGCTATTCTATCGGTTAGAGCTGGCTTCTCAAAGATGTATTTGACCGGATCCATTTTAGAGATCAACAACGTCGTATGAGTGAGCATGTATTGTCTTAAACGTTTGGCAGCCCATGCTAGTGCGCAACAAGTCTTTTCAAGCATCGAATACCTACTCTCGTAATCAGTGAACTTCTTGCTCAAATAGTATATTGCATGCTCTTTTCTACCAGTCTCGTCATGTTGGCCGAGGACACAACCCATTGATCCTTCGAGAATGGTGAGATACATGATTAATGGTCTACCAGGTATATGAGGCATCAACACAGGAGGCTCTTGCAAATATTCCTTTATTTTCTCAAATGCGTCTTGGCAGTCATCGTTCCAAATGATGGCTTGATCCTTTCGAAGAAGTTTGAAGATTGGATCACAAATGGCAGTGAGGTGAGATATGAACCTAGAAATGTAGTTCAATCTACCTAGGAATCATCAGACTTCCTTCTCGATTTTGGGTGCAGGCATAGCTTGTATGGCCTTTACTTTCTCGAGATCTACTTCGATACCACGCTAATTGACGATAAAGCCTAATAATTTGCCGAATCTTACCCCAAATGTGCATTTGTTGGGATTAAGCCTCACTTTGAACTTCCCCAACCTCTCAAACAGCTTTGCTAGATTGACAAGGTGTTCTTCTTCGGTTTGAGACTTAGCTATCATGTCGTCGACGTAGACCTCAATCTCTTTATGGATCATATCGTGAAAGAGAGTGACCATGGATCATTGGTATGTGGCGCCGGCGTTCTTCAATCCAAAAGGCATCACCTTGTAGAAGAAGGTGCCCCATGGTGTTATGAAAGTGGTTTTCCCCATATCTTCTTGAGCCATGCGGATCTGGTTATAACCGGAGAAACCATCCATAAAAGAGAAAACAGAGAACTGAGCGGTATTATCTACTAGCACATCAATCTGTGGCAGTGGAAAGTCATCTTTGGGACTTGCTCTATTTAGATTTCTATAATCTATGCACATTCTTACTTTTCCATCCTTCTTAGGTACATGCACAATGTTAGCTATCCATTAAGGATAATTGAAGACCGCTAGGAAGCCGGCGTTGAGCTGCTTTTGTACCTCCTCCTTGATTTTCATAGCCATGTCGGGACGGGTCCTTCTTAGTTTTTGCTTTACTGGAGGGCATTCTTCTTTAAGGGGTAGATGATGGACGACAATGTCAGTATCGAGGCCGGGCATATCTTGGTATGACCATGCAAACACATTTTTGTATTCCTTCAAGAGCTCAATCAATTTTGTTTTCACCTCGTCTTGTAGAGCGGAGCCGACTCGGACTTCTTTCGCTTCCTCATCTGTCCCAAGGTTAACCACTTCCACTGATTCTTCGTGCGGCTGGATGACTTTTTCCTCCTGCTTGAGCAGCCTTGCCAATTCTTCTGGGAGTTTGGCCTCTTCCTCACACTCTTCATCAGCTTGATTAATCGCGTTGTCAAAGTCGTATGAGACTGTAGCAGAATTGTCATTGGTGGTTGTCAAGGACGATCTGCATGATTTAAGGTCCACGCTTTTATTGGTATGAAAGAAAGGATGATTTGATTTTTTTTTAAATGCCATTTAGAAAAGGTGAAATAAATAAATGAAAGGCAAGGATCTCAAAAGTGATTGCGAACATGAACCCTTTTTCATTAATGATTAATAAGGAAATTTGATGAGGCCCTACAAATGATTCCCCCATGCCTTGGGCTTGACATGGGTTCTTTTGATAAAAAAGGAAGGAAAACAACATTAGGAATTACATTTCAATCAAGGTCACTTTAGGTATTTCAATCTCGGTCCATTTCGTGGCACCATTTCCATCAGTCTTTGTGAAGATCAACCCATCATCTTCTTCTTATTCTTCTTCCACGGCACAAATACGGTTTTCATCCAGGTAACCAGCACTTGAGAAGTTTTCGGATAGCAGGAGTATTGATCCCCTTGTAGCTATAGGCGCGGGCTTCTTCAAATTCCGGGAGTTGTATCCCAAACCGGTACAGTCCTTGTTGGCAGGAAGTTCAAGCAATCTTCCCCATCCTTGGGGGTGTCCATCCTTTATGATTGTTAGGGCGTCTTTAAGAGATGCCGTGGGAGATTCGGCATCTTTTGATTCATCCCTTGCTGGGCAAACCATTTCAACATTGATAACTTCAAATGATTGGAATGGGACTTCCCTTATCTCCCATTCTCCTTCAACGTATCGGAAAGACGCGAGGTGACTTACCACAATGTCCTCCTCACCCTCGACAATAACTAGCTTATCATCAGCTAAGAATTTCAATTTTTGGTGGAGTGTTGAAGTGACTGCACCAGCTGAATGGATCCAAGGCCTCCCAAGCAGACAACTGTAGACTGGATAGATATCCATTACGAAGAAAGTGATGAGGAAAATATGGGGACCAATCTTCATAGGCAAATTCACCTCACCGATTATAGTCCTTCTAGTCCCATCAAATGCTCTTACTATAAGCTCACTCGGCTTCATTATGAGTCCTTCAACAGTTAGTTTAGCAAAGGAGCTCTTAGGCATCACATTGAGGGAAGACCCAGTGTCTACCAAAACTCTTCATAGGATTGTGCCCACACACTCAATAGAAATATGGAGAGCCTTGTTATGATTCCTCCCCTCGGCGGGAAGCTCTTCATCACTAAAACCCAAGCTTAAGCTAGTAGCGATATTGTTAACTACTCCTTCAAACTGACAAACAGATATCTCTTGCGGCACATGAGTTGTCCTCAGAAATTTTACCAAAGCATCCCTATGGGCCTCCGAGCACATTAATAAAGACAACATTGAGATTTTCGAGGGTTTCTGGTTAAGCTGATCAACTACTCGATAATCGCTTTTCTTGATAATGCGTAAGAACTCGTCTACTTCATTGGAAGGTATGGGGTCTTGTCTTTGCTGAGCGCCATCAATTTGTTTGCCTTTGTCTGAAGTTGAAGGATTGATAGTTCCAATTGGAGTGGGTGTCGACGCAAATATCCTTCCACTTCTCGTAATTCCGCTAGTATCGCTGTATTGATCATTGGATCACTAGACTTTAACGGTTCTTCTTGTATCTTCTGACCATGAATGTATACTGAGGTGTCATACATCCATGGGACTGCCTTGGTGTCAACATATGGGAATTGTGTGGGAATTGTTATTACGATTGGAGTAACAGGATTTGTCGACAGAGTTAACTGAGAGAAGTCATATGGAATTTGCAGAGGAGGGACTTCGTCGTATGGTATCTCGAGGGTAGACACATCTTCCTTTGTGGACGGGCAGTCTACCACCAAGATCCCTTGGTTCATTAATTGTTGTATGACAGACTTCAATGTTCTACATTATTGCGGGTTAATCAGACAGTGTTCACAGTCATTACCGTAGATGGGAAAGGTATTATTCTTCATTAAAGCGTTCTTGATCTCAATGAGTGGTGTTTTTAACTCGTCCACACAGGACATCAATCTCCTTCCATTGTCAGCTTCCATCATGTTCACTGATGCATTATTGTGAGGGGGCATCGGGTTATTATTTACATTCGGTCCCTTGGGGGCGAATGTGATTGCCTTAGAGTCAATAAGATCTTGAACCTTTTACTTTAATGCTTTACAATTCTCAATCGAATGCCCAGGAGCGCCAGAATGAAATTCACAGCGAGCATTTGCGTCATAACCGGGAGGAAGGGCCGCTGGTGGGGGTCCTAACTCCCTTAGTTGTACAAGTGATCCCCTCAATAAATATGGTAGAATGTGGCCATAAGGCATGGGAACTGGGTCAAATCTTCTCTCGGGCCTTCGCATCCTTTATTGTTGTTGTTGATATTGTGGTTGCTAACGTTGCGGTTATTGTTGATACCGTTGTTGTTGTTGAGTTTGAACAGGAATTGCAAATGGTTGTTGTTGACTCGGTTGGATGAGAGCTATGGCAGCTATTTGTGGATAAGTGGGATTTCTTGTTCGAATGATGAAGGCAGCATTGGTCTCGCCTTCTCGTTTTTTACCGTAGGGAACAAAAGGTTTCTTCGATGCACTAGAAGCACTAGCAGAGTTCTGGATCTTTCCCATCTTAATCATATTTTCTATCCTTTCACCGGCTAAAACCAGGTCGGAAAATCCCGAAGAGGTGCTCCCTACCATTCTATCAAGGTATGGACCTTGCAGGTTTCCCATAAACATGTCTACCAGTTCTCTTTCTAGCAATGGGGGTTGTACCCTAGCAGCTAATTCCCTCCACCGCTTGGCATACTCTTTGAAGGACTCCTCAGACCTCTGAGTCAGATTTTGCAACTGCGTGCGATTAGGTGCCATATCAGTGTTGTACTTATAGTGCTTGAGGAATGCCTCGGCCATTTCCCTCCAGGTGTGAATATGGTTGCCCTCAAGTTGCATGTACCAATCCAAAGATGCCCCACTGAGGGAATCCTGGAAAAAAATTCATTAAAAGTTGATCATCGCTGGAATAGGCAGCCATCTTTCGGCAGTATGCCCTAATGTGCATTCTAGGGTCGCTATTTCCCATATATTTTTCAAAGTCTGGAACTTTGAACTTGGCCGGAATGATGACCATAGGTACTAAGCACATTTCTGCCGCATCAAGGCCCAAAATGTCAGTGCTCCCCATTGCCTTGAGCTTTTCCTCGATAGCCTTTACCTTCCTCTCGACCTTGTTGGTTACCGAACCGAAGGCGTCATCCTGAGAAGCATCCCTTGGGTTGAAGAATGCATCGAGTTGGTCGTCTGTCTCAAACATTTGAGGACGAGGATTGTCGTTTGGAACACCGTCGGGTGCATTAATGTTAATTGGAGGATCAACTTGAGGAACTAGAGTCGAAATCTCGACCGCTAGAGGGGTAGGAGGATTGGTAGTACTGGCACGTTGGTTCATTTCTTCTTGCATTTTTGCCATAACCTCTTGGCCTTTTGCGACTGCTTGAATAGTCTCCATCAACTTCCGCATTTGGAACCGTATTTGGGATACTTCTTCTTGAAGGACAACCTGATTCTCTTGAAGTTTCTCCATGACAGCTTGTCGACGTCCTCGTGTATCGTACCGAAAAGTCAGCTTTGAAGAGTGGTTCTGGAAGGGAAAAGGGGTGGATGGATGAGTTTTTTTATGTTTTTGTGTTTCGAAAGATGCATATGATGCATGAATTTTTTTTTGTGTTAAAGCAAAGCTCTTTTTAATTATTCATGTTTATTCATTGCAAAAACTACTTGACGATTCAGGTTCACAATCATGAATAAAGGAAAACACAATAGAGAAAAATTACAACTTTCATTCATCCTTTGAAGGGAAAATAGACAGTAATACATAGAAGTTGCAAAATACAAGTAATGGAAGCAAATAAACCAACTAGATATCCACCCTAAAAGTGACCCCTTGAGACTTGCGGAGAGCCTCAATGTCGGTGATGAGTTCGGCCATTGTTCTTTTGCAGAACTCGACGAAGTGGTAGACCTCTTTGGGGGTATTATCTGGGCACATGATCAGATCTGTCTCCTTCAACTTGTCGGGAAAGTCTTGAAGGGCATAGTTGGTTAATACCGTCATGTTGGTGTACTTGTCCCTCCATTCTTCGTAAAGGGCTTGGAGATTATGGATGATTTCGTCCCTTTGAACAATGGCAGCTTCGTATCCATGGCAACGCTCCTCCCAATGTCTGCAGTTGTTTTGCAATTCTATATAGGATTTGTCATAGATTCCCCTCTTCAAGTTCTTGATTTGCTCGTAAGCTCATCCAAGGTTGAACTGCTCACGCATGAAGCTTCAGTGAATCTTTTCTTTCTCTAGTTGCTCCTTGGCTAGAAACTCCTTATACTCTTTTAGAGTGGTCCTTAGTTCGAGAATCTGGGCCTCGTAATCTTCCCTCGCTTCTTTCTTCATGGCATTAGACCTCTCGACATTACTTTCAAGGTCCTTGATGATTCGGGATGCTCGATCCAACTCCTCGTTGCGGAAGTCTAGCTCAGAATTAGCTTCTTGTAAAGCTCCACCAACCCAAACTCTTTGTCCCTCGGCTAATCGGAGCCTTTTATTGCTATCTTCAAATTTTTCACAAACTTGTTTACCCTTGTCCTCCAAGACGTGGTTACGTTCCTTGGCGCGATTGAGTTGGACTCGTAGTTGAGTGTTCTCCAACTCAAGCTCTTTGATTTGGCTGGTAAGTTTGTCCATGTCCTCTTGTAGGATAGGCTCGGGCTCGAGCATCAACGGGAATGAAGAAGGATCAAACAGAAACAGCATCTTAACCATCCTAGCCCTCTCTTTTACCAACACATAGTAGGGTTCCTTGGCTAGGATATTTTTCTTGCCCCATTCATGGTCAATGCGGACTATGCTTGCCCAAGCTTTTCTCACTCTTTTCACGTTTGAATCAAGCGGATCCACGGTATTGATGACAAATGGAATGAAATCTCTTTCCTCGGGGGGACTCGTCATGGCGTACCCTAGTTATCTCTTGAGTATAGCAGGGTTGTAGTTGATGCAACCTTGTGTTCCTATCAAGGGTACGTTAGAGAACTCTCCACATCTTGTGATGACATCCTTTATATCCCATTCCCTCTTGTACCATAGAATTGAGTTGGCAGAGAGAGATGTGAACCTATGCGGCCATGTCAGTTTGTTTTCGGCGAAGGGTCCACTTTGAGGCACGCGGGCCCTCATCCAAAGGTGTAGCATAGGAGCGCAACAAAGGAAAGTACCTCCCTTCTTCTCCTGTCTTGTATGGAAGGTATGGTAGAAATCGGCAAGTAAAAAAGGCACCGGATTCTTTGTTAAAAAGACTTCAACTGCTAATTGATCCACGAACTTGTCCAGATTTGGGAAGAGGACAATTCCATGAATCAAAAGTGCCAAGGTTGCACTACAAAAGTCAGGTCTTCCTTCTTTAATCATTTCCCAAGCATGGGCTTCTAGGAACTTTTGAGTTAAACCTTTGAGGGATCCTTTAACGCCCCAATTGTCCACTAGCTTGTTGGTGTTGATACCCAAGGTGAGTGAGAGCTCGGTCAAACAAAATCCTTCTTCCAATTTTGGGAAAGGGTTGTATTCCTTGATTGGTCGATTGAGGAGTCTCTCGAGGTCTTCCAAGGTTGGAGAGATTTGGAAGTTGGGGAAAGTGAAGCATCTTAAAGGGACGTCATAGTATTGGGACATTGTAGTGATAGCACAATAGTCAACCTTCTCGGTTAGAAGATCTACGATGTTCCCAAAGTTGGCTCTAAACTTGTTGTCTTTAAGAGCTACGACCTTTGAACAGAGGACCTTTAATGACCTGATGTCGGGACTCTTGAAGCGGAAAGAAGAAGTGCTTTTCCTTGTTGAAGTATCCATGATTGTGTCGGAAAATAGTCTTGTAATTTTGCGTCCGAACAAACCAAAATTTTAAGAGCTTTGCTTATTATTTTGGTGATGAATGAATGTATGAATGAATGACTGGTTTATTATTTCCACAGGATTTTAGGCATGGGTTCATGGTTTTGGACCATCATGACGAAGCATGGAGTTAATAATGACTGCTTAGTAAACTAAGGTTCTCGCTGTGTGTGATCTAAGGCTTTTGGAAAATTAGGTGTAAGACACTGCCCCTAGAGTCATGGACTTCCTTGACTGTCAGCCGCTTATGTCAATTTACTTGCCAGGCGACTGCTCCATCAAAGTCATCTACTCTAAGTGAGATCTTCGTATCGACCCTTACGAGGAAGGCACCTCGGTGGCCTATACTACGCGACCATCGGTTTAGGCTAGCCATAGTTTTAAAGGTTCTAAAAGGGATCTTAGGGTCATTGACTCTAGTAAAAGAAAGGATGCTTACGCCGAAAATACGACGGTCATCCATCCCCTTAAGAGAATCTACCACTAAGTGAGGTTCTCGTACGACCCTAACGAGGAAGGCACCTCGCGGATCAATACTACTCAACCTCTCCTATCTCAAGAAAACTCTCAGACTCGGGTGAGGAGTCTTTCCCACAAGGTTTTTTTACTTTGCAATCATTATTGCTTCCAAAAATTCTTCGTCACATAACCAAAGTTTCGGACCAACAGGTAAACAAAGAAAATATGCACAGGTTAGCAAAGAAAGTAATATATATAGAAAAAATAGATAATAGATAAATCTCCACGTACGTAAAAGAGGAACAACCCAAACTAGGATAGACTTGCTTAGGGAATTTTGGTGTCCCCAGCTGTCGCTTTCGGGATTTCACGATAACGAAACCGGGACTAAAGAGAATGCCAAAAAGAGGTAAAGTCAGAAGAGTCGCCACCGAATTTTATTTATTTTACCTCTATCAGAGAGGAGAGGGGAAATAGTCGATAAAACCCTCGGAACATAGACGCGCACGGGAAACGCTAAAGGAGAATAAGGAGTCGGTCTCGCAACCGAGATTTGGGTTTGGAAGTCGGTTACGTAAGGGGAAGGTATTAGCACCCCTTACGTCCATGGTACTCCATGGGAACCATTTGGGTTGTTTTACATACATGGGGTTTATCTATTATCGTTTTATTTTCAAAATAATGTGTGAAAAGAAGGGTTTTTTTTTGTTATTATAGTGCTCGCCAAGGATTGGGGCCCTTGTGCCTACGTATCACTTATTCGGGGATGAGGAATCAAAGCTCCGTAGTTCGGAGTAGAAAATGTTTGTGTGTTGGTTGATTTTACCTTTGAGAAAAGGGTTTTCAGGATGATGCCCTAAGGCACAAAAATGAGTTTAATGAGTTGTATGGTTTTTACCTTGAATAAGGGTTTTATGAAAGAATGTTTGTGATTATATTGTACTAAAGTCTATGGGCGGAGGTGATTATTCTAGACAACAAGTCAAGCGTCTTGCGTCCAAAATAATCAGAGTAAGGGTAGGAATTATCCATTCTCACTCATTCTCCACCACTTAAGGCTCGTGGCGCACAATAATAATCGTAATTATTAAGTGTTTTGAATTTGATTATAAAAATGTCACTTGACGTTGAATCAAGGGTTTGTTTTATTTAATTATGAACTTTGGCTTATGCAACATGAATGCAAAGTAACCAACAAGAAATTAAAGAGTCTCATTGTAAGGTAGCCCAAGAGAAAGCCTTTTGTGTGCAAAAGTGACCTAAGCTAAACAAAGGATAATGGTCTTACGAACATGTCCCCCTAAGATGGTGCGATGATGCCATTCTTACAACATGCATGTAAGTTACGGATGAAAATCCAAGTGTTTACAAAGTATCACAAAGAGTAAAGGAAAGCCTCCAAGCAAAGGTCCTAAGATGAAATCCTCTAAGTCCAAGTTGATTAAGAGTGGAGTGAATATTTTTGGTCTTACCATTTTATCATGTTTTTGTTGTTTTTAGTGTATGATGACAATAAAATAAATAACAAGTAAATAAACATGCATGATGAGTTTGTACAATGATGATGATAATGAGTACTTGAATGTAAATTACAAGGTAATAACATAAAAGTAAATCACAAGATAAAGAAAGACAATATCACAATAATAATGGTTAGTGAATGTAAATGACACAAAATAAACCACAAGTTAATGGTAACAAAAAAACACAATAACAAAGGTTAATGATAAAAAAAAGTTAGTGAAGTATAATTAGTGGTTAGTAATATGTACCAAATGAACATCTTGAGGACTATTTTTCATAGGTCAAAAAGACTCAAAATATGACACATTAAGGGATAGCTTATCATTGATGCAAAGTATTGAAGATGATTGAAAAATCAACTAATAATAGATTTGTAACAAAGAAAGTTATGCAACCCTAAGTCCATATATCAATATTATGATTTGTTCTCTTTATTTTTGTTTTTTACTCCTCTTTTATTTAACAAGATATTAAGAGAGTAAATAAATCAGTATAATGTAAATGATATGGTTAGATAACAATGAACATAAACATAAACATAAACATAAAGTACTTGAAATAAATGGAACAATAAAATAAATCGCAAGGAAGTAAAGTGCAATAATGTAAATGTTAGGAGTTAGTAGTTAGTGGTTAGTAGAATAACAATAAGCAAATAGAATAACAAGTTAATGTAAAGAAAATGATTTCATCTATGTATCAAATGACCCAAATATGGTTGAAATAGGGACAACCTATCAATGCCTCAAAGTATCATGAAGGATCTATTGATCAATCATTAATAGGTTTGAAACATTGAAGGTTTTATCAACTCTTAACAACCATGGCCATGATCTAATAGATCTCATCAACCAAATAAATGTGAAAACAAGTCAACAATAAATAGCAAATGAAACAAAATACAAAGTTTGATTAAAGATGGTAAATAACCATTTTCAACACAAAAAAACAGAACAAAAAATTAAAAAAGTTTAAGCTAAAATCATTACCAAAAAAATGTTGAAAAGGGGTAGGTTGAAATGGTGTTGAGCTTGGATATAAAGCAAGGGGTTTGGGATGAAAGTGTTTATGGTGGAAGTTTAGTGAATGAGCTGAGTTATGAGTGTTAGAGAGTGAGAAGCTTTGAAAAAAAATATGAAAGAGGACAAAGAAAAGTTGGTGGGGTGACTTTTCTAAGAGAAAGATTTTTTTGTTTTGACTTAGGTTTGAAGAGGAGAGTAAATGGTACTTGAACAGAACTTTTGAGGGGTAGGAAGCATGAAAAATAAGGGGAAATAGTACCTCTATTTATAGGGAAAGTAGGTGGAAAAGGGGGTGACCCAAAATGCACTATGTGTAAAAAAATAGAGCTACTGCTGCTGCCCACGCAGGTGTAATCGGTTACCCTGATTAGGGTAATCGGTTATCCTGTCCAAAATGGCCAAAAAAACAATTTTTGGTCTGGGTAATCGGTTACCCTGATTAGGGTAATCGATTACACGGTCCAAAATGGCCAAAAAATCAATTTTTGGTCTGGGTAATCGGTTACCATGATTAGGGTAATCGATTACACAGTCAAATTTTTTTTTTTTTTTTAGAACTTCAACCGGATAACCCCAGTTTTTCCCGGGTGTAAACACCATGCCTCGAGTCCATGTAATATGTATTTAGTTATGAAAGTTCAATGAAATTATGATGATGAAATAATGAAAGCATGCATGTGCAGTAGGGCAATGGATCAGATGAAAGTTGTATCGGAGTAGGGTGAATTTTGGGGTATGACAATGACCCACACCAACAAACTTACACACCTGACACCTCAACATCAAACCCCCAACAACAGTTTCAGACCAGATACACACAACCCCCTGTCTGTCAAACGTTCCGTTCAACCAACACACAACCAAAACATGTCATACACCCAACCCCAATACCAAGAGCATACCCCATACCACCACCAACAAATTGACCATCAACCTGAGACCCAACATCGCTTCGCACCCACCACATCACCCTACTAAATCCGCCTTAGCCAGAACACCCAACGATCATTCAACACCAACCGCCCCTCCTCCTACCATAGCCAAGAAACCCAAACCTCACAAAACCAAAATATCTAACAACCTTATCTCTACCAAACACCCCAACAACATTTCCAACCTTTTCTCGACGCATCATTCACACCCATGTCTCCCTTCAATCGTCCCGGTCGCCCACCAATGAGTCAACCACAACTCAACTACTCTATCATGGGTCATGAACTCAGCTACGACGGTACACCCTCGATGCATACTGAAGACTATGTTGACTTGTCTGACTACCTCAACAGGCCATCTCATGTAGTTGGTAGTGACGCTCATGGCCCCTCAGATGCTCAAACACTAGTGGTGAATCATCAACGTGGGTTAGGGTCACGGGTTAGGGTAGCTAGGGGATGTGGGACAGGAGGTCGGTTAAGTGATCCCGGTCATCACCATTAGGCTTTTTTGTGTAAACGAAATTTTTATTAATATCAATTGGTCTTATTTCAAATTTATGTATCACGTAGACCATTTATAAAAAAAATACATTTTACACTGAGTTGTCAATCCAATTGGCGTCTCCTCTCAAGTAATACACATGGGCGCCAATTGGATTGGCTAGGGCACATGCCCTAGCCAATCCAATTGGCGCCTCCATTCAGTTTTTAAGAGGAGTCTCCAATTGAATTGACGCCTCCTCCTAAAAGTGGGGTAGTTTGGGAATTTATTTGAAATCGGGGGTATTTTGGGAATTTTCATGAAAAAGCGGGTTATTTTTGTAAAAAATTCTAAAAAATCAGTTAGCTGATATTTTTACAAAATTGCTTCCCACAGAGCCTTTTCACAAGATCATTCGTGGGGAACAGAGGATCTTGGATTCTTTATGTTTTAAATATATTCATATTCTATTTCATTTCTATTCGCTATATTTTTGTTGCGAACTAACATCGATTGTGTACCAAGTTACTTCTAATTAACTCTATTGTTAGGAACACTTTCTAATACCCCAAAATTTACCCTTCATTTTTCCTGGAAGCATACGCTTTACACCTCATGCATGCATTCATTTTTAGGTCATTTAGCATTTGCATTTCATCATGGCAATCGGAATCGGATCCAAGAAGCTTGAACATCATCCAGGACACTTTGTGGGCTCTATTTAGATGATCAGTCAACATAAGGGGAAGACTTGAGTTACTTCCAACAGGGGTCTATTCGTCAGTGAAAACGTTAATCTTGAAGGAGCAAAGGTTTGTTCATGAGCTGTCATGCTCGCTAGGCGAAGCCCACGTGTTTTGAAAAAAAACGAAAAACAAAAAAATAAAATAATAATAATAAATAAATAAATAAATAAAAGAAAAATCTTGGACTTGGACCTCTCTCATTTGAGCCCACAGGTCCATAAAAATCAGGTTATAAATTCAGAATTTCAGTGAAACAAATATTCATTCTATTCCTATTACCCTGTCTGGGAAAAAGATAGTGAGAGAAGAACCCTGGGGAAAAAGATAGTGAGAGAAGAGCTAACAGAGTTCAGAGCAACCTCCAGAGACTGAAGGGAACTCATTGGCAAAGAACCAATTTCCCCTCATATAAACCCTCAGATTGCTTTGCAAACCCAATCGTGCCATTCAATTTCATTGATCTCTCCAATCAGGTTTGCCCTATATCCATCATCTTTATTTAATTTGAATGCTCTGAATGTATGAGGTATTATGGGTGAATTTGATACCCTTTTGATGCATGTGTTTGACAAGAGGTTTAGGCCTCCTACCCTTGGTTGCTTTTTGTGAACTTTTTGTGAATTGAAAGGGCATGATTCATGTGGTTACATTTTGATTTGGGGGCAACTCTTGGTTACCCTATCTTGTTTCATTAACCCTTTTGTTGAGTTTTTATGAAGGCACATGACTTTTGCAGGGATAACTTGCGTGGTTTCCCACTTTATTTGTGGGATAACCCCTGGAGGTTCATTCCGATTACCTGTACTGATCCACTTTCTTTGATGATGTTAGCTTGGAAGGATCTCAGGGTTTATCGTTCCTTTAATTGTTGTTACCTCGGATCTTCATCCGTGTGGTACTTTTACATTTTTCCCGCATTTTACTGCTTTCCTAGCTGGAAGACCTCGATAGGAGGCAATGTTTTTTGTGTTTACTTTATGCATGTTCCTTCGTCTAGGACTTCCCTTTTGCCCTTGAGCATCCCTAAAACCCAAAGCAACATGTTAATTCCTTCTACTACAGGCGAGTAAGTCTCCAAAGGTCGAGCATCCGGTAGATTGCGTAGTAACGTCGTTCGTCCAAAACCCAATCCATAACCCCGTAGTTAGCCGAATTACGGCTTTTTCTGATTCTCATTCCAGATGAGATGCGTAGGCATAAGACGCGATGTCTTAGCAAGCACATCCCCCCCAACCCATAGGTCAGCCGAGCTACGAAGACTCTGATTCTCATATTCATATGAGATACGTATGCAGTGGATGCGACATCCGCGCGAGTCATTTTCATTTAACCCATTTTTTAGTAAACAGCACAAGATAAACACACACCCTTTAGACAAGAACTACAAAAGTGGATCCCGTAGAGTACTACGGATGCGTAGGGGTGCTAATACCTTCCCTTTGCATAACCGACTCCCGAACCCAAGATTTGGTTGCAAGACCTTGCCTTTTCCTTTCCTCTTTTCACGTTTACTTCGAGCGTTTCCTTTCCCTCCTTTTGGGACAAATAATGCACGGTGGCGACTCTTCTGTCATTTTCTTTCGCCGGTTGTTTCTTCGCACACTATATTTTTCAGGTTGCGACAGCTGGCGACTTTGCTGGGGACCCAGTTTCCCTAAGCGAGTCCCTCCTAGCTTTTGTAGTTTGTTTGTTTATTGGGTGTTCATGCTTTTGTACAGTTATTTATTTACCTGTTTTACCTTATTGCATGGTGTACATATCACTGTTGTATCTGTTGGCTGGCTATGGCTGCTTGGTGATCTTTGTGAGATGAGTTATATACCCGGACTCGAGTGCTATTAAGATAGGAGAATGGCATAGTCTTGTCGACTTGTGTGGAGTTATTCCTTAGCAAGTTGACTTGCAAGCCCATTCACTTGGTGGAGGTCATGTTGAGATCAATAATGTCACACAAGTAAGTTGTGGTTAGACATTACTTTTTCCAATATAGACCTTAGAAGCCGAGGACCTTAGTTTACCAAACTCATCTTGGCATATTCGTAGGACGTAGTGCGAAAGTCGTTCAAGTGTAAGATTTGATATGATTGTTACGCGATACTACACTCATAAGAGTCTCTCTTGAGAATATTTTTGGAATACGAGTAGTCGTTCCTCCGATAATATCCGAAAGATGGGATTATGACTATGGGAACCTTTTGTAGAACATGTTTGGCAGGTTTAAACCTTAGTACACTCCTTTTGGGTGGTTCTTAACCTAAACTCCATGCTCGTGACTTGCAACAAACCCTTGATTCATGGTTGATCCGATCAGGTATCCTTAATATCAATGAAACTTGGGTGTTGATAAGGTGTAAACCATAATCCACCAAAATGGGTGGTTGATTTTAAGGATAACATGATCCATCCCATGACCTTTGTTTGGTGTGCTCTTAATTTCTCTCCAGACAGTGCAACCTGACAGATGTTCAAGCAGATACAGCGATCCTGATTCCCATGCTACTGCACTGCATTCACATCATTTTGCATCATATCATTTCGCATTCATAATCATTCACACATGTTTATCCATTTCTGTGGGGTTTATATCTTCTACTTGATTCTAGTCGGAATTTTCTTGGTTCTCATCAACGGCTTAGTTTTTTTTTACATCGTTTATCTATTGAGAGACTAGAATCAAGGGGGTAGAATACCTTTGGAATTGATAAACATGTCATTGCATTTACATATTCATTAGCATGTCTTGCATAACAGGTACCGCCACAGTGTTCTCAGTCTATTTGGTGTTCCATCAGCAGGATAGCTGACCCAGGCATTCACCGGTACGGTACCCGCAGAAACCGACAGAGAGTAATGGAAAGCCTACAGGCAGAGTTCGCCGAGATGAAAATCCGCATGAATCAATTCATGGATGTGGTTCAAGGGGTGGCTCAGGGACAGCAAGAGCTCAGGCAGATGATACAGAGGAATCCCCCTGCTCAACCAGAGACGGTGATTGATCCTCCAGCTGGAGAGGCCAATGGACCCAATGGACCGGGGCCTATCCTAATCCTACACGTCACCTCCGGTCAACAGCCCGTTCATGATGATCAGGACGATCAATTCCCCCTACTGCAAGAAGACTTTGGTATGGGTCATGGTGTGGACCCCATGTTTAGAAGATTGGAAGAGAGGTTGAAGGCAGTGGAAGGACAGAATCCTCTGGGAGTAGATGTTGCTGACTTGGGGTTGGTCCCAGGTGTGAGAGTGCCACCGAAATTCAAGGTCCCGATATTTGACAAATACAATGGCAACTCTTGCCCGAAGACCCATGTGCAAGCCTATTTCCGTAAAATGGTTGCATACTCCGATGACGAAAAGTTGCTTATGTACTTTTTCCAGGACAGCCTAGCTGGGGCATCCCTGGAATGGTATATGAGGCTGGATAGAGCCCACATCCGTTGCTGGAGGGATTTGGTTGAGGCTTTCGTGAAGCGGTATCAGTATAATGCAGACATGGCTCCGGACAGAACTCAACTTCAAAATCTGTCTCTTAAAAGCAATGAGTTCTTTAGAGAATACGCTCAACGCTGGAGAGAAACAGCTTCCCGTGTTCAACCTCCTATGTTGGAGAAGGAAATGGCTAACATGTTCATGAACACTCTGCCAGGACCTTATTTGGAGCGCCTGGTGGGTTGCAATGCCTCCAATTTTGCTGATGTAGTCTCTACCGGAGAGAGGGTAGAGAATTACCTGAGGACATACAAGACCCAGAGTGGAGATGGATCCTCATCAGGGGTGAAAAAGTCGTTCATTCAGGGACAGAAGAGGAGAGAAGGGGATGCAAGTGCCATATCTTCTTATCAGAACAGGGATAACCGGGGGAATAACTTTTAGAACTATCATCAGCAACCGTATGTTGCGGCTGTGACCATTCCAGCTGCAGCACCACTACAACAACAACAACCACAGCGTCAACCAGCTCAGTACCAACCACAACAACCGGGTAACAGACCCGCCTATCAACCGAGGCCAAGGACGATGGGTCGGCGTTTCGACACTCTTCCAATATCGTACGCTCAGTTGCTTTCTAGTCTTCAACAACTACAACTTGTGCAGTTGCGCACTCTGGCTCCTCCCGTTGGTAGGCTTCTGGTGGGTTATGACGCCAACGCTAAGTGTAGCTTCCACTCTGGGGCACCTGGCCACAATATTGAGAACTGCAAAGCTTTTAAGCACGTAGTTCAAGACCTCGTTGATTCGAAGGCCGTTAACTTTGCACCAGCTCCTAATGTCATCAACAATCCCATGCCCCAGCATGGTGGAGCCAACGTTAACATGGTTGAAGGAGAAGTCAAATTAGTCTCTGCGGTCAACAATGAAGATGGGGATAGTGATAGCGACATCGATAATTGGGTGTGTCCGAGGATCCCGGGTGAAGTTCTCAACAATTGGTCTTCTGAGGAGATTATCCAAGTCACTTGTCTGGAGGAGTAATTTTCTTTGTTTATTCATGTATATCCAAGTCTTACATTCCGCCAGGGCGTAATGACTCATTGTAGGGCTCATCTATGTGACACTTGCATTTTTTATCATAAATAAAGGACGTCTTTTTGCATTCAAATATTTCGTTCCCTATATTTCTATTTTTGCAGTTTTTCAAAAAAAATGGCAATGTTTTGTTTAGTTTCCACTTTTTTCTCACACTCATAAGCACATACCATCACTCATGCAGATGCACATCACCGAATCCTATTGATAACGGTTCTGCTATGGCTCGCTTCGACTTTGAAAATCCAATCTTTCAAGCTGAAGAAGAGGGTGATGAAGACTGTGAACTCCCTGAAGAACTTACCAGGTTATTAAAACAAGAGGAAAGGGTCATTCAACCGTATCAAGAGTCTATTGAAGTGATTAATCTCGGCACCGAGGACGCCAAGAGAGAAATCAAGATAGGGGCTGCTTTGGAAGATAATGTGAAGAAGGGGTTGATTGAATTGCTGCAAGAGTATGTTGACATCTTCGCTTGGTCTTATCCGGACATGCCAAGGCTTGACACAGACATCGTGGTACATCGCTTGCCGCTCAAAGAAGGTTGTCCTCCGGTCAAGTAGAAGCTCAGAAGAACAAGACCAGAGATGGATGTCAAGATAAAGGAAGAAATGCAAAAACAGTTGGATGCAGGGTTTCTAGCAGTCACAAATTATCCATCATGGGTTGCAAATATCGTTCCGGTACCTAAGAAGGATGGAAAGGTACGGATGTGTGTTGACTACCGGGATCTGAACAGGGCTAGTCCTAAAGATGATTTCCCCTTACCTCACATTGACGTTTTGGTGGATAACACGGCTCAGTTCTCGGTATTCTCCTTCAGGGATGGCTTTTCTGGCTATAATCAAATTAAGATGGCACCATAAGACATGGAGAAGACCACATTCATAACCCCATAGGGCACCTTCTGCTACAAGGTGATGCCGTTTGGTCTGAAAAATGTCGGAGCAACATATCAGCGAGCGATGGTGACTCTGTTACATGATATGATTCATCATGAAATCGAGGTTTATGTTGATGATATGATTGCCAAATCTCAGACAGAAGAAGAACATTTGTTGAATTTGCAGAAACTATTTGAGCGTTTGAGGAAATTCAAGTTGAGGCTTAATCCGAACAAGTGTACTTTCGGGGTGAGATCTGGGAAACTGCTGGGTTTTATTGTTAGTGAAAAAGGGATCGAGGTGGATCCTGACAAAGTAAAAGCGATACAGGAAATGCCTGAGCCAAGAACAGAGAAACAAGTCCGTGGTTTCTTAGGGAGGTTGAACTGCATTGCAAGGTTCATCTCCCACCTAACAGCCACGTGTGAGCCGATATTCAAATTATTGAGAAAAGATCAGGCTATCAGGTGGAATGATGATTGTCAAAGGGCGTTCGAGAAGATAAAAGAGTATTTTCATAATCCTCCTATCCTTGTGCCTCCGGTCCCAGGGAGACCGTTGATTATGTATTTGACAGTACTAGACAATTCCATGGGTTGTGTTCTCGGTCAACACGACGAGACAGGTAGGAAAGAGCATGCCATCTACTACCTGAGTAAGAAATTCACAGATTGCGAGTCGAGATACTCAATGCTTGAAAAAACATGTTGTGCACTTGCATGGGCTGCTAAGTGATTGAGACAATACATGTTATCTCACACAACCTTACTGATCTCCAAAATGGATCCAGTCAAGTATATATTTGAGAAGCCAGCTCTCACCAGAAGAGTTGCTCGTTGGCAAATGGTACTGACAGAATATGACATCCAGTATACTTCTCAGAAAGCCATCAAGGGGAGTATTCTGTCATACTATCTTGCTCAACAGTCGGTTGAAGATTATGAGCCGATGAAGTTTGATTTTCCAGATGAAGACATCATGTTCCTCAAGATGAAAGACTGTGAAGAGCCAGTTGTTGAAGAGGGACCTGATCCAGACGAAAAGTGGACTTTAATGTTTGATGGGGCCGTCAACTCCAGAGGAAGTGGAATTGGTGTTGTCATCACTACTCCGAAAGGTGCGCACATGCCTTTCACCGCTCGTCTGACTTTTGAGTGCACTAATAATGAAGCTGAGTATGAAGCCTGTATCTTGGGTATTGAGCAAGCCATTGATTTGAGAATCAAGACTTTGGACATCTTCGGAGATTCAGCTCTGGTAATCAATCAAGTGAATGGTGATTGGAACACTCTCCAGCCTACTCTGGTCCCTTACAGAGATTACACGAGAAGACTATTGACTTTCTTCACAACAGTAAAGTTGTATCACATACCTCGTGATGAGAACCAGATGGCAGATGCTCTTGCCACTCTATCCTCCATGATCAACGTGATTCGGTGGAACCACGCTCCCAGGATCGATGTGATGCGCCTCGACAGGGCCGCGTATGTGTTTGCTGTTGAACTGGTAGTTGACGACAAGCCCTGGTATCACGACATCAAGTGCTTTCTGAAGAATCAAGAGTACCCTGCAGGGTCATCCAACAATGATAGAAAGACTTTGAGAAGATTGGCAGGCAGTTTCTTCTTGAACAAAGACAATGTTCTGTATAAGAGGAACTTCGACATGGTTTTGCTCAGATGCGTGGACAGACACGAAGCAGACATGTTAATGCAGGAAGTTCATGAAGGCTCCTTCGAAACTCATGTCGGCGGACATGCAATGGCTAAGAAATTGTTGAGAGCAGGTTATTACTGGATGACCATGGAATCTGATTGTTTCAAATATGCTCGGAAGTGCCATAAATGCCAGATTTATGCTGATAAGGTGCATGTGCCGCCGAATCCTTTGAATGTGATGTCTTCGCCGTGGCCTTTTGCTATGTGGGGCATCGATATGATTGGAAAGATTGAGTCGACCGCCTCCAATGGGCATCGCTTCATCCTTGTTGCCATCGACTATTTCACCAAGTGGGTCGAAGCAGCATCGTTCGCGAATGTCACCAGACATGTGGTTGCCCGATTCATCAAGAAAGAAATCATTTGTCGCTATGGGACTCCCGAAAGAATCATTACTGATAATGGTTCTAATCTCAACAACAAAATGATGAAGGAGTTGTGCCAGAACTTCAACATTCAGCATCACAATTCTTCCCCTTACCGCCCTAAGATGAACGGTGCTGTTGAAGCGGCAAATAAGAACATAAAGAAGATTGTGCAGAAGATGGTCGTTACGTACAGAGATTGGCATGAGATGCTACCCTTAGCCTTGCATGGATACCGTACTTCAGTACGTACATCGACCGGGGCAACCCCTTACTCCCTTGTGTATGGTATGGAAGCAGTCCTACCTGTTGAAGTGGAGATTTCTTCTCTAAGAGTCCTGTTGGATGTCAAGCTAGACGAAGCTGAATGGATTCGGACAAGGTTCAATGAGTTAAGTCTTATCGAAGAGAAGCGAATGGCAGCCATTTGTCATGGGCAGTTGTATCAAAGTCGGATGAAGAGAGCCTTTGATCAGAAAGTGCGTCCTCGATGCTTCCAGGTCGGAGATTTCCTCCTCAGACAGATCACAGGGGCAAGTGGACTCCTAACTATGATGGACCGTATATTGTCACCAAGGTTTTTGATGGTGGGGCCTTAATGCTTGCAACGATGGATGGTGAAAACTTCACTTCCCCGGTGAACTCAAACGCAGTTAAAAAATACTTCGCATGAAATAGACCCGCTGGACAGTAAAAAGAATAGTCCATGCAAAAATGGGCGTCCCGACGAACCAAGAAAATGAAAAGGTTCGGGCAAAAATTAGGGATTAAAAGTGAAAAGATTGTACACCCGGTAAGTTGAAAACCTGAAAAGGCAACTTAGGCAAAAATGGGTATCCCGGTGGATTGAAAACCCGAAAAGGGCGATCCGGGCAAAAGTTAGGGATTAAGTGAATGACTGCGTTTTGAGTAGTTCTGAATCTCATCTCGTGTCAATGACTGGAAACTTTTGAAGGATAGGAAACAGTCCAATCACTCTTTCAGAAAGCTGATCATCTGGAGGATCTTGAAGACGAGCAAGTCATAGCAGAATTGGAACCCAATAGAAATCCATTTCACATTGCCATTAGATTAATGTCTGTTTTTATCTTTTGTGCGATTACCTCTTTCCAGGGATTGCTTCCTGATGTAAATGCTTATTCAGAGGTCGTTCAATCAATAAAATCATGTTATTCAGTATATCTCTGTTTTCATTTTCATTTTTCTGTTTTGTTTGCAAAAATGACGTCCGAATTTTTTTGATAAACATTGCATCATGACACATAAGAGCTTTACAGGTACATGCTTAATAAACATTTAAAATTGTTGTAAATTTTAAGTGCTTTGGATCGTCTATTCAGAATAGGTACCCTTGAGGCATTTCCTTAAAATCCCCTGCAGATGATCGTGAATGTTTTCCCCAACAGACGAATTCGGTATCTTATCCCTGCAGAGCTGGTCCGAGCGTTGGATTCTTCAATCCCCAGCAGACTCTCACTGCTGTACTTCCTCAAGCATTTGTTTCAGAATATACACTCCCCAGTAGAGTTGACAGTGCCAGACTATATACCCCTAGCGGAGTTGACAGTGCCAGACTGTATCTTCCCAGCAGAAGCGGCTGCTCCTTAGAGTTCGATGCCAGATCGATAATCCCAATGCCAGATCCACGGTTTCTTTCCTTGAAGCAGAATCTCGGTACCGTATCGGTGTTCGCTTCCCCTGCTAAGCCGTCTCTCTCGCAGATTATGGTTGCCAGAACCACTGTCGCTTTCCCCAACAACAAATTTTCAGTGTCGTTCTCTCCCCAGTCAGAATCTCGGTATTTCGTCATTGCTAGAACACCGTGTGGCGGGTCATTTCCCCACAGAATTCTTTGTGTTGTGCATCTCCAGCAGCCTTGCCAGGGTCCAGAAGATGGTGATCATTTCCCCAGCAGATCCCCTTGCCTCAGCTTGGCATTCTACCCAGCATTTCGCATCCCTGCATGTAGAATCATATTGCATTGCATCCTCCCAAATCGCGTAGCATTTCCATTTTCATGAAGCATTACGCCATTGAAAAATTCAAACATACGCATGTAAGTATAAAACATTCTCGGTATCCCAAGTGATAAGCCAGAAGTTGTTTCCAGTACTCAGACTGAAGATTGTTCATGACTTACCTTTGTTATCCCCAACAAGTGTCATTGGCCCATGCGCCGCCTCTATTATCGTTCCCTATTTCTGCCGATGCTGACAGGCATGAAGTTTCCGGTATTCAGACCGAAGTGGCATTCAGGCCAGTTTTCCGATGTTCAGATCGAAGAAGTTTCCGACGTTCAGGTCGATGCAACTTGTGCCATTCAGGCCAATTTTCCGATATTCAGATCGAAGTGGCATTCAGGCCAGTTTTCCGATGTTCAGATCGAAAAAGTTTCCGACATTCAGGTCGACGCAACTTGTGGCATTCAGGCCAACCTCTCGGTGTTCAGACCGATATTAATAATCTCATATCTCCCGATGTTCAGATCAAAGTCATTTCCAGTATTCAGACTGATGAGCGGAATTCAGGCCATGGTTATTTCTGTGTTACCATTTATTTTGGTATCCAGGTTAACATTCTTTTTCGGTATTCAGACTGATGAGCGACATTCAGGCCATGGTTATTTCTGTGTTACCATTTATTTTGGTATCCAGGTTAACATTCTTTTTCGGTATTCAGACTGACTCTCACCGTACCAGACAGATTCTTCTTTCAAGACCACCTTTTTGCCGATTCTGACAGGCATTGTTACTTCACTTCACTTCAGTGCAAACTTTCGGGCTTTTATTGTATTCAATCCCTTGATACCTCGAAAGCACGAAAGTCGCTGCTATCTTCTTTCCAGGTCTCCAGTTGATTGAATAGGGGCAGTTGTAATACCCCAAAATTTACCCTTCACTTTTCCTGGAAGCATACACTTTACACCTCATGCATGCATTCATTTTTAGGTCATTTAGCATTTGCATTTCATCATCCCAATCGGAATCGGATCCAAGAAGCTTGAACATCATCCAGGATACCTTGTGGGCTCTATTTAGATGATCAGTCAACACAAGGGGAAGACTTGAGTTACTTCCAACAGGGGTCTATTCGTCAGTCAAAACGTTAATCTTGAAGGAGCAAAGGTTTGTTCATGAGCTGTCATGCTCGCTAGGCGAAGCCCACGTGTTTTGAAAAGAAAAAAAAACGAAAAACGAAAAAAATAATAATAATAATAATAATAATAAATAAATAAATAAATAAAAGAAAAATCTTGGACTTGGACCTCTCTCATTTGAGCCCACAGGTCCACAAAAATCAGGTTATAAATTCAGAGTTTCAGTGAAACAAATATTCATTCTATTCCTATTACCCTATCTGGGAAAAAGATAGTGAGAGAAGAACCCTGAGGAAAAAGATAGTGAGAGAAGAGCTAACAGAGTTCAGAGCAACCTCCAGAGACTGAAGGGAACTCATTGGCAAAGAACCAATTTCCCCTCATATAAACCCTCAGATTGCTTTGCAAACCCAACCGTGCCATTCAATTTCATTGATCTCTCCAATCAGGTTTGCCTTATATCCATCATCTTTATGCCTTTAATTTGAATGCTCTGAATGTATGAGGTATTATGGGTGAATTTGATACCCTTTTGATGCATGTGTTTGACAAGAGGTTTAGGCCTCCTACCCTTGGTTGCTTTTTGTGAACTTTTTGTGAATTGAAAGGGCATGATTCATGTGATTACATTTTGATTTGGGGGCAACTCTTGGTTACCCTATCTTGTTTCATTAACCCTTTTGTTGAGTTTTTATGAAGGCACATGACTTTTGCAGGGATAACTTGTGTGGTTTCCCACTTTATTTGTGGGATAACCCCTGGAGGTTCATTCCGATTACCTGTACTGATCCACTTTCTTTGATGATGTTAGCTTGGAAGGATCTCAGGGTTTATCGTTCCTTTAATTGTTGTTACCTCGAATCTTCATCCGTGTGGTACTTTTACATTTTTCCCGCATTTTGCTGCTTTCCTAGCTGGAAGACCTCGATAGGAGGCAATGTTTTTTGTGTTTACTTTATGCATGTTCCTTCGTCTAGGACTTCCCTTTTGCCCTTGAGCATCCCTAAAACCCAAAGCAACACGTTAACTCCTTCTACTACAGGCGAGTAAATCTCCAAAGGTCGAGCATCCGGTAGATTGCATAGTAACGTCGTTCGTCCAAAACCCAATCCATAACCCCGTAGTTAGCCGAACTACGACTTGCTCTGATTCTCATTCCAGATGAGATACGTAGGCATAAGACACGATGTCTTAGCGAGCACACCCCCCCCCCCCAACCCATAGGTCAGCCGAGCTACGAAGACTCTGATTCTCATATTTATATGAGATACGTATGCAGTGGATGCGACATCCGCACGAGTCATTTTCATTTAACCCCTTTTTTAGTAAACAACACAAGATAAACACACACCCTTTAGACAAGAACTACAAAAGTGGATCCCGTAGAGTACTACGGATGCGTAGGGGTGCTAATACCTTCCCTTCGCATAACCGACTCCCGAACCCAAGATTTGGTTGTGAGACCTTGCCTTTTCCTTTCCTCTTTTCAAGTTTACTTCGAGCGTTTCCTTTCCCTCCTTTGGGATAAATAACGCACGGTGGCGACTCTTCTGTCATTTTCTTTCGCCGGTTGTTTTTTCGCACACTGTATTTTTCAGGTTGCGACACACTTCAACTTTTATCTTTTAGCTGTATTATTTTCTTAATCTATTCAACATGTATATGTGTTTACATCTTATATGTCTCTTTAAGTTCATAATATCTTAGTTACATAATGACTTTTGTTGGTCATTTAAAACATTTTTAAGTGCATATTTTATTATGTGTATGTTGAACATCTTTTTGAATTATTCATGCATTGTTTAATCTTTCATTTCTATATGTCTTAATCATATGAACTTTCGTTTGTTGTATGCTTCATGTGATGTTATGCATATTTGTTGCATTTCATATATATATATATATATATATATATATATATATATATATATATATATATATATATATATATATATATATATATATATATATATATATATATATATCTTCTTATTGAAGATATATCCTTCTTTAACTATGTTTAGCTTTGTTTTTCTGGGTTATTTTTGTGTTTGTTGGTTATGTTGCATTTAGCTTCATTATTGTTTATCTCTTTTTTTTATCTTGTAAAAGTGGTGAGAAGTTCTAACGTGAGACTAGATTTTATTTATGCATTTTATGCTATTTGTGGTATTTTATTATGTTTTAGGGGGAGCACAAGAAAAAGGAGAAAAACACTTATCACATTTTACTTATGCTTAACTTGAACTCAATTTCAAGTGCAAATTTTGCAAGTTTGCGAAGCATAAAAAATAAGGAGACTGAAGTTGCTATGCCTCATAGGATTTGGCCTAGTTTATGTTTTTTTTGCTTATCAATTTATACTTCTAGTTTATTTTTCATACTTAAGTCTCCTCACATGCATAAATCGAACTATTTACTTAAAGTCAACACAATATGGTTCTAGTCAATTAGTTGAAGTTTTGGATCAAAAAACACATGAAAGAATGATTCAAATCGTACCAAGACTCAATTCAAATAAACACTTCATTTTGATGTCACTTATAATAGTAGTTAGGATGTGATGTCACTTATTGATCAAGTGAATTCAAACACAAAAGAGGGGTGAATTGTAATCATCAGATTAAAAATTGATTTATTAAAACATTTTATTTAAAATATTTATGATAGAGAAACATAGATGACGCGGTGAAATGAATATCAGAAATAAAAGAGATAAAGGATAAAAAGATCTAACCATAGATTTATTATGGTTCGACCTAAACCACTTAATTTACTTCAGCCCCCAAGAGTTTTCCCTTGAGATTTTCACCAAAACAAACTTTAAATTTTTTTCATAGGATCAGTCTGAACCACAATGCAACTTGAGGTTTTGCACAAGATCATTCCAACAACCTTACAAATCAATAAAGAGTTTTTACACAGGCTTAACTCAAAAACTTTACAAAATCAGAGCTTTTACACAAACTTAGCTCAAGAACTTTAAACAACCATATCTTTGCATATGTGAACTTGTTGCGAGCTTTAATTGAATATTTAAAACTGAAAGGAAATAATGGTACAGTGAACTTGATGCAAATTTTTATGATGAAGTGAAAATATGAGAAAAATAAGGCCTATTTATAAGACTTGAGTGACAGATAAAATGACGGTTACATTTAAGGGTACCTTATTAGGGCTATAGTAAGTAGGGATAAATCATGAGTGGCTTCTATTTTAAATATGTTTGTCCATCATCACAGCCAGGGGAAATGAAATTGTCAAGAAACCTACAAACATTGGCATACCACAATCTAGAGCATTTAACTTGATCCTCCCCCCCCCCTTTCCCCCACTTGAACACGGAGCTCTCTCATTGCATATAAAAGACAATAATGCCCTTGCAAAATCATTTCACTGAATTTCCGAATTTATAGGATCTACACACGATTTTAAAAAGTTTAGGGAGATACCGGAAATTTGAATTACACTGCCGAAAATTTTAAAAACAATACGTTTCATACTGTGAATGTTAAAAATATTGGGATTTTATACCAAAAATTTCAAAAAAATTGTTATTAGTTTTAACATTTATACTAGAAACTTTGAAATTTCCAATACAAAATCCCCTGGAAATTTAAGAATTTCCGCTAGTTATAAAAACTTTGTTTTGTATCGGAAATTCTACAATTTCCGATAAGAATAAAAACTGTTTTTTACAGGAAATTTCAGAATTTTTGATAGTTATACAAACTTTGTTTTCTACCGAAAATTCTAAAATTTCCAATAGTTGTTATTTTTTTATAATTTTTTTTCTTTGCAATAAAATTTTGAGACAAGGACGACACTATTGCAGGCAAAGCTATTGATAGAGCGGTAGACCAGACTAGGGTTGTTGAGCCTTCCCAGATACAGGATATAGGATGGACAAGTCGTTCCAATTGGTTCACACTTGAAACAGTTGACTAAGTAGGGTTATTTATGCACACCTCGTAGCACTCGATGCCGACAAGTATGATCAGTTGAGCAACCCAGAGATGAGGTGGGAGTGTTAGATGATGTTATTGCATATGAGGTTGTTGTTAGGGAGGTTGTCGAAGAGGTTGATGAGGACGTAGTTAAGGAGGTTGTTGATGTGGTTGTCGGTGAGGTGGTTGTTGATGAGGTGGATACTGAGGTGGCTCATCCAGATGTTGTTGTTGCTGATCTGACTCATATGTTATTGCTAACTGATCGGAAAAATAGCAAGTGTACTATTTTTACTGATGTAGTAATCTCACCATGTTGGTTAGCTTTGCAAGCTCTGAAGCCTCCTCATGTTATGTGGTTCTTTTCTGACTCGGTTCTACCATACCGCTCTCTTGGTCCAGTGTCACCAAATTGTGTCCGACTTTACTTTCTCATGGTTGCATCAACTTCCGGGGTGCCTTATCAGAATAAGTATGAGGGGTGTCTTTCATCCACTACCATTGATCCCGGATTCATCCAACCATTTCTCATCACTCTGTACACACAAGTAAACCACAAAAAAAACGAAAGCAAAAAACGATGAAGGAAAACATGAACAAAATGAAAACGAAATACAACATGAATTTTAGCATACACAAAGAAAAAGAAAAACGAAATAAATTAGAAATCAAACGCGTGGGTTGCCTCCCGCGAAGCGCTTTGTTTAACGTCGCATGGCTCGACGGTTCATTTCCCTTATCATGGGGGGTATTTCAGGTTCAAAACCTTGTTGCACCTCTTGTCTACAACTCGGACGTTGTCTCTTTTATCAGTGTGGACTCCTTTGTGCCACGATTCCTTTTTAACCTTCCTTTCGGTGTTAGGAATCTTTCCGTTTCTGGTGGCTACTGGCAGTGGTGAGACTTTGATAGTATTCAATGTCCTGATTAAGCCTACTTGATACTGAGATTCTGCATCTTCCTCCATTTCCTGGTCTTCAATAGCATTCAATGTTATTTTCTTGTTGTGAACTTTCAAGGTTAATGTGCATTCATCCATGTCGAGCTTGCATCGACTCGTCTTCATGAAAGGTTGACCCAGAATGATGGGTGCCTCATTGTCTTCAGGTATGTCTAGGATTACAAAATCGACTGGGAAAGTCAAGTCCGCTATCGTTACCAACACATCTTCAGCCATACCATAAGCATCTTTTCTTTAGTGATCCGCAAACTTCAGATTGGTCTTTATATCACTTATATTTTTAATACCCAGCCTGTGATAGATCGATAATGGCATCAGATTCACACTAGCTCCAGAATCTATTAGTACCTTTTTGAAGGTTCTTTCTTTGATTGTGCATGGTATTGTGACGGTTCTTGGATCCTTTTGTTTGTTAGGAATGTTCTGCTCCAGGGAGTTTGCATTATATTGTTCCTTACCGGATACTTGTTCTTCAATAGTTGGTTTCTTTTCAGCCCTTACCTCTTCCACGAATTTCTTGTACATGGGCATCCTTTCAAGTGCTTCAAACAAGGCCATATGACCCTCAATCCTTTTAAACATTGTCATGAATTTCTCCAAGTCTGACTCACTAGGTTCCTTCTTTGTCATTCTCTGAGGATAGGGCAACTTAATCACCGGTTTAGTTCCTTTTGTAGTTTCTTCTTTAGTCGGCTCGCTCGGTGATATAATTTTTTTCTTTTTAGCAACCTTTTTCTCTGTCGTCGTGACAGTATTAACATTCTCCTGACCTCTCAGATTTTGAACTGTTTCACTTGGTAGGGAACCTGGTGTTCGAGAACTTGCCAGTTGCTATGCTATCTGTCCCAGCTGAACTTCGAGATTCCTTAGGGAGGCGGTGGTATTTTTCTGATTGTTTCTAGTCTCTTCTTCAAATTGCATATTTTGAGCTGCCATCTTTTCAATTGCAATCTCCCAATCTGCCTTCTTTGGGACTTGTTGTTGTTGTTGTTGATATTGGTTTTGATATTGGCCTTGTACCTGCTGTTGCACATTCCCCTTCTGATCTTTCCAAGCAAAGTTGGGATGATTTTTCCACCCCGGATTGTATGTGTTGGAGTAGGGATTGTTCTGCTTTTAAAAATTTTATATCTTCGATCTGTTGCGGTGTTGCAAAATAATGAACAGTATTGTGTGGTCCATTGCAAATGTCACACACTTCACTCGGTGCCTGTTGCACTTGAGCCACTTTCTGAGCACCTATGTTTAGTGCTCTCAACCTTTTCTCTACCTCCGCAGCAACAGCTTCTTCAATTTTCACCTGTTTATTTGTTTCAAGCTTCAAGTCAATAACTGCAGATTTGCTTGATACCCTGTCATATAACTCTAAATGCTCGTTCGAGGCAATAGCTTCAATTATCTTCTTCATACCGGTGGTTGTTGCAAAGTTGGCTGAGCCACCAGCTGCTGAATAAAGGATTTGTCTTGTTTGAATTCGAAGACCATTGACAAACATTTGCATTTGTTCAGTTTCATCCATGTTGTGAGTAGGACAAGCCACTAGGATTCTCTTGAATCGTTTGTAGGCATCTCCTAGTGACTCACCCTCCTTCTGTTTGAAGTTTAGGATCTCATATCTTTTCCGCAATGACACAGATGCGGGAAAATACTCCTGCAAGAATGTTGTTTCCATGTGCTCCCATGTAGTGATACTACCAGCAGGTAAGGAATAGAACCACTCTTCAGCCTCATCTGCTAAAGTGAATGGGAACATACGAAGCCTTATTGCTTCTTCGTTATGTCCAGGCATTTTCAGCGTTGTGCTCATAGTTAAAAACCTTTGGAGATGCTTGTTGGCATCTTCATTCACTCTTCCAAAAAAGGACCGTCTTTCGAGTTGATTAATTGTGCTGGGATGCAGCTGAAATTGGTTGACATTAACCGGTTGGTTTACAATTGGCATACGACCACCCGGGGTGTTGGTTCCACCATAGTCACCGAGAAGTCTCTCTGGTGGTGGTGGTGGGTTTGCAGCCATGATTTCAGGAACTGTTTTCGCGTCTGAATCTGAATTCTCTGAATGCACTGAAACAACTTCCTCGTTTGCTTTCTCTGCTAATTCCAGTTTTTCTCGCTTGGCTTGTCTCAGTCTAGCGCGAAGAGTTCTTTCTGGATCTGCGTCAAAAGAAAAATCCGCTGAGGTCTTACCTCGCATAAACTAGTTAGACAAATATTAGACTTGAATAACAAGATTGTCACAGATAAAATTTTGGTTGACGAGCAACAAATTTCAATAGAATAAAAATTAAAATATGTATTTTGGCAATCCCCGGCAACGGCGCCAAAAACTTGATCGGAAAAATAGCAAGTGTACTATTTTTACCGATGTAGTAATAAGGAGTTTTATTTCCAAGTATCGATCTCGAGGATTGCGTAGGAAATACTTATTTTAATTTGATTCTATCAGAACAAAAAGATAATGGTTTGGTTGTTTTGAAATAGTAAACACGAAAATAGTAAAAATAATTGATTAAGATAAAAGATGCTAGGGTGAGTGGTTGAGTTACCCGGTTATGAATTCAGTCAAGATTTCCTTAATACATATGAAACATTCAATCACCTAACCTCAGAATGTTCTTACTTAAGTCCTTAAGGAAGAAACTATTAAACTACCAATTCTTACTCAAATGTCCATTCAATTAATCATTGGTTTTAATCATACAAAATATCAAGGTTTACGGTGATTTACGAAAGGTACTAGTCCTAGATGATGCATTCATAAACCCAATTGTGTGAAAACCCTACCAATCACAATCCTGTTATTGGAAGTCATAAATCAATTTGTATTTGTCCGATACAAAAGCATAATAACATCACACAGTTGAATTGAAATACGTAACATAGTAATCAAGAAATCATTGGTTCAAATTCATAGCATGCGATAACATCAGGACCACCCCCCTAGCATCAGGGGGTTTAGCCTCTCATAGTACTTAAAGAACTCATAAAGTAAAGATTAGACATTACAAAGAATTAGGAGAGTTTGATCTTCAATGGTTGATACCCTTGAATCTCGCCGTCTTCAAATCCGTCGTATTCGCTATCTTCTCCAATGCAATGCTTTCGTTCGTCTGTCAAAAGGTGCTTTCTTCTTTCTCTTCCAAGCCTTCTTATAGCTTCAGATGCATCTCTTCCAAGCAAAAGGTCCAAACTACCCTTAATGAGCAGAATCGGTTCACAAAGCAAAAATTAGGTTTTCCAAGCTGCGTCCAATCAACACGGTCGTGTGTCACCACACGGGTGGCCATGTTGTTCTCCATAATTAATTATTTTCAGCACAAGCTACAGAGGCAATAACACGGGTCGTGTTCCTACACACGGGTGCCCGTGTTGATGCACTGTTTTAATCAACACGGCCGTGTGGTGGAACACGGGTGCCCGTGTCGATCTCTGTTTTTCTTCTCCTCTCTTGCCCTGCCTGACCAACAACACGGGCAGTGTTGTGGCACACGGGTGCCTGTGTTGACCTGCTGTTTCTTCATATTTTTGTCTTTTAGAGTGTCCATAACTTCACCATTCTTGCTTTTAAACCTGTGCAATGGTCTGTAACAATGACACTACCAAACGAAGCATAAACGAGATCTTTTTGACATAAACTTGTAATCAAATGCAATGCGATACCAAATCAACAAAACATGATAATTGACTCCAAAGCAACTAAAAATCAACATAAATCTTACCAAAGTGATGAAAATATGTCGGATTAACGGCGGGAATTCAATGGAAATGGTGGCCGATCACTAACACAGAGGTTACAACTCCTTCGACTAAGCTCGTTGTGCACACTGAGAGAGGATTCCATGGAGGACCCATTGACTGGTCGGTGTTATTGAGTATGTTGATCATATGGTGTTACAACTATGGCAGGGATAGGTAATATATTTTTATGTTTAACTTTAATTTGTTTATTATTGTTCCATGAAAGCTAACTGCAATTTTTTATATTTGTTTGTCACAGGACCGTCCCACACTGAAGGTGACTTCACACTAGTCGAAGCTGAAGGACTTCTCGAAGATTTCGATGTCTGAGCAGGTTAGTCGGATTGTACGGGATTTGAGCTCCTTGATTTTGCCCACTACTCCCTCACCATGATTGATGTGTCACTACTTACTGCGTTTGTTGAGAGATGACACAAAGAGACATCTTCATTTCATCTTCCGTTTGGGAAAATGACTATCACTCTAGATGATGTCTCATATTTGTTCCATCTCCCCATTGACGGTCGATTCTGGACGTTTCATCATCTTTATTATGTCGTCGGCGGACCTTGAAATCTTAGCATCTAACTTGATCGGCCCCTTTGTTATCCTACGGCGAAATGATCTCCATATATCCTTCACATCTTCATTTGTCTTCAACTCAATAAGGTTCAACTCAATAAGGTTCAACTCAATAAGGTTGTATTTCACCCTCTTGTCAGTATCAATTCAATCTTCACGAAACTCAATCTTTCTCACCTTTCTATTTTTGATATCGGATAACAATTCATTCAACTTGGACGTCAGACCGACGAGAGAGTTTGTATCATCCAAAAACCGAAACTCTACAGGAGGTGAAGTTCCGTGGAAATACACTTTTGCCTTAATCAAAAATTGAGGAAGAGATTTTTTTAATATTTTTTTATCAAAGAACATGTGACCTCCCTATTTATACAACTTTGCATTTACTCTGGACCACACAAAATTATCGGTGCAATCACAGTCATCCAAAACTGTCGACAAAGAACTATAACCCCTTCTGTTTAATCATCATTGTTGCTCAAGCACGATCTCAATCTCTCAAGCACCATTGTAAAATTAATTTTCATTGGTCTCATGTTTTTAATAACAAAAGAACAACAAAAATCAATAAACCAAATATGAATGAAAGAAATTACAATTTACGTTCAGCCATTGTTAGATCATTGCGAGTACCCTCTTTGATTCTTCTAAACTCTCGCTTTGTCCTATAGATGCTATATATTCTGAATAATAGAGTAAGAGCATACTTGAGAACCAAACCAAAGACTATTTATAATCATGACAAGAATGAAAAGTCATCCAATTTAATGGTCATATTCAAGACCATTGAACTTGAAACACTTAAGAAACAAAAACTCTCAAACTAAAGGCGGGTTTATAGTAACAATGAATTATAAATAAAAACTGATATATTATAAATAAATAAATAAAAGTGGTGTATAATATTACATCAATAATAGTGTAACTTTCAACATGAGATAAAATAAAATAATTAACAAAAATGAGCCAAACAAAACTAGCTGCAGGCAAATACAATTGATGGAGCTTTGTAAGTTGGCTTACCACAAGCTAAGCTGCTCATGGTTTTACACAAAAATATGCAGTTTACATGACCAAAAGATGTTTTACCATTCTGATCCAGTAATCACCTTCGACATAAAATGGTCTTTCCATTGAGCTAAGCTAGCAAAAGGCATGAGACCACAGCACAATGGCAGAACAACAAGCAAAATAACATAGAACAGCAACCGACGAATCCAGTACCGAAAAATTGTATTACCTTTCTTTGTCTGCATTACGTCGATTGGTCCATGAAGGATTCGATACAAAGCAGACGTCCAGCATATAGATGCGAAATGCAGCAAACATAGAATCTCCCAATATAAGAGCCAAACATTACCACTACCTCCCAGTGTGTCTATACACAGTTTTCCACAGTAACCACAGCCAATACATAGCATCAAAAGGATGAAAGTGACTGGCATAGTTTGTGATGACAATGTTGATGCCCGCTGGAAGAGCAAATATGCAACTACAATGATCATTAGGAAACCAAACACCATTCGGCTTACAACTCCAACTCGACAAATAAAAACATGCACACTTGAATTGAACCAGGCTACTGACTTTGGAGTAAACCAGGAGTAAGATTCCTAAAGTAGAGAAAAAAAACATCATAATATCTCCAAATTGAGCAAAGATGGTGCTGAAAAGAGATGTCATAGTGACATCCTATTTTACATAATCTGCATCTTAGTTCTTATACTAGATTGCAAAGTAAGTGAATATGATAAGTAGAATATTTGATCATGTACTTACAAAATGGAAAACTAAACAAGGAAAGAAAACCTATAAAAAAAAACAATTTCTTTTCTAAATAATATTCTAATGATCTGGCCCATATTAATTATTTGCATCTTTCAAATTTAATATTGTTTCTAAATAAAATTTTAACGATACTTCTCCTATTAGTTATTTTTCATCATGCAATTACAAAAATATTATAACCGCCTCAACCCTAGCATAAAATTGGAACATGGAAAAGAAAAATATTATACTTGCCTCTTCTGGAGCACACAATTCAGCAGCCTCGATAAACTGTTCAAAGTTATAAACATAAGCGCCATAAAAAAGTGAGGCTGACATAATGAATAGACCAGCAATAAGACAGTCTATGCACTTCTTATTTAGTTCACCATATCTGGTATCTTCTAACTGACTCTTAAACTTTTCAGTTTTGAAAGATGACTTCGATACTTCCATAGCTAACTTGGATCGCTCCAGATCATTTAAATCGTAGCGGAGAGCCAAATCTATCTCTTTGAGTTTCAATTTTTGCCTTGTAAGACCAATTTCAACAGTCTTGAGGTCATTAGAACGGCATTGCTCCACAACAGACTTCTCAAATGAACTAATCACTGGATTATTAACTACAGCTCCAGAAGAGGTTGGAGAAAAACAAACCATTTGGTTTGATTGCCCATGCAAAGCAAGATCATGAGTAACTGACTCCATGTGAAAATCATCCCTGAACTCTTCACTACTAATTGATTGATCAATGTTTTCAGCATGTTCATGTGACAGTGGCTCTGATTGACAATCCTCCATAACAATATTACCTGAGCAGTCTCCTGTGTTCAATTTAGAATTTGGAATTTCCAACCTCATGTTATTCAATTTAGAATTTGGAATTTCCAACCTCATGTTATTCAATTTAGAATTTGGAATTTCCAACCTCATGTTATTCAATTTATTCCCTTCATTGCTAATCGTTGATTCATAAATTAAACGAAGAGTACTCAAAGTGCTATCAAAAGATTGTTCAAAGTTCTTTGTCAAACCATCTAGCTTGTCTCCAAATACCTATGGCGGGATAGGCAGAAATCAAAACAAGTGTCACACAGACATCACTTTAACATGATGCACTTTATCGACAAGAAAGCTTTCAGAGAAATGTAGTAAAATCACAATCAAGGGATGAATTAACAGTTGATGTCTAGCTTACACTGGATAAAGATTCATTGATCGCAGACGTGCATATCTACAAGACAGACAATCAATAGAACAGTCAACACTCAAATCAAAATTGAATCAAATTTCAGCAGATGACAAAGATGCATATAAAGATAGCTCAAAAACTCCCATGTTTGTGACTTTCCCGGAATTCATGGTGTCAACAAATGACAATCAATCATACAAGTGACTTTAGAAGTAATTATGATTCGAGTCACATTTATAAATATCTGCCAATTGCAATTGATTGACCGTGTAAATGAATTAAATCCATTGCAACAATGAATGTGCACAAGTCAGAAAAAAATTCCTTAAAACCAGAGAACAAAATTACCGACGAAAGATGACTGGGAGACATACTATCAGCTGCAGCATCTCTTCTATATAACACCTAGAAACAAAACAAAAAAAAAAGCTTTTCATGACCAGGATCAATAAATAACTGTACAAATTAAAATAAAATAAAACTTACTAGAATGGATTGTTTTAGTGTGTTTGGGCTTCACATTAGGGAGAGCCAAACCAAAGGTGATTCCAGACACCTAAAATTGGTTTTGACATTTTTTATCAATGTCTATTAGAACTGATTTTGCAACCAAAATTGATTCTAATTTGAAGCTCCAAAATGATTTTTTTACCATCAACGTGATTTTTACACTAAAATTGCTTTTATGATTTCAACTTAAAATCAATGTTACAAAATCAATCCATTCAAAATCATATTTCTTACCAGCATCAATGAAAAAATAACAAATTTGATAGAAAGCAACAATTTGTAAGCTTTCAAACATCAATCAATACATAATTAGCCGAAAGCAAATTACTTCAAAAAAAAAGAGCTTTAGCGAGTTCCTTTACCTGAGCCATAACAGCGGCGAACGACATTCCAAGAGGAAAACCGATGGCGGCAACATTATTAACCCTTATGCGGCGAACAGTGACTCTAGGGTTCCGTCGTTTGCACAAAATTCCCTTAGTTCTAGGTTTAGGTTTTGGTAACTGTGAAGAACTATACGACGTCGTTTCGGAAGCATCGAAAGTTGACCTATTATTGGGTATTACTTCTGATTCTGATTGTGAAGAACAACTCTGGATCTCAGCGACTTGGTGGCGCTTGTCGTCTTCCATTGTTATCGTTTCAATGAAGAGATGAAGAAGCCATGAAATTTAAAATTAAACTACGCCGAAATTTGGAGCGCTCGGTGTTATAGTGATAGAGTAGTAATAATCATAATTTAATTTTATTCAATTCGTTGCTATTGGAGAGTGTTGTGTTGGGTTTCTGAAGCGGTGTGTATGATCGCGTCAATGTTGTCTCCGTACGTTTAACCTGTACTTTACCGCTTTTTCACTTATTCCCAAACTTGTTAGATTCTATTCTTCTATAATTCTCTCTATTTAAATTAATTTATGAGATTAAATGTAAATTAGTTTTACATTGTGATCAAATAATAATTTATCATTCAAATCTTTTAAAAAAGGAAAAAAATATTTTTATATTTATAAATTTTTAATCAATCTAAATCACATGTTTTATTTAAAATACTAATATAATATGGTAGAATATTATAATTGCATTAAATAATAATATAAAACTAATTTATATTATAATAAAATTTGAATGTATCTTTAGTCTCAATTTAAAAATATAACCTTACAGAATATATGAACCAGTTTGTTTTAGCTTTAAAAAAATAAAATTTTTCTTTATATTTCTGAAAATAGATTTTACAAAAATGTTTTTCAAAATATTACAAATTTTTTTAAATTTATTTTTTATAAATTAAAAGATTGAATTGTTCATTGTATAACATAAATATACATTATTAAAAATCAAAACATAGTCAAAATCACAATTTTTATATCTCAAAAATGATTTTTAGAAAAAGCTATTTGAAATAGCTTCAAAATTAAGTGATTTTTTGAAATTTTGATATCCAAAAAAAGTTTTGATAAAATACCTAAAATAACATTTTAAAAATAACTATTCAAATAAAATTTTCATTTGAAGCTTTTATGAAAAGTTTTTTTGTAAAATTTTTTTACACTAAAATATATAACATTATAAAAATCATTTTTAATGTGGTGATTGATTGATGTAAAATTCTTTTACAAAGTTGGATTGATGCATATTTTTTTTAAAATTTATTTAATAGTAAAATAACAAAATTATATAAATTTATTTAAAAAAGAAAAATAAAAAAATAAAAAAATCTATATATAAATTCATTGATTAATTTTTTTTAATACATAGTATGTTTCTTTTAGATTTAATAAAATGATTTTTTTATATTTTAAAAATGTTTTTTAATGTTTATCAAAATAATACAGAAAAATTAATTCATTTTTTATAAATTAAAAAACTATTTTTAACATTCTATAATATAAATATACATTATTGAAAAATAAAATATAGTTAAAATCATAATTTTTCAAAAATAAATATATCTCAAAAATGATTTTTTAAAAACGGTTCGAATAGTTTTTACTTTAAGTGATTTTTTTGAAATCATGATATCTAAAAACATTCGTACCAAAATGATGAAACAATTTTGTACTAATATATATGTCGAGGGATTCGCTTAAGGCAATGGTTGTAAGACACCTTAAGAAATGACAATGATATATCGTCATAAGCAAGAGATCGTGCTAAATAAATATTGATTTGTTGTACTAAATAAGATGCCGCCCCCACTCTTTTATCTCATAAATTTTTCCCCCTTTTATGATAATTATGGTTAAGTGTGTTTGAATTAGGCTCTAGATCGATGGTGATTCTTGCAACCTCATGTTTATGCATATACTCCTTTTATGTTATTCTTTTAATTTTTTACTTATTTTCATTTCTTTTTATTAGTTTAAATATTTTAATTACTAGTTAGTTAATGATTTTTTTGTTTAATTAATTAGTTGTTTAGATCTTAATCAAATAATTATTTTTTAAATTATTAAGTAGATTATTGATTAATTGATTTTAAGGTGCGTGGTGTAGTCCACGAACTCTAAAGGGTTAGGATACGAGATGTAGTTCTCAATAAAAATGATGAAAAATGATGAAAAAGAAACGTGGTGTAGTCCACGAACTCTAGAGGGTTAGGATACGAGATGTAGTTCTCGACCATTTGAACACTCGTCGTCTAAACAAAATACCTAAAAATAGTTTCTCAAATAAGATGAAAAAGGGGCGTGGTGTAGTCCACGAGCTCCCGAGAGTTAGGATACGGAATGTAGTTCTCAACCATCTGATTTCTCCTCATCACTCAAAAATACTTTCAACACATCAAACTTAGCTTTTCTCGCCAACGTGCGATCAAAAACCCTTTTCATAAAGGAAAGATATTTCGACTTGAGATGATGCAAAAGAACGCCTCGTCCATATATGTGTGAGTGAGATAAGTGACATTTTCTCGTGAATATTGATATGCAGAAATCCATTCAATGTGATGCAAATTCCCGCTCCTCTAACTATTTTGGGTAAATAATGTTTTTCGTCGATTGTGTAAAACAGATTTTGCTAAAATCTACCCACAAATAAATATTTTTTATCTATAACTACGTAACCTTGATTTTTCTATCGCACTCGAAGATACATAAAAGCAAGACCCACAATCTTGTTAGGCACATTAATAATAATAAAAAATTGCAACCCTTTTTCTTCTCTTTAAACCTTTTAATAACTCTATAAAGTCAAACATTTTTAAGCTAACAATTATGCATAAACTAATAAAATGATTCTCGTTAAGTACAACGGACATGAGGGATGCTAATACCTTGTCATTCTGTAATCGACTCCCGAACCCGATTTGGTTGCAACGACCATATCATTGTCATTCTTTTAGGGATTTTATCGATATTTTTTCTTTCCTTTTTATTGGAATAAATAAAATTTGGTGGCGAATTTGTTAGTCATTCCACAAGTGTGTGACGCACTTGCGAAAGTTGTATTTTTTCTGAGATGCAATAGATGGTGACCTTGTTGGGGACCCTGGTTCCCTCAAGAGAGTCAAACCTAATTTGGTTTTTTTTGTGCCAAATGTTTGTTTATTTGTATGGTTTTCTTCTATGTTATGCTTTTATTACCTAATGTGTTATTATCCTATAATTTGTTATATCGCTTGTGTTGTGGTATTGGATTAGATACTCTAATTGCAAACACCTTATGTGAAATACTTTATACCCAAGTCTAAAGTAAAAACATAAGATAGGACAATGGTTGTGTAGTGTGGATCCGCGAGATGTAGTTCTCGTTAGGATCGACATGAAAACCTCACTTAGAGTAGATCCTCTTGAATGTGTTGTCGCCCGACATGTAGTTGTCGTAAGCTTCAATATTTTCATTAAGATTTGTGACTCTAAGGACCTTTTATAAAACCTTTAACCATTTGGCCTAATATAATGATGGTTGCGTAATATGGGTCTGCGTGACACCCTATGTGTATAATTGTTTTAAATTCGTATTATTTTGTGTTGGGGTTTTTAGGGTGTTACAAGATGGAGTTTTTAATTGACTATCCTCCAAAATAAACTAAAGTTCTACATAGACTGACCACAATCCAAGAAGGAGTTTTGAGTTGGCTATCCTCTAAACTGAACCGAGATTTTTACGGGACTGATATCGAACCTATTGACTTTTTACACCAAAATGAACTCAGTGAAGGAGAAGGGTGATCCAAAACGCAACGAAATTAAAAAAAACTCCTTTAGTGATCCTTACGAATGACCATGATCAGTGATAGAATTGTTACCTCTTATGGCGATTGAAACCTTTGATGCAAATCTACGGAGCGATGACGAACGTTAGACGGTGACAACGCCTCTACTCAGTCCACACGAATGGATTCTTTCAATCTCAGTGCTAGCTGCTACGAATGAAGGCTTTGAGTGAGAGAGAGAGAAACGAAATTGCAACTGCACAAATGCTTCTGCACAAGGGTTCTATTTATAGAATCACTTATGTGGGCTGCAAGCTAAAAAAGTCCACTTAAGTGTATGTGGCCCATATCTTATAATATGCCAAAATCACTTAAGCGCATGGTACCTTACCATATTCCGTATTCTACTTAAGCACATCGTACCTTACGATGTTCTACAATTCACTTAAGTGCACCGTACCTTATGGTGTTCCTTAGTTACTCTATCTCTCATCAATCTGTCCTTTTGTGTGTGACCCTATAGGTTTTCGCGGCATTGACAATTATTTAAATAACGTATTTAACATAATAAATAGTGAGCGACATCTATCAACACATCACTGCTATCCAAGACACGAAAATGTCATGTGATCTAACAAATCCTTTTGTGATAATACTTATGTGTACAATTACCCTTTTGCCCTTATGTCTATATTGAACACAAGGCATGGACCGTGTCATCCTTGTCCAGTTCAATATTGGGCCCATAGACATTTATTCTGTTACGCAGGATGGGCAAATTCCATTTAGGTCACTCATGTCCCTTAGCTTGCTTCGTGGAGTACCCATAAACTGTCTTTGTAGTCATCCAGTTACGAACAACGTTTGATCAGCAATAAGGCACTTGACTCTACATCTAGGGTCCATAGTGGTTTCAGGTCGAAGGGTGGTATACACCATTATCACCATGAGAATAACTTATGACACTTTGCATAACATTCCATATAGTATTCTCATAGCGGGTCAATCCAGTATAAATATTACTCTTAATATTCATACCTATGTTTAAGACTTGATAACTCCTTATCCATGATCCATGAGATGTGATAATCAGTCTATATACATAATAGTCTTAATGCTTTAATGTTATCCCACTTCACAATAAAGCTCGACTACGAATACTTTAAGAATAGTGTCCTTATGTTTAATGTGATCTCATGATTAAGTCACACTTGATACATTAAACGGACTAGCTATTCCATGGACTTTATTAAACAAACATAATAAAGAAAAAACCTTTTATTATTAATAAATAATTCGATACAAGTACTAAAAGTATTAGCCTATATGACTTACACCAACACTCAGAAACCAAGTGAAATTTTACATCGGGATGATATCGAACCGATATAATTATTAAATGGTATGAGCTCAAGAAACATTATGATATTTTTACTGATTGATCTGCACATATCAAAATAGAGTTTTTTCAATGACGGAGCTCATGAACCAAATGGATACTTATATAAATCCCCAAAATTCAAACAATAACTTTTTCAATGGTTACATCTCAACCAAAATTAAAACTTTATTAGGAATAATTATTTACTCAAAGAAAAATATAATCTTACATTTACAATTTTGCCCTCATCCAAAACAATATTTCTCACTAGACTCGAGAACCCTCTCAAAACACTGATGAGAGAAATAAAAAATGAGGTTTTTCACGTTTTTTGGATTTGAAAAAAGTGATATTGAAACTCTCTATTTATAGGCCAAGGCGTTGTTTAAATTTGGAAACAAATAATGAGCCGAATGAATGCTTTATCGAATAGGCTAACCAGTTAGGCACTTCAAATAATTGATTGTTGTGGTAAAACATGGAAGATTTTGATATAGACTTGCTACCAAACATTAACAGATTATCATGATCGATTATAGACTCAATTAAACATTATGTAATTTTTTAGGCAAATGATATGATCAATTAAACAATTTAAAAAAGTTTTTCTAATCAAACAAATCCTCAAACCAACTCGCTAGGTCCCCAAAACATTTATTACTGATTTTAATTTAAAAAAATAGGTTTATCAATGTTTTTAGTGTGTGTGTGTGTGATTTAGTCATAATACGAAATACCCTTGTATCTCTATAAGACACTGATCACTCAAACATACATAACCATGTAAGCTTTCACACTCTCTCTTTTTCATACTCTAAATATTTAAGTCTTGACATTGTTATTTTTTATTTTAGAATCTCATAAGAACCTTGAATCTTCTTGACGAGGCTTCAGATATCTCCATGTTGATTACCATTATCCTGTCTTTACTCGAGAGTCATTGGAATGCGGTGTTGACTTTAAAAGATCTTGGTTCAGGAGGATAGCTTGACCAACCTTCTTATGCATCTTTGACTGCCTGAGCTATTTTCAAAAGTTGATTGACTTCAAGTGTTGTCGTCATCAAAAGTACATAATTACTAGTTGAATTGCATCCTTGTTATCCATAAGCTTTACCATATTATATCACTTAATGACTATACCTACAAGCACATAGATCCACACAAGTCTTTCCCATTTTTCTCACCATAACTTATATATCGAAGACATTCGAGAATTTGTGTGGTTAGAATGATTTTGGCACAAATCATTGTTCTCCATAATTATTTGAAATCTTATTAAAAAATTGCAATTACATAAACAATTAGAAGTATATGCTCTTAAAACTAATGTAAACTCTTCTAAAAAACATAATATGACTATCTAACATCAATCATCATTACCCATTGTCACATATTTTTCCCTTACCATTCTTCATAGGTTTTTGAACCACCATCAGTGGCTCATCATTCTCTCCACGAATCACAATTGGAGTCCCATATTCTCTCTCTCCACTGTCAATGATATGTTCCACTATACCTTTCATGCGAGATTTGTATTTTTCCAGACACCCTTCTTTATAATGGACAAACCTTCAATGAGTAACACATAATAAATACATTTCATCATAATCTACAATATACTTCATCTTCTTAGTAGTAAAAAAAGCCGTTAAGAACTTAGTAGTAAAAAAATAACATCAATAGGGTAGAAAAATAATTGCTCAACAATGCTCACTAATAGGGTAGAAAAATAACACTACACAATCCTCAACACTCAATAGGGTCAACTCATAACTCAACAGAGCTTACAAGAACTCTTCCATTTTTTATTAAAAAATAAAGAGTCACAAGGCGTACTCTAACCTTAATTCATTTAACTCATAACAACTCTAAACAAAATCAACTTAACCATAATTCTTCAAATTACTCACAACTCAACTCTAAAACAACATTTGCCTTAAAGTCTAAAATTGTCTCATTGCCTTTTGGCAAGACTTCCCCAAGACCTTATTGTTAACTCTAACATCCGTCAAAGGTTTGAAAAACGAAAGGAAAAACTCCTAAACATATCAAACTCAACTCTCTTAATTCAAATAGACTATAAACTCATCAAAACAGAAGCGAACGGTCATATGCTCGCCTTCCGCGTCGTACGCGCCACCTTACACACACCTCGCGCCTTATGCGCACCATCGCGCTATTGAGGATCTACGACACACGCCCCCCATCCGTACGCACGCCACCACGCAGCTGCAGCTCCGCAACACTCGCCCCGCACGGTCCCTGACCCGATTTTTTGACTTTTCAAATTTCTAAAATTTTTCTAACTTTTATGAGTTTTCCAATTTTTTTTCCTATTGAACAGATCCAAACTCGATTAGCCTATTTGAGCCCTAACCGTCCAAACACACTTCGATAAAAATAACCCTGAAACAATATGACTCAAACATCATAAATTCAACATGTTATCCATTCAACCTTCGCCTTATCACAAGGCGTCAATACAATATCTCATTAATTCACAAGCTACAATCAAAATAAAATAAAATTATATTAACTGCTTTAGAAATGTTTTGCCCAAACCTTCATCGACTTCAAACATCATCAAAGAGAAAAAAGAAAGGGAAGAATGAAGGAGGGTAAGGAACCCTCGCTATTTATCTACTTAAACACCCATACATGAATAATTCTCCCTTATCTCGAATTTGCAGCAATGGTACAACTTTGACTATGAGATTTTCTCTTTACTCCTTCCAAAAGTTTATTATAGGTTTTCTTTCTTCGGCCTATTTTCCACCACGTACTGACTCAATTCTCTCTCAACTCCACTATTTAAAACAAAAATTTAATTTAATTTTATTAATTATCTTTAATCACTTATCTCTCACCATTCCTATCTTCATCCTCATTTTTTATTATATTTATATTTTCCTTTCCAAAACCAATTATCTCACTTTTTTTATTAATTATATTATTTAAAAATAATTAAAATTAATAATAATTCTAAAAAAACTCTATCCATCCTCAAATTTCTACTAAATTAATTAAAGCACTCCAATAAATAACATAAAACAATTTTAAATTCAATTAAAATTAAAATAAACAAAAATCAGGGTGTTACATATCACTCTTTTCCAACTCATAATTGCTTTAATCTCGTTTCCAAATCTTTTGTTTCATATTTGCTTCCCACCATCTTGACAACCATTCACTCTTCCATTGTCGATACATTCTATTTTTTTTCTTGTTGTGAAATTGAAAGACACAAATACCTTTTGATGTGTGAGACAAAGAACAAAGACAACCAAAATAAATAAGCTCAAATAAAATTAATATGGACACATAAGAGTGTTGACAAATTCACACGAGCATGAAAATGATAAAAGACGAGTATAAAAATAATTCGTTTACTCAGTTTGATTAAACGTATCTACTTTAAGAAAATATCACCTCTTCAGTTCATTATACTCCAAAAATGATTATAATGAATTACAAATGAGTTAAAAGAAAATGATCTTCCAATTTCACAAGAACAAACTCTATTTTTTTACCGGTGTTTCATAATCTCTTTAAATATGAATATATGAATCACACAAACATAAAGTGTTCAGAAGTATTTCTAAATCTTGTTAGATATTCACAAAGGCCCATCAAATTCAAAGAACAATAAATTATCATAATTTTTACCATTGTTTAATTTCTACTTTCTATCACTAGGATTACCACCTCTTCCCCATTTTCTTTCATCTTTCGAACAAAAGTGACAAAAATCATATTTATAATATTCTAAGATCCTAATAGTCCAGACATCCGGACATGATCCATAAACCCACTTGAGCCACCCCAAGCCAACCGAGTAGTAATCCACAACTAATTATTTACAAATGGTCAACAATCAACGATTCGGTTAATTGGTATTGGTCAATTAAGTGACAAATCAATTGAGTTAAAAATTATAGCTCTTAATCATTTATAGTGTGTTTAGATGAGGTAATTGAATTTTTTTTAAGGAATTTAAAATTCTAAACAATTCAAATGATTCAATTAAAATCTATTCATTTTAATTTCTTGTGTTTAGATGAAGTATTAAAACGATTTATTGTTAAATTTTAGAATCATTTTCATAAATTTTAAAAATTTTGGATCAAATTTAAAAAATGAAAAATATAGATCAATTTACAATTTTTGAAATTTTGAATGAACCAATTTGTAAAATTTGAAAAATATTAAGTTCTCGTTTATAATTTTTTAAAAATTTTAAGGTAAATTTGAATTTTTCATAAAATATAAGGACCGTCTTATCAAATTTAAAAAATTAATAATAAAAAAATTAATATTTTCATTATATAGAATGAATAATTAATTTCAAATTTTTTATATTTTAGTATTATTTAAAATTTATTAAATTTAAATAAAATACTTCATAAATTTATATTATTTTAACAATTTTTAATATTTTATTCAAAAAATATATTTTGTCAAATCAGTTTAAATTTTAAAAAAAATTATTTTCTTAACTAAAATACTTCATCCAAAAAATTCTTATAAAATTTTAAAACATACTTTTACACCTTTAATTTTAAAAAGTAAGGTCTTCAACCGCGAAATCAAGCCAAATCAATAAGAATAGAAAATCATCAAACTTGATTTTACTTTATTAATTACTAAGAATTAAAAATAATAATTCTGAATTGAATTGAAAATATCGTGTGACCCAGCTTCACTGATGCCACGTGTCCCGTTTATCTCCACCCCTTCCCTCCTTTCTAATTTGTTCCACTCCATCTAACTTCGTTTACCTCTCTGTTTTTGTCACATTGAGTCTTCCCTCTTCATACCATGAAAATCAGGATTCTACACTGATCATCCTTAATCTCTCTCTAGAAACTTCCAATTCATGGCTACATCTTCTCTTCTACACTTACCCGAACTCCATTTTCTTTCTCCACAAATCCCTCACCGTAACCGTTTCTCTCTTTCTACATACTCCATTTCCCGCCTTTCTACCTCCAACGTTGCTCTTCGCACCACGCGAATCCGCGCATCGAAAGAAGAATCCGCGTTAGCCGAGCGAGTTAACGACGTGAAGTGGAGCGGAAACGGAGCTGCCTCCCGTGCCGGCGACAATAAAGCATCAGGAGGATACGTTAACGGCGCCGTCAAGAAAAGCCCGGGGGATTACGGATATAGAAACGGTGTAGCTGCTACAGAGGTGGTGGACGTTGAAGTCTCTAAGGTGAATGAGGATGGGAGGAAGAGAAGGTTGGAGGAGATTGGAAAAGAAGATGCGTGGTTTAAACAAACTGAGAAAGTAAAAGTTGAGGTACGGTGTCGTTTTAGTTCGGCGTTTTGTGGTTGTACAAGTTTGAAAGAAATATGAACTGTGAACGTTTTTTTTTGTTTTGTTGCAGGTAGCAGTTGCTCCTGGAGGTCGTTGGAGCAGATTCAAGACTTACTCTACAATCCAGAGAACCTTAGAGATTTGGGGATTTGTTGTAACGTTCATCTTTAAGGCATGGCTGGACAATCAGAAGTTTTCTTACAAAGGTTCGTCGTCGCCTATTAATTGTCTCTATCCATTGGAATTTGGAAGAATCATATGTGCTTTATTAATTTTAAATTTAATAAGCACTGTTTCTTTGGTAAACAAATTTCCTCTTTAAGTGATGTGTATGGGGTGCTTATTACATTAATAGTTTTGTGGAACTTTTTCATGTCCACTTTATCAATTAAAGTTGATTTGTGGTATATGAATCTGCGTGGTATATGCATTTGCGTCAGGATCAGGAGTGTTTGCTAATTTGCTATCAGTTATAGACGGAAACTAAATAGTTCAAAAGCAGATTCAACCGAGCATAATAATTTATTAGTTGAATACTTGAATTTATAATATGATCATGTTAGTTATTAGAACTTTTTAGCCGAGATATTAATGTTGGATAGCTGAGCGGCCAACTCTAAAAGTGGAATAGCAGATGGATATCTTTTTTACTAATAATTGTATATTAATTTATAATATATTTTTTTTATAAAATTCAATATTAAAAAACAATGCTTAATTAAGATTCAAAATATTATAGAAAATTCAAAATATAGTAGAAGATTCAAAACATCACATTTTAAAATTCAAACTTAGTACTATTATATAAAAATTCAAACTTAGTACTATTATATAAAAATTCAAACTTAGTACTATTATATAAAAATTCAATCAAACATAGAAATCATAGATCATCATGAAAGAAGCCTTATTTAAAATATTCCTCAAATTCTTCATCTTCATCATCTTCTACCACCACTTGTTGTGCCATTGTTGCCCTAGATGTACTTGCAACTTCAAGTTGCCTTGACCTCCTAGTGTAGATTAGAGGCTCATTAATTCCACTTGCATCGGCAACTTAAGACCAAGTTAAATCATCATTTTCATGAACTAAGTCTTCTTCTAAAAGTTCACCATCTTCTCATATCTCTCCCATCTCTCTCATCAATCATTCAGTGCGATAATTAATTTCGCCAAAAACCATAGGATCAACTTTATCCTGAATTTCAAATCTTTCAATCAAAGCTTGGTAATATTTGATGGAAACCAAGTCTTGCAACCTTTTATTCTAACTTATTTCTCTTCTTGTAATGAATCTAAAATACAATAATTTGAAATATTAATTTAATAATACTTGAATGTAAGATACTTTAATATCCTAGTAAAAAATTAATACTTATATGCTCAAAGATGCTCCATTTACGCTCACATCCAGAAGTTTCGCCTCCATAAGACTTCCACCAATCGGCGGCAATTAAAGAATCATCTACATTAGAATATACACAACACCAAGTGTCTCACATACGACAAATAATTATAAAAAAAAACGAACTTCCATCTTACCTAGAGCTAATGTCGACCTTTGTCTAACTGCCGCTCCTATACCAAAGAGACCTGTAACACCCTTTTATTATGTCAATTGTAATGAAATCCTATCTTCCTTTTCATGACTTACATTAAGTGTCTCAATGCATTTACGGAGACCTCTCACCAACTTAGAATCATTCTCAATTTCTAGTTTATCATCATAATATCCCGGTTTGAGATAGTTACCAGCAACATTGATTCCTTCGCTACGAGTGTCAACTTCATCATTCGCATCATTGATAAAAGATGAGAGTGTCAACTTCATCCTTCGCTACGTGTTGCTGGTAACTATCTCAAACCGGGATATTATGATGATAAACTAGAAATTGAGAATGATTCTAAGTTGGTGAGAGGTCTCCGTAAATGCATTGAGACATTTAATGGAAGCCATGAAGAGGAAGATAGGATTTCAGTACAATTGACATAATAAAAGGGTGCTACAGGTCTCTTTGGTATAGGAGTGGCAGTTAGACAAAGGTTGACATTACCTTCAATTAAGATGGAAGTTCATTTTTTTTTTATAATTATTGGTCGCATGCGAGACACTTGGTGTTGTGTATATCCTAATGTAGATGATTCTTTAATTGCAGCTGAGTGATGGAAGTCTTATGGAGTCGAAACTCCGGATTTGCAATTATTGGTGATTAAAGTGTTGAGTTTGAGTTGTAGTGCTTCCGGATGTGAGCGTAAATGGAGCATCTTTGAACATGTAAGTATTAGTTTTTTTACTAGGATATTAAAGTATCTTACATTCAAGTATTTTTAAATTAATACTTCAAATTATCTTATTTTAAGTTCATTCCAAGAAGAGAAATAAGTTGGAGCATCTAAGGTTGCAATATTTGGTTTTCATCAAGTATAACTAAGCTTTGATTGGAAGATTTGAAATTCGGGGCAAGATTGATCATATGGTTTTTGACGAAATTAATTATCACACTGAATGGTTGGTGAGAGATGGGGGAGAGATAGGAGAAGATGGTGAACCTTTAGAAGAAGAATTGGTTCATCAAAATGATGATTTAACTTGGTCTCAAGTTGCCGATGCAAGTGGGGTTAATGAGCCTCTAATCTACACTAAGGAGGTCAAGGAAACTGGAAGTTACAAGTACATCTAGGGCAACAATGGCACAACAAGTGGTGGTAGAAGATGTTGAAGAAGATGATGAAGATGAAGAATTTGAGGAATATTTTGAATAAGACCTCTTTCACGATGATTTATGATTTCTATGTTTGCTTGAATTTTCATATAATAGTAATAAGTTTGAATTTTAAGTTGTGATGTTTTGAATCTTTATTAAGCATTGTTCTTTGACATTGGATTTGATAAATCTTTTGAGTGTTGTGTTATTTGTTTAATTTTACATTAAGTATATGACATATGTTTTATAAATTATTATACAATTATTAGTACAAAAAGTTATCCCGCTATCTCACTTTTAGAGTTGGCCGCTCCGCTATCTGGGATTAATGACTATGAAGTGAATAAATACAAACCAATGGATTAATAAAAGTTGCTGGTTAAGATGGTATCGTGATTCTTTTCGAAATGTTATTCATTGTTCTTTGATGATATTTATGATCAACATCAGCTTTAAAAACCAATAAAAAAAGCCCCATGGCTAGGCTACCTGTAACAAACAAACCTGTTACAATATGAAATGTTTATTTATTGAATTTTGACGAATTTTTAGGATGCCATTGTCTGGTTTTATTTGATTTGAAGATATCACTTACAGGAGGAATGACCGAGGGAAAAATGAAGTTAAGGCGGAAGACCCTTGCCAAGTGGCTTAAGGAAAGCATTTTGAGATTAGGCCCTACATTCATTAAAATTGGTCAGCAGTTCTCCACTAGGGTGGATATTCTTCCTCAAGAGTATGTTGACCAGTTGTCCGAACTTCAGGTAAGTTAGAGTCTTGAACATCATTTATGAGATTATTTCCCTACATTGATGTATTTTGAACTTGCTTATGTAGTTTTGTTATATCATCCGTCATATCTTTCTGCTAAGAATCCTACATTAGATGAAATAAGATATGAAACTGTATTTGTCCGTGGGGGCAATCTTTACCTTATAAGTCCGATTTTATAGGGGTTGAGTTAGACCCAATCCCAATTCTAATATGATATCAAAACTTATACAAGATTTGTTGTGAACCATGAAAAATGCCCATAATTGTATGCTATGACACCCGTTGATAGAAACTGGTACCAAACATAGAGGTTTAATTGAAATTATTGACTCTTATGATATGATAGAATAAGATTACACAGTGGGTTCCCAAGAAATTCGAGAGTCTTGGGTTTCTCTCTTCCTAAAATTCAAGAGCTTGGTTCAGTTTTTCTACTTATTCAAGGGTCTTGAATGCTCGGCTTTGGAGACAAATATTTCTACACAAGTTGAAGAATTTAAAAGTGAAAATTTAGCATTGAAAAAAACAATATTTTAACTATTAAAAGTTGAATGCTCGACTTTTAAGACGAATATTTCTACATTTGAGTAGTTGCTTAAGGCACATGTTAGAATTTTCCTTCATTCAAAATCAGTCTAAAAAAACATAATGAAATAACTACCAGCCTAATTTCATAACTGCTGCCTTAAACATAACATTTGTAGTCTAATATAATTTAATAACAATACTAATAAGAGGTCTAACAGAGCATCATCATCCATGATGCTATTATCTTGAACTTTTTATTTTTATGATAAATAGTTGTCAATATTTTCTAAGAAATCTTGTGATATTTTCATGTCAAGTTATTTACAATCTAAGCACGTGTTATACATAATTTTTCACGAGAAGCAAACTTTCTTGTTATAAGGATTTTGTAATCCTTGTATTATTTAGTTTCAATCTTGTTCGTCTATTTTGGCAGCAACTGATATTAAAAAAAGCTTATAACTATGAAATGCGAAAGTGTTTTCCTTCGAATCCTAAAAACTGGTGACATGAAAATATTGACGTATTATATAAACTTAGAAAGCTTAAGCTGAAAAAGAAAAATATAAAGGCTGCATTTCTTCAGTACTTAAGTTACCTTTTATTTTGGGTTCAGGATCAAGTGCCTCCATTTCCCTCTGAGACTGCTATAGCTATTGTTGAAGAGGAGCTCGGAGCTTCTGTAGGTGATATCTTTGATCAGTTTGACTATGAACCAATAGCTGCTGCAAGTCTTGGTAATCAACATTGTACTTTGCATATCTTTTTGATAATATGTGTTATATTAAGATTATAACAGATTGCATTATTTAGTTGAAATAAATATTGCATAGTTGAAAGATATTGTGTTAAATTTTGTATTGTTTTGTGTATTGACCACCAAAAAGTATATAGAAGTATTTGGAAGAGCTTATTTGGGCTTATCTTATGATATAAGCAATAGCATGAGTGTTTGGAAGAACTTAATGAAAATAACTTAAAATGTATCCATAAGATGTTTTCATCTTATTTTAATAAATTCTTCTAGATAACTTATTGTCATATGTTGTTTTCAGTTTGTGCAGAGTATACCCTTATTCACTCTTTAATTGTAGAAGCAACTTGTATTTAAGCTTCTATACGATAAACACTTATCAAATAAGCAGTTAGTTAAGCTGTATATCCAAACACCCTAAAAAAGTACTAGTGATGTTCTACTCGTGCCTCAATATGCATCAAACGTACCTACAATTTTTTTTATCATATTGTTTAATGGAGATTTAATGCCAGTGGTAGGAGGAGCAGAGTAATGGGTGAAGTTTTGATTTCTGAGGGAAGGATGTGGAAGTCTTTGTGCCTGGACCGAGAAAATGCTGACGATACCATATTGGAATTTTTTGTTTTTGTTTTATAGAGCTTTGTAGCAAAACTCACACAGACTAAGTGTAGAGAAGAGAAGGTATTGTGGGTTCAAATCTAAAATATCCCTGTAGCTTTTTACTATTTGAGCGGTACTTACAAGATACTTTAGATTTTTTTGTTTTTTTGGTATAAACTGGATATCTTTAACGCGCAATTGTAGAGACCAACCCTCTAGCCAGAAAGAACCATAATAGGCGGCTAAGCTCTCCCTCAAGAGATTTAACACTAGGGTTGGATTTGAACCTAGGACTATTGTATTAGAATTTTAGTTGCCGATAAAATGTGAGAAAATAGCATAAAGTGAAAACAGTAGGGGTGTCCGCGGTGCGGTTTGAATCGATTTTGAGGTAAAACTCATCCGATCCAAAGATAAATCTAATCGCGGTTCGATTTTAGATGATTGATTAAAAACTCCGATCCGATCCAATCTAATTTCATGCGGTTTAATTTGAATTGGTTTTTAGATATTCAAATTACAAATTATATTTTTTATTAAGATTATAAAAATGCTAATCAATAATAAATTTAATATAATATGTAACCTATGATATATTAAAAATAAAAAATTAATATTACAAAATAAAAATGATCGATTATGGTTTAAACAAATGAAATAATAAAAATAAATAGATTAAACTAAATTAATAAATAGTATTAAAAAATAAGTATCATCGAATAATCAATTAACACAGCAAATCATATTGATAAAAAAAATATAAGTATAAAAATATATACATGCGGTGCGGTTCGGTTTGAATGGTTTTGAAAAATTAATCCGAAATCTGATCCGAACCAAGTGGTTTTTACAAAATGACATCCAAATCCATCCAATAATATTCAGTTTTTTGCAGTTTTCGGTTTTTTTGGATTGATTTTTATTTTTATTTGGATCGGTTTGGATTTGAACACCCCTAATTAACAACATGAATCTGATTACATGACATGTTTTTTTATAGAATAAGTGAAGGTTTGATCTGTCTGCCAGTCTGCTATAACTGTCAGATTCTGTCAAAACCAAATATCAACCTACAACTGAATACTCAACACATAAATACACTGTCTGGCTGGTGTGAGCCTGCTGATTCACAATCTTTAATAACAGATGAAAATAACATGCAAATAAATATTTCTAATATTTGAGAAGACTGGATTAGCAAACTGTTTCCCCCTAATGCAGGTCAGGTTCATCGGGCAAGATTGAAAGGACAAGAGGTTGTTGTTAAAGTGCAAAGGCCTGGTCTCAAGGATCTTTTTGATATTGATCTAAAAAACCTGAGGGTCAGTGTTATAGTTTATAAGGCTTTCCATATAAACCTTATGCTTATAGCTATGTCTGCAAATGTGATATTACTGTCTGATAATTCTTCAATTTCTCTTTTAATTTCCAAATGCTGGTCTCAAGGATATACTTTTATCTTGCATACATGATTTTTCTTGTCTACATAGCTAGGCACAGACATTTCATTCTACTCTTTGAGAGAGAATTTTGGTACAAGGATCTCCCTCTTTTGAAGATTCTATACCAGTGTATATTATGCTGATAGTTGATCCTTTTTTTAACTTCAGGTTATTGCCGAATATCTTCAAAAAATTGATCCAAAGTCGGATGGTGCAAAGAGGGATTGGGTTGCTATTTATGATGAATGTGCCTCTGTCTTATATCAGGTGATAATATCTTGGCAAATTGCTTCTATTTTAGGTTAATTGGCATTACTGAAGGAAATCATTTGTCTAATTCTGCTGAAGAGAAATCCAATAATACTACCTATGTCCCTATATGTAAGAGCCTCTTGTAAAATATTATCTCTTTTTGTAAGACCTCTTCAAGTTACAAGGTATATTAATTATTTTTTCACATAAATACCCATAGTTAAACGGGGAGACGGAGGTAGTAAGACAGTATAGAAACACTTTGTTTAGAGTTTGGGTGCATGGGGTGGGCAACGAGGCTGGCTATTTCTCTATGGAGTTGTATGTGAGAGACTTCTTCTCTAACAAAGATCCTAGTAAATGAAGTTATAGGAAAACTAGGTGTTAAAAAACCAGAAAAATAAAGCAAAAAATTAACTTACATTATTCACGAGTCTTTGCTGAAGTTTTGGTTCTTACTTTCTACTGTATTGAATCTCATTCTTGGTTTGATATGACATATGCACGTGTTCTCCGCACATCCTCAAATTATCTCTGATTTTATTACTGCAACATAAATTAATAATTTTCAGGAGATTGATTACACCAAGGAGGCTGCTAATGCTGAATTGTTTGCAAGTAACTTTAAGAACATGAGTTATGTGAAAGTTCCTACAATCTACTGGGATTATACCACACCACAGGTTTAACCTTCATTCTCACATAATATGGAAAACGCATCCGTGTTCATATTTCCCCGTTTATATCGGTAACTTATTCATCCATAACTATGTTTTCAATGCAGATTCTGACAATGGAATATGTTCCAGGAATTAAAATAAACAAAATACAAGCTTTAGATCAACTTGGTGTTGATCGCACAAGGTTAATAGAATCTTTACTTATTTGGTTGGCTAAACCACTGTGGACTAATTACCATTTATTTTTGTTTTTCTGTGCTAACTTAATTCAAAGATTATTCTGATGTTTGTATTATGTCCTACAGGCTAGGGAGATATGCAGTTGAGTCGTTCCTGGAGCAAATTTTATCGCATGGTTTCTTCCATGCTGACCCTGTGAGTTTTCCTTTTTAGAATTGAAATCAAATTTCTCTTCATATGTTATGTCATATTATATTTGGATTGGCCATATGGTAAACTTTTTATTAAAGCCAAAATGTTAACTGCCTTTTACTGCTCTTATGATGCAACACTAGCATCTAATGCCAGAGCTACAAGCAGTATGCTACTTGTGTTTTATGGTTATTATTGTTTTGCAAGTCTGTTTGATGTGGGACTTGTATTATGACAGTCTTAATTTATCTTGTTGCCTTAGAGTAACTTTTGTATGTTAAGAAATGTGTTTCCCCCATGTAGCAACACTAAATTACTAATGCTAATTTCTAACTCCTGCCTTTCATTGATGGGTGGGTCTTGCTATCAAGCCCTCTATGTCTTTACATTGTAAGGCGAAGCAATATCAATTCTGTGTTTGGAAACCTTTTTGCCTGCCTATTGAGGGAGGCCTTTTCCTCATATAAACTACCTGGATTTCCTGTGATTGTAGATAATCTAGACACAAGCTTAATAACCGTAGGGTTGTATTTGACTAGGGTTGGGGACCTTGGGGGTACCCAGCAGCAGTTAACTTTCACTGCTGGAGGTACTGGATGAGGAAGTTGCCCACTAGTTCAAATGTTTTTCTACCAGGGGTGACTCCTTTACTTGAATATCAGCTAGTTTGTTATATATAACAAATGGGAATGTAACTCCATTCTCATGATTTTTTAGCACCCAAAGAAATCTATAAATATGTAAAAATGATAATTTCATTTGGTTCCTAGAAGCATCTCCTATCTGTCATAAGCACAAACATGTCACCTGACAAGGAAAGATAAGAACTACTCTGTCCATATCAATAATGGATGTGGTATCTCAACTCACCCCTCCTTCTCTTAAGATTGAACACCTGGATCTTCACAACGCATCTCATGCATGTAAGATAATGGAAATCGTTTCCTTCTCATTGATCTGAATAGAATATATATACATCAATGTGTAACATTTGGTCAACTATCTAATTATGATACAACATAATTATAGGAAACTAATTATGACTAATTATAACAAAATATTCTATTCTATCACACCCACGCAGTCGAAGCGGGAGGTTCACAGACGCTTAGACTGGTCCGAAAATCATCAAAGAGAATGCGAGGAAGTCCTTTGGTGAAGATGTCTGCGATCTGATGTCTTGAGGGAACATGAAGGACGCGAGCCTGACCACGAGCTACCTTTTCCCAAACAAAATGAATGTCCATCTCAATATGCTTAGTGCGCTGATGCTGCACAGGATTACCAGATAGATAGATGACACTAACATTGTCACAATACACCAAAGTGGCCTGAGGAATAGGAAAATGGAATTCCAGGAGAAGATTGCGAATCCAATATGATTCGGAGACAACATTGGCAACCCCCCTATATTCGGCTTCAGCACTGGAACGGGAGAGAGTTGGCTGCCTTTTGGAAGACCAAGAAATAAGGTTGTCACCTAGAAAAACACAGTACCCAGATGTAGAACGTTTGGTGTCAGGACATCCACCCCAATCAGCGTCAGTGTAGGAGATAAGCTTTGTAATGGGAGATGGGGATAAGTGTAGTCCAAAATGTAAGATACCCTGAACATAGCGCAAAATGCACTTAAGAGCAAGCATGTGTTCCGTGCGAGGGGCATGCATGTGAAGACAAACTTGTTGAACAACATATGATATATCAGGTCGAGTGAAGGTGAGATACTGTAGGGCCCCTGCAAGACTCCGATACAAGGAGGGATTCTCATAAGAAGTGTGAAGTTTGCAACACCGGTCATGTACAGGTTGCTCAATGATATATCTTGGATAGGCTTGAGCAGGCTTCTTTGAATGCTATATCTAGCATAGGCTTCATTGGGCTGCAGTAAAAGCAACCTAGGGTTGACTAGAGTGAAGAATGCTAGGGTTTTTGATGTGATGCCAAAGTAGATTCTACCAGATTGAGAGCTTTGTTCCCATCTTAGAATTTGAGTTAAGTATAACTTGATAGAATAGAATATTTGATTATTATTAGTCATAAATAATTTCCTATAATTAGGATTGTATCATAATTACATACGTTACACATTGTTGTATATATACCCTATTCAGATTAATGAAAAGGCAACACATTCCATTATCTTACATGGTATCAGAAAAACAAAACAGAAGCGTTCCTCATTCTCCTTTCTTTTGGGTTTCACATCTCTGTTCCGACGATAGCACACCACAACGCCGTGATTTCTCTCCTCTGCGCGTCCGTGTTGTCCACTGTTGTTGTATTCTACTCGTGAATTGTTACTGTGAAACAAGAAGCAGTCATGTCTGATTCCGAAAACAGCAATAGCGACCACAATACTCAGAAAACTCCCACTGTAGCCAATGTTTCCGAGCAGTCCGTCGCTGCCACCGGTGTTTCAAAACATGATTTTCATCCCGCTCTTGCTGTCTCCAACATTAGGAACCACATTCCTATTATTCTTGAGATGGAAAAAGATCAGTATGGAACATGGGCCGAGCTTTTCCGAATTCATGCTCGCTCACATCGAGTCTTGCATCACATTGTTCCATCTACGGAAAAAGCACCTCCAGCCCCTACCGATGCCGAGCATGAACAATGGACCACTCTTGATGCCACCGTTCTCCAGTGGATTTATTCCACCATTTCTACTGATTTGCTGACCACTATCCTGGAACCCAACTCGACTGCAGTAGAAGCTTGGAATCGCTTAGAAGATATCTTTCAGGACAACCAAAATGCTCGAGCTGTCACTCTTGAGCAAGAGTTTTCTAACACTCGTATGGAGGATTTTCCAAATGTCTCTGCTTACTGTCAGCGTCTTAAGATGCTTTCTGATCAATTGAGAAATGTCGGCTCCCCTGTCAACAATCATCGTCTTGTCCTTCAGCTGATATCGGGTCTCCCAGAAGCTTACCGTAGTGTTGCCACCTTGATTCGCCAGAGTAATCCTCTCCCTGCATTCTATCAGGCTCGTTCAATGCTCACTTTGGAAGAAGCCGGTATGGCTAAGATGGCAAACACAGGCTCTCATGCTGCCATGCACACCACTCAGTCAAAACTTATTGAAGACACCTCTCAGCGTGGCAACCGCCGCCCCAACAACCGTTCTCGTGGCAACCAGAGCCGCGGAGGGGGACGTAATAACCGCAGTGGTCCTCAGCCTGGAGCTCCCAACACTCCTCCATCATGGTCCTCTCCTCCTTGGCAGCAGCAACAACAGTACCCAGCTTGGCAACCATGGGGTTGGACTCCACCACCATGGGCTATGCCACCGTGTCCATATCCCACCTCTCAGTGGGCACGCCCTGCCGGTCCTCCTAAGCAACCAGGCATTCTAGGACAACGTCCTCAGGTGTATGCAGCCTCTACCTCCTCTCAGATACCGACAGACATTGAGACCGCAATGCACACAATGTCACTCCACACTCCTGACAATCAGTGGTACATGGATACGGGCGCAACATCTCACACAGCTGCATCACAAGGTAATCTCTCGTCTTATTTTCCTATAAGTAATTCAAATCAGAAAGTTATTGTTGGCAGTGGCCATGAAATTCCAATTCACGGCACCGGACACACACAAATAACCACATCTCACCAACCACTTCACCTTAAACATGTCCTGCATGCCCCGAAAATTATTAAAAATTTAATTTCTGTGAGACGACTCACCACTGACAACAATGTTTCTGTTTCCTTTGACCCTTTTGGTTTTACTGTCTCTGACTTTCAGACGGGGATCTCCCTTCTCAGATGTGATAGTCGTGGAGATCTTTATCCAGTTACCACTTCTCCTAGTTTTGCCGGTCTCACTTCCAGTCTCTGGCATAGTCGTCTTGGTCATCCTGGCGTGTCTGTTTTAAATTCCCTTTGCAAAAATAAGTTCATATGTTGTGAACCTTTTAATTCTTCTGTTGTTTGTGACTCTTGTGTTTTAGGCAAACAGGTTAAATTGCCATTTTTTGATTCTCAAACTACGACCTTGATGCCTTTTGATATTTTACATAGTGATTTATGGACGTCTCCAATTTTAAGCTCTGCTGGTCATAAATATTATGTATTATACTTAGATGATTTTACAAACTTCTTGTGGACTTTTCCTATTAGCAGAAAATCCCATGTGTTTGAAACGTTCAAGTCACTTACTCAACTCATTCAAACTCAATTTTCAAAAAAAGTCAAAACATTTCAATGTGACAATGGCGGTGAATATAATAATGAGCCTTTTCAAAAGTATTGCACAGATCATGGTCTAATTTTTCGTTTCTCTTGTCCACACACATCCTCACAAAATGGGAAAGCGGAACGTAAAATAAGAACCATTAATAATATGATACGCACTATGCTAGCTCATTCTTATGTCCCCCCCTCATTTTGGCATCATGCTCTCCTCATGGCAACTTATTTGTTAAATATTATTCCCTGTAAAACACGTCATAATCAGTCACCAACACAACTTCTGTATCGTCGTGATCCCACATACACACACCTTCGAGTCTTTGGTTGTCTATGTTATCCATTATTCCCGTCGTCTACCATCAATAAGTTACAACCCCGCTACTACTCCGTGTGTCTTCTTGGGTTATCCACCGAATCATAGAGGTTACAAGTGTTTTGATTTGTCTAATAGAAAATTAATAATTTCAAGGCATGTTATCTTTGATGAAACTCAATTTCCCTTCACCAAGATACACTCCCCTTCACCTCACTCTTATCAATTCCTAGATGATGACCTTCACCCCTACCTTATACATCAGTGGCAAAATCAAATTTCACCACCTATTGCACATAACCAATCAACACCCACAAGCAAAATTGACCAGCCACTCCCCTCAATAAACCAACAATCATCATCTCCTACCTCTCAGACCAACCCACCGACTCCAATAAACTCTCCCACATCACCACAAATTCAACAACATCCACCTCCACTTACACGAACCATCACCACACGTAGCATGAAAGGCATTGTTAAACCCCGCAAAAATTTAACTTATCAATCTCTCACTCCGACCACACCATCTCTCCCATACCTAAAAATCCTAAACTAGCCTTATCAGACCCGAATTGGAAATCTGCAATGCAATCTGAATTTGATGCTCTTATTAGAAATAAGACGTGGGATTTAGTTCCCCGTCCTTGTGATGCTAATCTTATTCGATGTATGTGGATTTTTAGACATAAGAAGAATTCTGATGGCTCCTTTGAGCGTTATAAGGCTCGTCTTGTAGGTGATGGCAGGTCACAGATTGCAGGTGTGGATTGTGATGAGACTTTCAGCCCCGTGGTGAAACCAGCTACCATTCGAACAGTGCTCAGCATTGCTCTATCCAAATCATGGCCCATTCATCAACTGGATGTCCAGAATGCTTTTTTACATGGTGATCTTCATGAGACTGTTTACATGCATCAGCCATTGGGTTTTCGCGACCTCCGTCATCCAGATTATGTATGTCGGTTGAAGAAGTCATTGTATGGTCTTAAGCAAGCGCCCAGGGCATGGTACCAACGCTTTGCTGACTACGTCGCCACTATTGGTTTTCGTCATAGCACATCAGATCACTCTCTCTTCATATATCGACAAGGTTCAGACATCGCCTACATTTTGTTGTATGTAGACGACATCATCCTCATTACCTCCACTCAGGTCCTCTGCAAATCAATTATGTCACTCTTAGCATCTGAGTTTGCAATGAAGGATCTGGGTCCTCTGAGTTACTTTTTGGGTATTGCAGTATCTCGTTATCCTGGAGGTATGTTTCTCAGTCAAAGCACTTATGCTTCAGATATCATTGCACGTGCTGGCATGGCGTCTTGTAAACCGTCAGCCACTCCTGTTGACACTAAACAGAAACTCAGCACCTCCTCCGGCACTTCTTATGAGGATCCTTCCATGTATCGGAGTCTTGCAGGGGCCCTACAATATCTCACCTTCATATGCACGCCCCTCGCACGGAACACATGCTTGCTCTTAAGCGCATTTTGCGCTATGTTCAGGGCACCTTACATTTTGGATTACATTTATCACCATCTCCTATTACAAAACTGATCTCCTACACTGACGCTGATTGGGGTGGATGTCCTGACACCAGACGGTCTACATCTGGTTACTGTGTTTTTCTAGGGGACAACCTTATTTCTTGGTCTTCAAAAAGACAACCTACTCTCTCCCGTTCTAGTGCTGAAGCCGAATATAGGGGAGTTGCCAATGTTGTCTCAGAATCGTGTTGGATTCGCAATCTTCTCCTAGAACTCCATTTTCCTATTCCTCAGGCCACTTTGGTGTATTGTGACAATGTTAGTGCCATCTATCTATCTGGTAATCCTGTGCAGCATCAGCGCACTAAGCATATTGAGATGGACATTCATTTTGTTCGGGAAAAGGTCGCGCGTGGTCAGGCTCACGTCCTTCATGTCCCATCCAGACATCAGATTGCAGACATCTTCACCAAAGGACTTCCTCGCATTCTCTTTGATGATTTTCGGACCAGTCTAAGCGTCCGTGAACCTCCCGCTTCGACTGTGGGGGTGTGATAGAATAGAATATTTGATTATTATTAGTCATAAATAATTTCCTATAATTAGGATTGTATCATAATTACATACGTTACACATTGTTGTATATATACCCTATTCAGATTAATGAAAAGGCAACGCATTCCATTATCTTACATAACTCTATCTCAAAAGCTAGCTCAAGGGCGATGATTGTCCATACCTCGGGAGAACTACTTTAGATATATTGCCATATTGACGCGGGATCTCAACACTAATCAAACTTTGTCTTAAATAAGGAATAATAAATTTTCGTTATTTCATGTCTCGTGATTATCATTAGGAAGTTTGCCGCTTGATATTTTGTGTGCAACTAATATATGTTTAAATATTCCTGCAGCATCCTGGAAATATTGCAGTTGATGATGTTAATGGTGGAAGGTTGATCTACTATGATTTTGGAATGATGGGAAGGTATGTTCTTTGTCTTCTATGACTAGTTCAGACCTGTTCAAACAAGAATTTACCAGTAGCACTTATTTTAAGCTCTGCCTTTACAAATAATGATCGGTACTGCATCTTGCAGTATTAGTCCAAACATCCGAGAAGGCTTGCTTGAAACATTTTATGGAGTCTATGAGAAGGATCCAGATAAGGTAAGGTAGATGCTTTTAATAGATAGTGTAGCATATTGTTATGGATACTTTTCCACAATATTCCATCCCTAAAATTGCAAATGCTTACCAAATGAATCCGGTGTGCTGGTTTTAGGTTCTTCAATCAATGGTTCAAATGGGTATTCTTGTCCCTACTGGAGATATGACTGCTGTTAGGCGAACAGCACAGTTTTTTCTAAACAGGTAGTTATGAACCTATTTAGTTGGAGTTATATTATACATGTTGTAAAATGTTATATTGGAGTGTCATGCCACATGACTACACAATGAGTGTATTTACAATCAAAATAATTTATCTCTTAAGAATTAGGAGAATCAATCTAATCCTTAATTATATTCCTAATTAATAGCAAGTACTATTTACACAATTAACACATGTTAAGTGTGTATTCTAACACATCGAAACACATCCAGTGCTCAGAACCATGATATTCCTACAAGTCAGTGTTCTGATATATGGGAAGTATAAAGGCTCAGAACCATGATATTTCTACTAGCCGGTTTGTAGAGTTGAGTTAGGCCCAACCACACATCCCTAAGAATTGGTGTACCCATTAGAATGCAGAAGCCACGCCACTTAATAGGAGAATCTTAAGTCAAAACATTTCATCTTGAAGACAAGTTTTGCTAATTCAATATATTGCACTAGTAAATAGATTATGAATTTTCTTCATTTTGTTTAACTTATATCTGTCATGCCAAAGGCATAAATGATTGCTTTTTTACTAGGGTTGGTGCAACTTGCCTGTCCTGATTTGTTATGTTAGAAATATACTAATGTCTATTTTAAACTTACTGCACAAACACCTTTCTGACCCATGATATTTTCATTAGATTATTTTTTCATTGTTGCTACTATTTTTCCATAGTAATGCTAGAACTCTACACATCTAACCTTGAGTTTTTCAATATCTGTCTTCTACAGCTTTGAGGAGCGCCTGGCTGCACAAAGGAGAGAGAAAGAGGAAGCAACTGGCGAACTTGGATTCAAAAAACCATTAAGCAAGGAAGAAAAAATAATGAAGAAGAAACAACGTCTAGCTGCTATTGGTAATGCACATGGTGTAATTGGATGCACACTTTTTTATGCTTTATAGATATAAGTGTGCGCTTAAAACAATTTATTGTTGAATAATCTGGCCAAATGTTAAGATAAGAAATAAGTGAGTCCTAAGGAAGCATGTAGGTTATCTCCCACACAGCACATATTGTCCCTTTCTTCTAAAATCAAAGGAGCATGACTCTATAATAACAGCGAATTATTAAAAAGTTATATGTAGTATACAAGTAGATGAAAATTGAACACAAACAATTGTTTATTATACCATGATTTTTTATGTTTTTTTCCTGTAACTTTTGCTTAATTTTCCTGATCGGTCTAAATTGAATTTTTTCATGAAGTGTGACATCACCTGGCTCAACTATAAGGATTATGATCTGCTTCCAATTATCAAGCACTAAATCTTGTTGAATATTATTTTCCATTACTTTAATGACAATATGTGACCTATAGGTATTGTTTTTTTACTTCTAAAAAGATGTTTAGTACTCAGTCATAGCTGTCTTGCTTTAATCAGGTGAGGATTTATTATCCATTTCAGCCGATCAACCCTTCCGATTTCCTGCTACATTTACATTTGTTGTTAGAGCCTTCTCAGGTAAATCTAAATAAGTTAAATAATTCAATTTGTAAATCCTATGCGTGTGATTGTGAGGAAATAAGCTAGTGTTATTTCTGCAGTGTTGGATGGCATTGGAAAGGGCCTTGACCCACGTTTTGACATTACTGAGATTGCGAAACCGTGAGTGTTGTGTTCATAGCTTTTGCATTTGTAATTATTTTTAGTTATTCATCTTTAAGTGATGTTTTTTTTCATATATAACACAACTAGCCTTTCTGGCCTTGTAGTTATGCTTTGGAGTTATTAAGGTTTCGTGAGGCAGGGGTTGAAGTTGTCTTAAAGGTGGTCATAAACACTTTCTACTGCGCATGAATCAGTCTAATATTATGATTTCTTTCTCATATCTATCTTTTCATATACAGGACTTCAGTAATAGATGGGATAGACAATCTCAAGCATTTTACAACTTATTTAGGCAGGCTGACAGGGTTGACAAGCTTGCTACAGTTATCCAAAGACTGGTATGTGTTGGATATTTATATCTGATCTGTACCTTTTAATTGTTCTGGATCTCTGGTACTCTAGATCACTGCGCACTGCACTTATTTTTCGCAGGAGCAAGGAGATCTAAAGCTCCGAGTTCGAACTTTAGAGTCTGAAAGGGCATTCCAGCGTGTTGCCACAGTCCAGAAGACTATAGGGAATGTGAGTTAAGCTGAGATGTGATTTATTTGGATAATAAAAGTTTATTTGTTTATTCATATTTGCATTGGCTTTAGTGCCTATAAGCATGTGTTTATCATTCGCTGGGACATGCTTGTCCTTCACATTTATTATCTACTGCATAGTCACCTGGTTAGCAATTCACTTCGGCATGCGGTGATGGTACAGATACACGGTACACAACCCTAGGGGTATACCTAGTCGGTACGTTAAAGATAGTGACCCAACAGCCGAGGTTTGTGAGTTTGTCCAACATAGAAATACTTGAAGTCCTACATCTGAAGTTTAATCAACATGGAGAGGCATATTGACTATAAGTATGCAGTGAAGGATCTGAATTACAGTATGCAGAAAGAGTGGGATACACTATAGCAGCCATTCCCTTTTTAAACATAATATGCACTGATATCAGTGGTCATACATTTTTTAAAAGTTATGATACACTTTTAAGAAGGGTCGTGCACTCCAATGTCCAATGCAGTTATAAATTTTGGTGCTCAATATCTTTTTCTTCTGTCTGGTATGTGGTACATGTTCTGATGCGAAGTTTTTACGAATTTGCGCAAACCAGTTTATAAGTACCGTGAATTGGTAGCGAAACAATTCGCGGTTCACTAGGGACTGTAGCGAATTATTTCTATAGTCTACTGTATATGGCTTTTGACTGTCGTATGCCCCGATCAATCAATGGCAACAATTTATTTGATTATGGAAATGAGAATGAATATATTGACTGTTACATTTACTGGCTATATAATAAACTTGTATCTTTTCCTTTATATGAATGTAGTTCTCATATACCAGTATATTAATTTTTTCACTCTAGATTTGTGAGTGCCCATGCATCTACGTGTAGATTCATATACTTTGCATTGATTGACTTCATGTGGTTCACCTTTTTATTTACATAATCAAAACTTCAATTTCCGGTATCTCTAAAGCTTTTGAACGAGTGATGGATGTGTATATATATTTGACAATGGATATGTATATATATTTGACACTCGTTGCAAGTACAGTCCATGCCTGTCTCTATTGTCTGCCAATATGTCTTCAATTTTCTTTTCAATTTTTGACATAAAAAAGTCTCTCAATTTCAATCTTTGTTCAAATTGATGGGTGGTATTATTAGATCAAAGACTGAGAAAACCTTTTGGGATGATGCATATTCTTGTTATGTTTTTGTCAATTTACAGGCAGTAGGTGCTGGAAGCTTAATAAATCTTGCAACAATTTTGTACCTTAATTCGATTCGTGTAAGCTATCCTGTCCTGCATCCCTATTTTTTCTTGTTCCTATCCCGCATCCTTTTTTTTCTGTGTTTACTATATAGTCAATTAATTGATTATCTGGTGTGACTCCCATTGTTTGATCACTTATTACCTTTTCAGATGCCTGCAATTGTAGCATATGTCTTCTGTGCATTCTTTGGTTTCCAAGTGCTCTTGGGCATTGTAAAGGTCAAGAAGCTAGATGAAATGGAACGATTGATAACAGGAACAGCATAAACAACTATAAGGTGAATCTTACTTTATTTCTTTATGAAAGTGTTCTATACTTAATAAGGTAGTGAACATGGTTATTTAACAGCATATTCCAAGCATGAAGGTTTCTTTCACAATAATTTTTTTTACTCCCATGATTTTAGAATTGAGAAGATGTCACTTGATGACATCACTCAAACAATGTTTTAAAAACTGGTTCGGACCGGCCGGTTGAATTGGGAACCGGAAGGGTAACCGGTCTGAGCTAACTACTGAATCGGCTATGTAATCAAACCGGTGGGAATTGGCATGAACCGGGGCTTTTGGCAAACCGGAGGGGTTAATGTTTGCTCTCATTTTTTCCTAATTAAAAGTTAAAACCATGCTGTTTTATGTAATATTTTTTCAAAAAAAAAACCAACAACTTCAAAATAGAAAATAGATTCTAGAAATTAAAATTTAGAAAGAAGTAGTAGAAAATAGAAATCTGATCTGTCAACCTTTAATCTTTGCTCGCTAGAGAAAAATAAATAAATTAATAGACATGAAAAATCGATTCATTCGATGATGACATTTTTTAGGTATCATTGTATTTTTAGTGATAGGGTCATCCAGTTAAACTCGACTTAGTACCTATACAATTTTATTATCGAGGCCAATTTTTGTGACCGAGTCACACGATTTTATCTAAGTCAATCATGCGGTTCAACCAATGGCTCTTTTGTTTGACCACTCACTCCTTGACCCCGTGAGCTTGTCGGGTCGATGGCCGAATCCTTTTTTAAAACATTGAATTCATGTATCATTGTATTAACGGCCAATTGTACTTTGTGATTTTTTTTTTGTCATCCTTTTTTTTTTGTTTATATAACGTTTTGTGATACTTCAAACCTTAAGGTTGTACTACGCTTTTGGTATTTGCTAGTCTGATCACCTTTCTAGTGGTTACTTTTCTGAGTTCTGATATCTTTCACAAGAAGTACATCATTGAAAAAATGTTAAAGAGGGACTAGTGTGACTCTCTTCTGTTTGTTCTATTCCATTTATGTTTTCTCGAGCAAAAAATTAGCCAGCACAGTACTTAGTGCCTGTTGCATGATTGTTAAAACGAAAGATTGGTTCTCTCTGTTTGCAACCTTGGAGGGAAATGTATGTTAAGTATAATTAAATTAAAGACTGACAAATGCAAATTGCAATGTATATTATTGCTAAACTCCTTCCGTCCCATAATGAGCCATCCATTTGATTTCACAAATATTATGAAAAATGTATAAACGAAATAGAGAAAATATGACTTTTACTAAAGTACCATTATTAAGTATCTGTGTTCATATTATTTCAAATGCAAAGTACTCCGTCCATTTTAAAATGAGTGTCATTTAAGGATTTTGCCCACAAATTAAAAAATCTAATAAAATTGCAAAAAGATATGATACTTTACTAAACTAATCTTATTAAGCTTAGGAAATACTACTGTGCTTAGGAAGTACTATTGTATACAATAATATTTAAAATGTATAATTGGAAAAATAATAATAAGTTCTACATTGAAAATTGAGAATTGCGAATGACATTTATTTGAAACAAAATTTATTTAAGACATTCATTAGAAGTGAAAAGTATTAATTAGAGGATACAATTGAAAAATTAATATTGTACTGAAACTTGAAAGGGCCATTCATTTTAGGACAAATTATTTTTACCAATGGGTTACTCATTGTGGTTTGGAGGGTGTACTGCAGCTTGTCAATGTATCTTTAGTATATCAGGAGGCTTTTTGTAATTTGGCTTTTTATCTTTTGTATATAAGGTACTGTTCTTCTCAGTTGATGGTTTAGTATTTAAAAATGATTCTTCGTGTGCCTGTAGGTCCTTGATATGTCCCTTATTTATTGGGTTTGTTCAGCCTTATTTCAGAATTTGGACGATATGTAGCACATGTTAAAGGCCATGAAAGGGATGACTTTGGAAGAAACCAACCTTTCAGGTTTCACCAGCATATGTTAAAATCTTTCGACTAACAAACATGCTGGAGGCATTTTATGTTCATCACCTGTTCCTCAGTAAATGTATATCGATCTCTGCATTAGCTAGCTGCATTTTTGTCATTAGCCACCCCTAAAAAACAACACATAAAATAATTGTCACAAAAAGGAATTTCTTTAGGTATGATGTGAGTTTTGTAAATATTCCATTATTTACATATCATACTTGAATTTAACTTAACTTTGTAAATTTTAATTATTTTTTGGAATTACTCTTGTAATACCATGGGTTGATGCAGTTTCCTACAACTATCTGAAGGGGAAGCATAACCTTAACCTGACATTAACATGTGCAATTAATATGCATGTTGGGTTGAATTTAAGTTGCTGACTAAACAACAGATTTTTTAATGTTTCACCGCAGACTATTACAGTGTCTGTTTGACTACTCACACTCTACAGTATGTACTTTTCTTCTACGAGCTTCTCCAAAAGGTCATTGAGTTAGTGCAAGGCTTGAAATAGCATATGGTGCAAGAAGCAAATATGACAAGAACCATAAATAGATCACAGAAGTGATATTTGATGGGGATATAGCATAATAATAAGTTATTGGTATTGGTATCCAATGTGGTTGATGAGTTGCAGTCTTCTTAAATGAAGGTAATTTAATAAGGCATACCACATGGGTATGTTCTGTTACTTCCACGTGTTTCTATAAACGAGAATCCTCGATGTCTCTAGTTTGACTTTGGTCTCTGGAATTTGTGTTTTGCTAGCAGCTGTCTATTCTTTTTAACTGCCATTTTTTCAAATTGAGATTCTCCAAAGACAGTGCCTTTGTTTATGCAAGCTGAACCCAATTTAAAAGGCACGTATTCTCTTGCAAAAAATAAATCTCAACTCAAGAAGTATGTCGGCAACTGATTATGATAAATTATACATTTCAGTCTCATTCATTAAATAGAAATGCTACTAACAATGATCTCGTCACTTCAAAACATGTTTCACTAGTATGTAATGGTGCCCAATAATTTTAGTGTGACTCGCACTGAATTTTATCCGATCATTAAAGTTGAAAAGAATGTTACAAAGTGTATTCTAGCATTTTTGAAGATGATCCAAATGCATATATAATGACCTAGATAAAAGCCATAAAGGATTAATATATATACCAATTAGAAGTGCCTCACTATCTTTGAAAAAAAAAGTTTGTGTAAATTTTGACTCATCTCATTTAGGCCAATATATATTTTAGTGGATTGATTGAGGATCGGAGATTTTCCTATGAGAGAATGTGTTTTGACAATCAACTTAAATAGAGTTCTAACACTCATACATCACAACGGTGTGTCTTTTAAGACCGATATTGATGTAATTTTTAAGGGAATTGATTTTGTTATTCAAATTTTGTTTCCTAATATTAAAACCATTGTTAAAACTATTATTAATTTAGTCATTAAATAATAAATCATCATAAAAATTGTCGTTAATTTAGTCGTTAAATAATAAATTGTCGTTGAAATTGCTGTTAATTCAGTCGTTAAATTGTAAAAATCATCGCTAAGTTGCAGAAGAGATTAAAAATATGAATGAAATTTTTTAGAAATATCATTTTTTAAAGAAAATATTTTACGAAACTAAAAATAAAATTTGAGATATTTAAACATATTTAACCTATATTAGAAGAAATATTCATTATGAGTGTTATACTTAAATCCAACTGAATTTTTTTTTATAATGAATAGTATATATTTAATGTTGTAAGTTGATATAGAAATGCGTGTGGAAATCTGAAAAAGAAAAGATTAACTAGTATATGGATTTTGCATTTGATAAACTGAACAATTTAACCCAACAATTTGCAGCTAACACTAAAACGTGTAGATCTATCCAATCCTTTACAATAACAAACAACTACAATACACACTACACTAATTTAGTAAAGAAAATAGTAAGAACCAATTACTTCATAATACAAGAAAGCAATGTGTGTCATCTAAGGTAACACAGAGTTGGTGTAGATGTAATCTTCATTTTCCAAATCAGTTTCTTCATTCTCACCATTTTCTTTCTCGCACTCAACTCCTTGTTTTTCACACTCACCTCTTCTCTGCAACAACAAACAACCTTAATCAATACTATAACAGCTTACAATTAATAAAAAGAAATAGAAAGTCTTAAAACAAAGTTTCAAATTCCAAAAAACTCACAACAACAACAGTGGTAGAATTACTTCCAGAGCCACCACCTTTCACAACTCGTCCGTTGACCACTGCTTCTCTTTCAACAACACATGTAACAATGAAGATGAAAAAAACGAAGAGAAACAATGTTGCCTTTGAGAGTCTCATTTTTTCGTACCTGCTCAGAAATTTACTTTGAGGTTATAATACAAATATCATATTATAGCACCGATTATATATATGTTTGTATTATATTCATATATATTATAAATAAATAAATTATATTAAAATTGAGAGTTTGAGGTTGGTTTTGGACATGTCTCTGAATTCCTAAGCACAAAGCTCGACCCTCGATGATGTGGGTTGGCTAATCTTGGTGTTTTCTCATTTTAACTAAGTGGAAGATATGCATATAATCCTCTCAAAAAGATATGTAGGACACACAAACTATGTATTCAATACTATAAACAAAACAATTCTATAGTAAGATTTAATTGAAAAATTTAAAGCATATGATATATTAATAGTCATATTATCAAACGGAACCTAACTTTTGTCATAAAAAATAAAAGAGGTGCTATATTTTAACTTGATTGATAAGACAAATGACATTACTAATATAGAAGAGGATGTGTCTTGTTGTATTATGTCTAGCTATGTGGCATATTTGTTTGATAATTTCTCCTTTCCATGAAAGGTCGTTTTTGCTTATATATTATGCCTTTTCAATTCATGGAAGAATCTAATTTGAGGGAACCTTCATTTTAGTATTTGAATGTGTCTAGCAGTATCATTTTATGATATTTTTGAATATACTTAAGATAATTATAAAATTACATAAATCAATTAAAATTTATATACAGTGAATTGCCACTCGTAATGCTCTTTTTTTTTTCTTTAACACTACGGGAAGGCTAAATTTGAGACGGACAAATTAGAGGGTGAGAGTCTAAAATCTTGACTTGTTCCGAACAAAAATATGGGCAAAACAAACATGTCCAATGAGTTGAGTCCGTTTTATTAACCCCTATTTAAAACCCGCACAAAAATACTGACAAAACAGACATGTGTCCAACGAAATGAATATGTTTTGTCACCCCTATTTAAAATCCTTACTTTAGCAGTCTTGACCATGGGATGTCCCATTCATGTCATAAAATTCAAAAATGTCTTTATTGGTGTCTAAAAATGCATCTTAGAACGTACATAAAATCACACCAACCATTGTAATTTAATAACACACTCAATTTTTGCTAAAATTTGGTTTGAAGATGCATCTTCGTAAAGTTTTTGGGATGAATCTAGAGACACATCTCCGTAATATCTTTGAAGTCATTTTAAGCTATTGGAAGCGTATTTATTGCACATAACATAGAATATTTCAGATATGCATCTCACAAAATCCCTCTGAATGCTTTCTAGGCACCAACATTGTCATAACATTGACATTATTCGATGTCAACTTATATTTTAGGTCATAAAAACACATACATTAATTGATTCAAACGTACTACAAATACATAAAAAGTCATACATTAATTAAATTAAATTCAAAATATATCGATTATACATAATTTGTTATAAAAATATAAAAAATAATACAAACAAACATAAACTACTGGATATGTCTAACTCTCCGGTTTCTCCTCCGCATGTAGAACAAGAAATTTTGTGCCTCAGTCATAATGTGTTCTACGAGGGTCAAATGGGGAGTGTTTGCCTAAAAAAATTCAGCCTCTATGCCCAATCTTTCCATATCCACAATACACTAACATATCGATATCACGTCTTGGGTGTGGTCATCCCTAGACTCAAGTCTCTCCTGATTAGATGGTCTATGTTGTCTTCCAGGATCATCTGGTGTTATGATAGGATGTGACACCCTATCGAACCATATGATGTTGTTGTCTGCATAAGCCCATTGTACATGATGTGTTGTCTTCCAGGAGCATTTTGTTGGTTCTATGTATTGACATCAATTTTGGTAAAACTTAAGTGTTATCACAAGAAGTCACGCTTGTTGACTTGACATGTGATATCAGCTTTCTGTAGGTTGATATGGTTGTGCATGATTTATTCAAGATGTCAGACCCGATGTTACGACATGTGCATACAGAACATTCAGTCTGAATGTTATGTATTTTGTTGTTGCGCTTTTCATGCAAGTCTGTGTGTACTTATGTGTGATGATTGCATGCGTTATTCAAGGAGTAATTCTATTTAAAGCCAAAATATTCTGTTTTTCAAAGAGGAATGATTTGTTACTAATTCCTAGGGAATACGCGTTAAAAAGAATTAGGGTTTCATGTTGCCCAGACCCATTCAGAAAGCTTCTATTTAAAGACCTTGTGAACCCTGTGTGATTGTACATAAAATACGAACGTTGAAGTGAGTGAGTATTAGGGTTGTTAGCCTAATGTACGTTTGTGAATTGTGAGCCATTCATTAATCTTGTAGATGTGTGAATTGGATTGAGTTTTGAGTTGTAATTTGTCCACTCTAAGCTTTGAAGTATGAGTGTATTTGTTTACTTGATTGAAGCTTTTAAGCAAGATCAAGTGTGTGTCCTTGAAGTGTGTCTTCTTTCTTTATGGTATTTGTTCTAGTATCACTGCTGTGATTGAGGGGGAGTGAGTAGGTTCTCATATCTAAGAGTTCTTAGATAGAAGTCACACGGGTAGAGATTAGGTGAAAAGACTGTAACTTGAAGTTGTTTACTGAGAGTCTTTAAACTAATTCTGTTTAGTGGATTTCCTTCCTGGCTTGGTAGCCCCCAGACGTAGGTGTGTTTGCACCGAACTGGGTTAACAATTTCCTATGTCGCTTTTCAATTGTTTAATGATTTTTATTTTGTTTATATTTCATCTATTGTTCAGATGTTAGTGTCGTGACATTACCTTCGACATCTCATATCTGATATCAAAATTTCAATTGGTATCAGAGTAGGCATCCTGCTCTAGTTCTGGATGAGATCTTGGGACATTACTTTCTGGTACTATGGACATAGACGGAGGATCTATAAACAGACCACCAATTCTTGATGGATCTAACTATGACTACTGGAAACCTCGGATGGTAGCCTTCTTGAAATCTTTTGACAATAAAGCTTGGAAAGCTGTTCTAACAGGCTGGGAACATCCATTCATTACTAAGGATGGAGAAGCCATAACTGATAAGAAGCCCGAGGAAGAATGGACCAAAGAGGAGGATGAACTAGCTCTTGGAAACTCTAAAGCATTGAATGCTATATTCAATGGGGTTGATAAGAACATCTTCAGACTGGTGAACAATTGTGAGGTGGCTAAAGATGCTTGGAATATTCTCAAAACCACTCATGAAGGTACCTCGAGAGTGAAGATGTCTAGATTGTAGCTGCTTACTACTAAGTTTGAAAATTTGAGGATGAAAGAAGATGAAAGTATTCATGATTTCCATATGAATATTCTTGAGATTGCTAATTCCTTAGGAGCCCTGGGTAAGAAGATGTCCGATGAAAAGCTTGTGAGGAAAATTCTCAGATCACTTCCTAAAAGATTTGCCATGAAGGTGACAACCATAGAAGAATCTCAAGATATCTGCAAGATGAGAGTGGATGAGCTAATTGGATCCCTCCAAACATTTGAGTTGGGAATGAGTGATGGATCTGAAAAGAAAGTCAAAAGCATAGCCTTTGTGTCAAACACTGAAGATAAAAAGGAAGAAAGTAGTCAGGATACTGATGAAGGTATGTCAAATGACTTAGCGTTACTTGGAAGACAATTCAACAAAATCCTGAAGAGGATGGATGTGAGGTCAAAGTCTAATGTCAAGAATAACTCATTTGAAATCAGTAGGCCCAATGATGCTGGAAGAAGAACAAAAACTGAAGAAAAATCCAAACAGGGCAAAGGAATTCAGTGCCATGAGTGTGAAGGGTATGGTCACATTAGAGCTGAATGTGTGACCTATCTCAAGAAATAGAAGAAGAGTCTTGCTGCTACTTGGTATGATGATGATTCTGAAAGTGAAACAGAAGGAGAATCTTCCAATTTTGTGATTGCCTTGACTGGGAAATGGGATCTTGATGAAGACTCTAGCGATGATGAATTAACCTTTGATGAATTAGCTAATTCTTACAGGAAGTTGTGTTTCAGAAGTGAAGAAGTGTGTCAACAAGTGGAGAATCAGAAGAAACTGATAACCCACCTAGAGGCTGAGAAGACAGAACACTTAGAAACCATTTCTAAGTTGAAGATCGAAGCCTTGTTCCTGAATTCCAAACTGGATGAGATGGCGAAATATGTCAGAATGCTAAACAGTGGATCTAACACCTTAGACAAAATCCTCCAGGCTGGAAAGATGACAGGAGACATGATTGGCCTTGGGTTCAATGAATCTCCTCTTGATTGTAATCCCTCTGATAGCAAACCAAAGATGTCATATCAGGTGTCTCAACATCACAAGGGAAGACAACATAAAGGAAAACACCAAAGATGGAGATGTCATTACTGTGGGAAATTTGGTCACATAAAACCATTCTGCTTCAGGCTGTATGGTTATCCTAGTCCTACTCATCAACCTAGACCCAAACAACACATCTCTTCTAACAGAAAACAGTTGGTTCCTAGGGTTGGTGCTACTAACTTGATAGCTCACACTTCCTTTAGAGTCTCTGCCAAAGAAGATTGGCATTTTGACAATGGATGCTCCAGACACATGACTGGAAGCAGAAATCTACTGATTGACCTTCAATCTCATGTCACCAACTATGTAACTTTTGGTGATGGAGAAAAGGGTAAAATCAAGGGGATTGGAAAGTTGAACTGCTCTGGACTTCCTAACCTTGATAATGTGTTGCTTGTTAAAGGATTGACTGCAAACCTGATCAGCATCAGTCAACTATGCGATCAAGGTCTCAATGTGAACTTCACAAAAACTGAATGCTTGATTACTAATGCAAAAAATGAGGTGATCATGAGAGGAGTCAGATCTAAGGATAACTGATATATGTGGATTCCTCAAGAAACTAGCTATTCATCAATATGTGCTCTAGCTAAAGAAGAAGAAGTGAAACTATGGCATCAAAAACTGAGTCGTCTGCATCTTAAAGGAATGAAGAAGATCATATCTGTTGAAGATGTAAGAGGAATCCTAAAATTAAAGATTGAAGAAGGAAGGGTATGTGGTGAATGTCAGATTGGAAAGTAGACAAAGATGTCACATCAGAAGATCAAACATGACACCACATCTAAAGTGCTGGAACTTCTCCACATGGACTTGATGGGCATATGCAGGTGGAAAGTCTTGGTGGAAAAAGCTATGCTTATGTTGTGGTGGACGACTTCTCCAAATATACCTGGGTGAATTTTATAAGGGAAAAATCTGATGTGTTTGATGTGTTGAAAGACCTTTGCCAAAGACTCCAAGAATCTGCTAGAGCTATGATTCATGCTAAGAAGTTGCCTTACCACTTTTGGGCTGAAGCTATGAACACTGCTTGTTATGTTTGAGAAAAGGGACCTCAACCACTTTATATGAAGTCTGGAAGGGAAGAAGACCTACCGTCAAATACTTCCATGTGTTTAGTAGTAAATGCTATATCCTGGATGATCGTGAACAAATAAGGAAAATGGACCCCAAGAGTGACGAAGGAATGTTTCTGGGCTACTCAACAAACAACAGAGCCTTTAGAGTTTTTAATTCCAGAAATAAAGTTATGATGGAATCTATCAATGTTATTGTTGATGATCAAGAGACTGATGTCACAGACGATGTTGAAACATTTCTGAATGATGCCCCAGCTGAACTCCTTGATAAAAGTAGTGAGAGTGAGTCCACTCAAGCTGAACCTGAAGCTGATCAAGTAAATAAGGGACCCTCTATCAGAATTCAGAAGGATCATCCTAAAGATCTCATTATAGGAGATCCAGATAAAAGGGTCACCACTAGATCTAGGGAAGTGATCTCACATGCCTGCTTTGTGTCAAAGATTGAGCCTAAGAATGTTAAAGAAGCCTTAACTGATGAATTCTGGATCAATGTCATGCAGGAAGAGTTAGGCCAATTCAAGAGAAATGAAGTATGGGAATTGGTTCCAAGACCTGAAGGAATAAATGTTATTGGAACAAAGTGGGTTTACAAGAATAAATCTGATGAAAAAGGTGTGGTTACTAAAAATAAAGCAAGATTGGTAGCACAAGGATACTCTCAAGTTGAAGGAGTTGACTTTGATGAAACATTTGCTCCTGTAGCTCGCCTGGAGTCCATTAGTTTATTGCTAGGAGTGACATGTATTCTGAAGTTTAAACTGTTCCAAATGGATGTGAAAAGTGCCTTCTTAAATTGCTATTTGAATGAGGAAGTATATGTTGAACAACCAAAGGGATTCACAGACCCAAATCTTCCAAAGCATGTGTATAAGTTGAGGAAAGCTCTTTATGGGTTGAAACAAGCTCCTAGAACTTGGTATGAGAGACTCACAGTGTTTCTCATTGACAATGGATACAGAAAGGGAGGCATTGATAAAACTTTATTTGTCAAAGATGAAGGAGGAAAGCTCATGGTTGCTTAGATCTATGTGGATGATATTGTGTTTGGTGGGATGTCAAGTAAGATGGTTCAACATTTTGTTGAGCAAATGCAGTCTGAATTTGAAATGAGCCTTGTTGGAGAACTAACCTATTTTCTTGGCCTGCAAGTCAAGCAAATGGAAGATTCTATCTTTCTATATCAAAGTAAATATGCCAAGAATATTGTTAAGAAATTTGGCATGGAGAATGCAAGCCACAAGAGGACACCTGCTCCTACTCATCTGAAGGTGTCTAAAGATGAAAATGGTGTCAGTGTGGATTAAAGTCTCTACAGAAGCATGATAGGAAGTCTGCTATATCTTACAACAAGCCGACCTGACATTGCTTTTGCTATAGGTGTATGTGTTAGATATCAAGTTGAACCAAAGGTGATCCATATTAACCAAGTGAAAAGGATCCTGAAATATGTCAATGGAACTTGTAACTATGGGATGCTATACACTCATGGATCTGAATCTGTGATGTCTGGATATTGTGATGCTGATTGGGTTGGAAGTGCTAATGATAGGAAAAGCACATAAGGAGGATGTTTCTTCTTGGGGAACAACTTAATATCGTGGTTTAGTAAGAAGCAAAATTGTGTTTCGTTGTATACTGCTGAAGCTAAATACATAGAAGCTGGAAGTAGTTGTTCTCAACTGGTGTGGATGAAACAAATGTCGACTGAATATAATGTCACAAGATGTCATGACATTGTACTGTGATAACCTGAGTGCTATAAACATCTCAAAGAACCCTATTCAGCACAGTAGGACCAAACATATTGATATTCGTCACCATTTTATTAAAGAACTTGTGGAGGATAAGACTGTAGTCTTAGAGCATGTTGCTACTGAGATGCAGTTAGCTGATATTTTTACAAAGGCCTTGGATACCAATCAATTTGAACTCCTAAGAGGGAAATTAGGGATTTGCATTTATGAAAACTTGTAGCAATTAATCTGGAGTGGAAAAAGTAATTAAATTACTGCCTATTGTCTTAAAATAAAGTGTCCTCATTATGGTAAATCATCACTTTGTTTTGGAAATACCATATATTCCATCTTCACACGCTACCCCCATAACATCATTACCTACTCCAACTCTTCCATCTTCTTTTTCCTTCTCCACAAACCTCTGCTAGGGCAACATTATTTTTTCCAGAAAAAATCCAAAATGTCACAACATCAAGATACCTTTGCTTCAAAAATTACTAGGTCTACTCCAAACGTTAGTGCTCCTCCCATGGGCATCCCTGATGATGAGATTCTGGATATTGCTCCTCTCTCTGTTATTCCTGGCGCGAAGATTGATTTAAACCAACCCATCTTCATTGATGCCTCCACTTCTGCATGTTCTAATCAAGGTAATCCCTCTAGTATTCCTTCTGGTTCAACTCCTGCCACTAACTCTAAGGAAGGAACACACTATACTGATCGTGTTATAAGAGACCTAGTCACTAGGATTCTTAATGAAGGCCACCCTGTGAAGGGAGTTTCTACTCCCCTTTCTAAAATGTACCCCTCTCCTGAGGTTAAACAACATAGTGGTAAGGATGACGATTCTTCCAGTTTTGACAAGGACTTGGCTGCTGAAGGGTTGCGCTCTCTAGGGCAGACCATGTCTGAAAAAGGGAAATTTATGGCTTCTCACAGTAATGCTTCCCACTCTGAGAAGCATGATGATGCAAATGTTGTGATTGATCTAGAGGATGGTAACTCTGATGATCAAGAGGAAATCTTGATTCATCACATGAAGCCAAGTGTGGCTAAACGCATGAAGACTCGCAAAGGAAAATCTGTGGCTGAACTTATGTCAGATAGAAAAGCCAAGAAGACTGCTGGTATTGGTCCCTCCAAACCATGGAGCAAGGTTGAAGTAAAGAAGAGGAAGGTCAAAGATGATTCTGAGCCTGAAGAGGATGTTGAGGAAGATGTCCCTGACATCTTGCCTGCAAAGAAAACTAATGTTAGGAAGTCTCCTGTTAAAGTCCCTACTGTTCATTTGGATAACATCTCCTTCCATCTTGAGGATGGAGCTGCTAAGTGGAAATTTGTGATTCAGAGAAGGGTAACTATGGAAAGGGAGTTGGGAAAAAATGTTGCTGATGCCAAGGAGGTCATGGACCTAATAAAATTTGTTGGGCTGTTGAAAACTGTTGTTGGGTTCTCTCCATGCTATGAAGGTTTAGTTAAGGAATTTATTGTTAACATTCCCGAGGATATTTCTAATAAGAACAACAAGGAGTTCTGTAAGGTGTTTGTGAAGGGTAAGTGTATAACATTCTCTCATACTGTTATTAATAATTTTCTAGGCAGAAAAATTGAGGGTGCAGGAGAATTAGAAGTTACAGACAATCAAGTCTGTAGGGAGATTACAGCTAGGCAGGTGAAAGTTTGGCCTGTTAAAAAGCATCTTCTTGCTAGGAAGTTGACTGTCAAGTATGCTATCCTGCATAAAATAGGAGCTGCTAGCTGGGTCCCTACCAACCACATCTCCAACATTGCTAATACTCTTGGGAGGTTTATTTTTGCTGTTGGAACAAAAGTAAAATTTAACTATGGTAGATTTATGTTTGAACAAATCATCAAGCATGCAACTACTAATGCAGTTAAGCTGTCAATTGCCTTTTCCTCTATGATATGTGGAATTATCTTGAATCAACACCCTGGTATTCTGTGCTCTAATGACTTACCTAGTAGAAGAAAACCTGCTTTGTCTGTGCATTATAAACTGTTTGAAGGAAGTCATGTCGAGGATATTGTCATGACATCTACCATGAAAAGGCCAGTCTCAAAAGTTGGAACAATTGCTGAGCTTAAGGAGACGTGCAAAGAGCTAGGTGAAGGGATAAGGGTAGCCAGAGCTAGAAAACAATCATTGGAAGCCTTGATTACAAGATTGGAACATGCTAAGGGTGAAAATATTGATCATGCTAATGTCAACCATGAAGAAGAAGCTGAAGCCCACACCTCTAGTGAGAGGTCTGCAAACAATGATGATGCCAGTGGCAATTCTGGTTCTGGTGCTGATGAAGAAGCTACAAACTCAAGCTCTATTGAGTAGCTCTATTGGCTTTGGTCCCTCGTGTTTTGATGATTTTCTTGGCTGTTTGTTGTTGTTTTGGTGGATTTCTTTGTTTTTTGTGATTGGTTTCTCAACATTCTTTCTGAAGGAGAATTGCCATCCAAGGCACAGCGGAACTTAAAAATTTCTCCATTTAGTGATCCTTACGAATAGGCATGATCAGTGATAGAATCGTTACCTCTTGTGGCAATTCAAACCTTTGGTGCAGATCTCTTGTAACAATCAAAACCTTGGATACAAATCCACGGAGCGATCACGAACGTTGAACGATGACAACGTCTCTACTCAGTCCACACGAATGGGTTCCTTCAATCTCAGTGCTAGCTGGTACGAATGAAGGCTTTGAGTGAGAGAGAGGGAAACGAAATTCCAAGTCTTCACTTGAGTTTTTGTCTAAGTAACAATGCTTCTACCCATGGGTTCTATTTATAGAACCACTTGTGTGGGCTTCAAGCTAAAAAGCCCACTTAAGTGTATTTTGGCCCATATCTCATAATATGCCAAAATCACTTAAGTATTTGGTACCTTACCATATTTCGTCTTCCACTTAAGTGCACCGTACCTTACGGTGTTCCTTAGTTACTCTATTTCTCATCAATCTGTCCTTTGTGTGTGACCCTGTAGGTTTTCGCGACGTTGGCAATTATATTAAATCACGCATTTAACATGATAAACAGTGAGCGGTCTCTAGCAACACATCACTGCTACCCAAGACACGAAAATGTCATGTGATCTGACAAAACCTCCTGTGATAATAATTATGTGTATAATTACCCCTTTGCCCTTATGTCTATATTGAACACAAGGTATAGACCGTGTCATCCTTGTCCAGTTCAATATTGGGCCCATAGACATTTATCCTGTTACGCAGGATTGGCAAATTCCATCTAGGACACTCATGTCCCTCAGCATGCTTTGTGGAGTACTCATCAACTGTCTTTATGGTTATCCAGTTACAGACAACATTGGATCAGCAACAAAGCACTCGACTCTACATCTAGGTCCATAGTGGTTTCAGGTCGAAGAGTGGCATACACCATTATCACCATGAGAATAAATTATGACACTTTGCATAACTTTCTATATAGTATTCTCATAGTGGGTCAATCCGGTATAAATATTACTCTTATAATTCATACCTATGTTTAAGACTTGATAACTCTTTATCCATGATCCATGAGATGTGATCATCAGTCTACAAACATAATAGTCTTAATGCTTTAATGTTATCCCACTTCACAATAAAGCTCGACTACAGATACTTTAAGAATAGTGTCCCTATGTTTAATGTGCTCTCATGATCAAGTCACACTTGATACATTAAACGGACTATCTATTCCAGGGACTTTATTAAACAAACATAATAAAGAAAAAGCCTTTTATTATTAATAAATAATTCGATACAAGTACCAAAAGTATTGGCCTCTAGGGCTTACACCAACACTTTCAGCTGTGTATGAACTTGGTGTTGTAACTTTTTAACTTCTGGTATTTTGCTTTATGACTAGATGGACATTTATTTTGTCTCTTTGGTCTCTTTTGGCTAAAAAGGGGGAGAAGTAGCTATAGATGTAGCTGAGTATCTTTGCTTAGCTATTCTTGGTGCTCTGTTTGTCTGTTACAGGGGAGAATTATGGTGTGTGTTTGTTTGGCACAGGGGGAGAATTCTCTGTGGTCTGTTTGTGTGAAGTAGTGTGGTTGTTGAGGGAACTGTTGTGTTTTAGAATTTTGCATGGACTTGAGGGAGAGTACAAGCGTTTGTGTGTTTACTAGTTGTTATTTTTGCTAGTAATGTGTGTATGTTTACTTATGCTACTGAACTGATACTTTGATTGATTTCTTATGTACGTGTGATCTGTTGTTTGTTTTAGCCAAAATTTGCCAAAGGGGGAGTTTGTTGGTTCTATGTATTGACATCAATTTTGGTAAAACTTAAGTGTTATCACAAGAAGTCACGCTTGTTGTCTTGACATGTGATATCAACTTTCTGTAGGTTGATATGGTTGTGCAAGATTTATTCAAGATGTCAGACCCGATGTTACAACATGTACATACAGAACATTCAGTCTGAATGTTATGTATTTTGTTGTTGCGCTTTTCATGCAAGTCTGTGTGTGCTTATGTGTGATGATTGCATGCGTTATTCAAGGAGTAATTCTATTTAAAGCCAAAATATTATGTTTCCCAAAGAGGAATGATTTGTTACTAATTCCTAGGGAATACGCGTTAAAAAGAATTAGGGTTTCATGTTGCCCAGGCCCATTCAGAAAGCTTCTATTTAAAGACCTTGTGAACCCTGTGTGATTGTACAGAAAATACGAACGTTGAAGTGAGTGAGTATTAGGGTTGTTATCCTAATGTACGTTTGTGAATTGTGAGTCATTCATTCATCTTGTAGATGTGTGAATTGGGCTGAGTTTTGAGTTGTAATTTGTCCATTCTAAGCTTTGAAGTACGAGTGTATTTGTTTACTTGATTAAAGCTTTTAAGCAAGATCAAGTGTGTGTCCTTGAAGTGTGTCTTCTTTCTTTATGGTATTTGTTCTAGTATCACTGCTGTGATTAAGGGGGAGTGAGTAGGGTCTCATATCTAAGAGTTCTTAGATAGAAGTCACACGGGTAGAGATTAGGTGAAAAGACTGTAACTTGAAGTTGTTTACTGAGAGTCTTTAAACTAATTATGTTTAGTGGATTTCCTTCCTGGCTTGGTAGCCCCCAGACGTAGGTGTGTTTGCACCGAACTGGGTTAACAATTGCATGTGTCTCTTTTCAATTGTTTAATGATTTTTATTCTGTTTATATTCCATCTATTGTTCAGATATTAGTGTCGTGACATTACCTTCGACATCTCATATCTGATATCAGAATTTCACGTTTGTTGTCATGATAGAGATGGAGTAAGGAGGTGTCAAATGGGCTTCTTGGATAACTATCTACAGGGGCATCAACAACGGGTTCCTCCTAATTGGTTTCATAAGCTTTAGGGGCTTCATGGGCTTCCCGTGAAGTAGATGCCTAATACATGCGACTTTAGAAAGTAGAACAAATGATTTTGAACCTCGATCTTATGAACCATCAAATGAGGTAACATCGACTCGTGGCCTCGTGGATTTAGCCATAGCTCTCTCAGGCCGTACAGACGGTTGTTGGGACACACGAACGAGCCTTATCCTGTCATGGTTATTTTCAGCTAGTGTACCTGACATAAAACCAGAAAATCACATCAAAATACAGTCTGGCCAAATCCAAAGATACATCTCTGAAAATAGTTCAAACGAAATTCAGAGATGTATCTCCAAAAAAAACTCGTGAGTTTCAGAAATGGCAGAAACCCCATTGATGCCCTAAACTCTAACCAAATGGGAATGCATATCAATATCAACTACTTATTTCGAATGTACTACTATCTAATGCAATGAAAAACTTACAAAATTAGAATTGTGGAAAGGTTGAATGAGGTGAGTGGCTTTGCAAAAAATGAAATAGAATGGAATAAGTGACCTTGAAAAATGAACTTCAATAAATTTGCTCAAATGAGGTTATGAAATGACTTTGCAACAGAAAAGCTGAAATGAGGTTTTAATGACTTTGAAGCAAATGAAGAAGGAATAGGAAAGGGTCTGACACAATTATATGAAATAAACGTGTCTGAAGATGCATCTCTATAAATATCCATGAATTTTGAATTAAGGATTTTTACGAAGATACATCTCCAGACTCACCCTAATGTTGATAATGAGATACATCTCCAGATTAAATTTTGATAAAATAAAAGTAACTCATAAGTTTATGATAATGGATGTGAAAAAAAGGTGCATCCGGAGATGCATCTCTAGACACTAGGGAAATTTGTCTTTTCATGATGGTGAAGAAGCATCCCATGGGGTTTAAAGAGAAACCGCTAATAAAAACACACTTACAAACCCAATATAAAATTTCCTTCTTTGAGACACTTATTTAGCATAGACGCCCATATGCCTTTATTGTTAATAAAAATTAGAGGGGACTATTTTATAAAATTATTCTATAATCCCTATTATGGAGGCAAATACATGTGAAGGTTTGAAAAACATAAGAAATGAGCGGTTTGAATTGTGTTGGAGTTAAATTTTTTCTTTTATGAATGTTTAAAATAAATATTAATTTGAACTTCAATGTTGATAGTAAAAAGATAAGGGAAGAGATATATACACAAAACTTACCCTACAATTCAGATTTACATTCATTCTTCTCATACTTGAGAGTTTTTCACAATAATTTAATTTATTACAACTTTGCTAAAGTTTATTTTTGTCCAACTGACATATATTTTAAATTTTTCAACCACAAATAATTGCCTACAACTTAGTCTCATTATCTTCTCAAAAAATCTGACTACAACTTATACCTTTGAGAAAATACAATCACATGAAAGATAAGTGTTTGTGTTTATAATTTTCACTAAACTGAGGATGTAAACAAAGTGAAGCACATATACAAGTGTTTATTAAATAGAAAGTGTGCACACACATTCTTTCAATGTGTCACACATTTTTACCTTGTGTATTATTGCTATCTCACAATCAAATATGAATTCATTGTATTCAGAGAGAAACCATCAATGTTATTCTTTCAAAGAATAAACTTATAAACATTCATAATTATTTATCAAATGATAAAACCAATAGAGGATAACAACTTTGGTCTTCTAAGTAGAGGATCAAAGTGTTGACAATGCAATATTGAGTTGACTAGAAGAATATATTGATAGTTTAGTAACTCTTGAATATGGGATAACAATGAAAACATTAACCAAAAGATAGTAGATCAAAGTCTTTATTATAGGAACCCAAATGATGCTTTAATAGATTCTTTATCAAAATGCTTAATGATTAATGTGCTGGATGATATATTCCATTTTAATCTCCAAATTATCATTAGATAAAATCATACTTTCACGCTCTTTCTAGAGGATAAATTAGTCAGAATCCTTTCAATAACTTTTTATCCATATAACACATGTTAGAAAATAAGATTATTCTCCTATATATTGTTATCATTAAAACCAAAATGAAAGAGAATTGTTATTCAAACCAACTTTAGTTCAATAGCATAACCCTAAATATTTTTGAAAAAAATATTGAATTATGAGAGAACGAGTCACCCTCAAAATAAATTGGTGTTTCCTTTACGTCTGGTCCTTTTACACTTGAAAGATTGTCATTATAATCAAAATTATTATAACCTCCAAGATATATTTGTGTTCAACTAACAATATATTATATTTATCATACAAAGAATATAATTTAACAAAGTATCTTTGTCTTCTCAAACATAATGACTACAAATTAGAACTTTAACCAACTTTCAAATTGAAAGGATAAAATAGTTTAAGGTTTACAATATGAATCCCACGTAAAGGGTAATAAAATTTCTAGCTCAATACAAGTGTTAATTTTTCAATATAAAGTATAAGGAATGAATATTCCTGATGACTTTTGAATATTTATTGATTTCTTTCTCAAACTTGAAAACATAAATTTGTGAATAGTTGTTTGTATCTCTCTTTGCAATGAATCGTTTAGGTATATATATAGAGACTTGATTGGATCATTCCAGAGAATAAATTTGGAGGTGTTAGAGTTGTTGCATGAACTGTACTAAGTTTCATAGAACTTTCATTCAACCTTGTAATTTATGCAGAAGTTGTCACATATAACTTATATTATTGTACCTTGTACTATGTCAACTTTCTCTATATTAGAAATTGACATTTTTAGGAGGAACAACATCAGAGGATAAACCATTTTGATCTTAAGAGAATAAGCCTCCTGAGGATAACAACTTGATCATAAAATGATAAGCTACCAGAGGATAACAACTTGATCATAAAATTATAAGCTACCAGAGGATACCAACTTGGTCTTGTGACATAGGTTAAATATGAGTCGACTATTGTGTAGCATTGACCAGAGTATGAGACTCAATTTTTGTTTGTAGGCCTTATGTCAAGTCGATGTTGAGCTCATTATTTCTAGTGCCCTAAAGAAACTTTAGAGCTTGTTTTCACAGGTCCAACATATGCATAACCTCCTTAGATTATTCCAAGTGACTTTCTACGCATGTAATAAACATTAGAGGATACAGAATTTCTCACGTCTTATAATAATCAAAACCAAAATCAAAAGTAATTGTTTTTCAAACCAATTTGATTCTAACATTCTCCGCTTTTTTATGATGACAAACATATCTAATTTGACTAGTAGTTTTTGAATTTTTAAGAGATAAAAAAGTACGAAGATCAATGCTTTTAAAGCCCACATTAAGACTACACCATAGTGTGTGAAAAATGATATTTTTGACTTTCTACAAAGGAAATCTCTCAAATATATTTTCAAGGAAATTAAAATTTATCACACTTTATATCAAATATTTTTATTCCTCTTTTATCATAAAAAGGTTAAACAAATATATTTGAAAAAGAAATACTATATGTTGTCAAGAATTAAATAAGTACAAAACATGTAAAGAAAGAAAAATTGAGAGTGTTTAGGACCGTCTGCAAGACCCATAAGACAAAGGCCCAATGATGAAGCAACGAGGTACGTGAAACAAGTAGACCCTTCATCTTCATTGAGTAAGAATTCCTTCACATGAATGCCATGCTAATCGTCCAGATCGATCCAATGGCTTACCGCATCCCATGTTGTTCCACATGCGTGCAATTACCAACAATTTCTCCTATTTAAAGAAGAATGTGCGTCACTTCACAGATATTCAAATCCTTTCTTATTCAAACACCACTTTTCAATCTAATTTTAACTTGAGCGTTGTACTGCTAACCTTGCAGGTCACCCCCCTCTCCACTGCATTGAAAGCTCCGAGCAACCATAACAAACTTTGAATCCATACTTTTCGATCAATTCTAATTTGAGCATAGAAGATTGGCGCCGTCTGTGAGAATTGACTCCCGATTCCTATGAATTTCCACGAACAAAATTCTTTTATTTGAATTGAAGCACATATCTCAATTTCCTAATCACTTCTGTCTGATTCAAACTCCCCTCCTTCATATTCGACAATGATGGTGGCCTCCAAAGCGACTATCTCAGCTGTCCAACGATAAGCCACTACCACAAATCCCCCATCTCCTCCTTACTTAGTCAATTTGAAAGAAACAAAGTTTGGGAGTAGGTCCCCAGACCCAAGTATGCTAACATTATTAGAACCAATTAGATCTACACAAATAAGTCAGATGAAAATGGTAATGTCACAAGGAATAAGGATCGTCTAGTTGCTCAAGGGTACACTCAAATAAAGGGGGTAGATTTTGATGAAACCTTTGCACTTGTTTCCCGCTTAGAGCTATAAGAATGCTAGTAGGAATATTATGTGTTTTGAAATTAAAGTTCTATAAAATGGATGTTAAAAGCCCCTTTCTAGATGGATTTATGAATGAAGAAGTTTATGTTGAACAACCCAAAGGGTTCATTGATCCCATTTCACTGAACTATGTTTACAAGCTTATGAAGGCTCTATATGGGTTGAAACAGGCTCCAAGAGTTTGGTATGAATGTCTCAACAAATTTCTCACTAGAAATGGTTATGTGAGAGGAGGAATTGAAAAAAAAACCCATTCTTCAAGAAATAAGAAGGAACACTCATGATATGTCAAATCTACGTGGATGATATTGTGTTTGGAGGGATGTCAAGCAAACTGGTAGAACATTTTATCCAACAAATGAAATTTAAGTTCAAAATGAGATTTGTGGGTGGGATTACATTCTTTATGGGTTTCCAAGTTAAGCAAATGAAAGATGGCATCTTTATGTCACAAAGCAAGTATGCTAAGAACTTTGTCAAGAAGTTTGGTATAAAAAATGAAAGGCATAAACACACTCATGCTGCCACTCATGTAAAACTCACTTAAGATAACCAAGGAGTGACTGTGGATCAAAATCTCTATATAAATATGATTAGAATTCAATTACATCTCACTGTTAGTCGCCCTGACATCCCTTTCTCTGTTGATGTTTGTGCTCACTAATAAGCCAATCCTAAAAGGAGCCATCTCTCCCAAGTCAAAAGAATAGTCAAATACATAAAATGGAACTTATTACTATGGAATCCTATACTTATATGATACCAACTTCATTCTAGTTCAATATTTCAATGTTGATTGTTTATTGGGTAGGTAATACTGAAGATAGAAAAAGCACCTCAAGTGGATGTTTTTGTCATATTCTAAATTTTGTCCAAGGTTTTTTTATCTGCATCTAATTCATCTGCATCATTATCTTATAACCATTGCATTTGGTCATTAAGTATCATTAGAATGCATTAGTCAAAGTCCAAAATGGAAGAAAAGTCAACAATTTTAATTATTCTTTCGATCATTGACATGGTTAGATCATACATCTAATTCCAAACATGGGTGGCCTCATTTGTATTTTCATTTCATTATGTGCTCATTAATTCAATACTTATGGGTTTTGATTTGAAATTTTGAGTTCAATTTCAAATAAATAAGGTCTCTTAAGTCTCATTTATCAATTCCTACAAACACATTTTCCATGAGTCATTGATGAGTATTCTTTTTTAAATTTGCATACATTCACTCATTTTGGCTTTGTTGTTAAATCAATGTCCTTTCCAAATCCAAATTCGCATTTAAGTAATGATAATGAATTTCAAAGTCTAAAATTTGAATTCAAAAAGTAATACATTCTCATTTTTAATTTCAAACATTTTCAAATTACATCATAATGAAGTGCAAATTTAACATTGGTGTAATTCAATTTATATTTGTTTTAGTAAATTTGGAAAGCTTTTTCTCTACATTTTGAACCTAAACCTAACTGACCTACAAAAATGAAACCTAATGCTACCAAATTTTAAGACTTATTGTCCAAGCAATCCAAGCTTCCAGAAGACCATAATCATGCTCAATTCCAAACCATCTTCCAGCCTCCACAAGACCATAAACATGCTCAATTTGAAACACCTTGCAAGCCATATATTGAGACCTAGAACAAGAAAAAAGTAGTTTAAAAGCAATTCAAGTTAGTTGTTAATTCAATTTCATACTGCAATATGTTTATCAATTAACCACCAAACACAAGGAAGTGCAAGAGGAACATAATGCAACATCTTCATTAACACAACAAAGCACAACACCAAAAGAAAGTTATGCAACATTTTTGAAATAAGTCAACAAAGAAAATGAGGGCACCATGTTTTTCTCATTAGTTTGATCCCAAAACCACCACAAATTAACTCTAGTAAAACAAGGGCAAGGCATTTGTTTGAAATACTAATTTACTGCATCAACAACAAGTAAATAAAGAAGTAAGCCATTCCATTTCAATTACAAGCAGTAATATGTTATCACCACAGTAAAAAAGGAAAATGAAAACTCAGTCACAAAAACTTGCACATGCTATACACGATTCTTTCTTCCATTCCCTCTACAATCCCACAGAATCAGGATGAATCCATTACCAGCCTAACCAATTTCATCCTAATCCAAATTGCAAAATCACACACGCTTAAAAGGGGAAAATATATGCTCATATGTTTTCCACTCTCATCACTTAGGAGTGCTATAAAGTGAATCATTTTTTTCTTACTCAACATACAAGAAAAAACCTTAATCAGAATCACTCAGAGCACCCAATATACTCAAAAATCCCTAACAAAAAAATTCCTAAATCTCATCTTTCCTAAGACGTTAAGAGCTTAATATCATAAGCTCTCAAACAACTAAGTTAGACCTAATCATATATAACAAAGACAACAACAATACACATCATAAGCAACAACAACAAATCAAAGTCAAAGAAGGAGTAAAAGAGGAACCGTTGGGGTCAAAAATGTTTCGAGTAAAAATACCGAGAAAGAGGGAAATAGGAACTTACTTGGTGGTTCTTCACTCCAGGAACGTCCGGATCGGTACTTCCTTTTGATTCCCTTGCGTTTTTATTCCTCGATTTTTATTGTATGATGTTTTTAATCCCTTCTCATGTCATTTTTGCTATATTATTATTGATTGAGGCTAATTATGAATTTTTAGGGGTTAGGGTATCGCTACTGTTTGTCTGATCTAGAGATTTTTTTAGGATTTCTGAGGCCGGATTCAGACTCAGGAGGTCATTTTACCTAGGGTAGGGGTTGAATTTGAAGTTTAGGGGTGGTCTGACTGCTGCAGGATGAACACCATTGTGGTGTTCATCTGTGTCACCGTGATGTTCATAAGCGCGGCCGCAATGTTCTTGAAAAACCACCAGTTTGGATCCTCGGTCGGCCACCTTTTTACATTTTTTAATGTTTGCTCATCAGTGTGTGTGTGTGTGTGTGAGAGAGAGAGAGGGAAATATTTGAAGCGAAAAAAGAGAGGATAAATGATTTCTCTCTCTCTGAGTTCTATTTTATGCCCTTTTCCCATTTCCATCTGATTGTTGACACGTGGCAAGTCTTAATCCTCTGATCAATTGACTTTGCCCAATCAACATGGTTCCATGTGTGCACCCCCAGCCTGTGCTTACATATGTAGCCATTGGATTTTGCTTGTTTGATATCATCAAATGACCCAGAGTGAGTCAACTATCCCGAGTTAACTTTGCTCTGCTAGGCCCAGGCCATTTAGACCTTGCATATTTGCTTCTTGCCACACCATTTTCTCTTGTACGCTCAGCTGGTGAAAAGAAGCTACATTTTGGACCTTAGTTGGCTGACCCAAGTGCCCAAGCTGCCCCCCTTTCTTTTATTTTCACCTTTGTTTTTATTATTTATTATTTTATTTTATTTTCACTTGTTTTTATTTTGTTTTATTATTATTATTATTATTATTATTATTATTATTATTATTATTATTATTATTATTATTATTATTATTATTATTTTGTCTTGTGGATCTTGGGCCTAATCTTTACATCATTCTATTTACTATCCCATTTACATATTGCACCCCTTGCTTACTTTTTTAATTAATTAATTAACTAGTTATAAAAAAAATTAATTCTTTCAAAATAAAATTCAAAGGCTTGGTCAACACCAATCTTTTTTTAAAATAAATATTACACTAACAATCCCTAAATTAAAACTATTTTCAAATCATTGACAAACTATTTCATAAGCTGTTTTCAAACTAACACAAATAAACACTCTTTCACATCGAGTTTCTTTTCTGCTTATCCGAAGTGCGTTGAAAATCTTTTTCTTAATAAAATCGGTTGAAAAAAGATTGGGGCAAACATAATATCTTATCTTTTCCTCGAGTATTCGAGTGCTAACCATAATTAGCTTTTGTTTGAATACATGCCATCCGTCCAAAACATAATAAATTAACCGAATTTAGTTTGGTCATTATTAGAACAAAAAGGATTGGGGCGGATGCAATATTTTCTCATTTCCCCGAGTATTCCAGTGCAAGTCGTACTTAACTTTTGTTCGAATACTCGTCTTTCAGTAAAATACTTACGACTTAATTGGCCTAAATTTTTTCATAAGTAATATGGATGAAAAAGGATTGATATAGACACAATATCTTCTCTCTTCCCCGATTATATGAGTGCTAGCCATAATTAGCTCTTGTTCAAATACTCGTCATCCCCCTAAAACAATCTCAACCAATCAAACTTATTTTTCGTCTTAGCGCGATGTTAAAATACTTTTCATAAACGAAATATGTTCCATGACAATGAAAAACAATGCTTCATCCTTATATGTGTGAGTAAGCTAGTGACATTTTCCCGCGAATATTGATATGTCTATCTATTCTACTATGATGCAAATGTTCCCCTTTTCCGCTATTTTGGGTAGTAAGCATTACTTTCCATTTGATTGTGACTAAATGACTTTAGCTAAAATAGATAAACAAACAAACATTTTGTACCCAGAACTATGTAGCCTTGAGTTCTCCATCGCACTTGGAGATACGTAGGAGCGAGATTCAAAGTCTCGTCAGGAACCCTAATAAAAAACTTATTTTTAGTCCTTCTCTCTTTTTCTCAAACTTTTAAAAATAAGAAAAAAACAAGTAATGAAAGATAACATTCTAATCGTAAATCTAACTAAATGGTTTCAGTTAAGTACAAAAAATGTCAGGGGTTCTAATACCTATCCCTCACATAATCGACTCCCAAACCCGAATTTGGTTGTGACAACCGTTTTCTTTTTCCTTTAGGGTTTTATTGTTATTTCCCTTTCCTTTTGGAACAAATAAAGTTTGGTGGCGACTCTGTTATCATCTCGAGCGTGCGAGCCCTCGTGATCATTTCAAGCCGCGACAATCGACGTCTCTGTTAGGGACCTTGGTTCTCTAAAGAGAGTCAATCCTAGTTTAGTTAACTTTGCAATGAAAGTTAACTTTGTTTTCTTGCTTCCTTTTGTCTTCTTTTATTTCTTGATGTCATCATATATTTTCTATGATGGTTCTAATGTACCATGGTGGATATTCTGATTGCTTTGACACTTCGCGAGATAGGCTCTACACCCGAATAATGAGAGAAAATATAAGATAAGGTAGTGGTTTCATAGTGTCGGCCTGCTTGACGTACCTGTCTCATTGGGTTGGCATGAAAAAACCCACTTAGAGTAGACCTTCTATGGAATATTGTTGGCTAGCAAGTAACTTGCTATTGATGATAATATCCTCGAGAAGGGTAAGTGAATCTAAGAACCTTTAAACCAATGACTATTAGGATTGATGGTTATGTAATGTTGACTTGCTTGACGTACCTGTCACGTTGGGTTGGCATGAAAGCCTCACTCAAAAGAGATTCTCTTAGTAGTATTTGTCTTTCAACAAGTAGTTTTCTATTGGGGAAAATATTTCCAAGAAATATCCATGACTCTAGGAACCTCATATAGAACCTCAGTGCCAGTGGTTGCGTAATGTTGACTTGCTTGACGTATTTATCTCGTTTGGTTGGCATGAAGACCTCACCTAAGGTAGACCCTCTTGGGAATATTATTGGCTAGCAAGTAATTTTTTATTGATGATAATATTCTTAAGAAAAGATATGTGACCTTAGGAACCTTCTTTAACCTTAGAGTCACCCTGGTTTAACCTTTGTGTACAAAGCAATCTGAATCGTCCTATTATGAGACATATGTTCACCATGAAATCCTAAACATGCATTAACATTACACTGCATCCATCAAAACTTAACATATGAATTTTGTTTTCAGGGGATCCAAAGAGTAAAGTTTGTATTAGGAGAATTTGAAAAATGAATATAGAAAAAAGAAGCACATGGCTGCTCAGATTCCAAGGAAGAAAGTCTACACGTCTTGAGTACAAAATTAACAAACATCAATAGAAACAATTTTCAAGAGACTAATGGGAAGATACTCAACTTGCTGACTACGCAAGTAAATGTGGGAGCTCTCTTTGCCTCAGCACATTTTTATGACGCACCTCTCAAATGCTTTACCTTTCTAGACTTTCAATTGGCGCCAACCATAGAAGAATTTGATAGAATCTTGGGTTGTAATTTGAAAGATCGTGGATTATTTACAAGTTTGGGAGAAAATCCTACCCCATAAATGATCGCTGTCATTCTAAATCTCCCTGTGAAAGAAGTACCATTAAACCTGGGAAATAGAGGAGAGCTTCAAGGGTTTTCAAGATTTTTTTAGGAAACTAAAGCCTTAAATCTAGAAAAAGAAGGAAATTAAAAAGCCTTAAATGTTGTTTTGGCCCTGTTTATGTGATGGTCATGTTCCCTAGTGAGGATGATTTTGGGGACCTCCCAACCGTCAACGTGTTTTTAGCAAAGAATCCAATTACCATTCTCTTGGTAGGCTTCTACTATTACATACACACAAGACATTAGAAGAGAATGAGAGTAGTTCTATGTTGTACTCCATTGATGTATATCTGGATCATATCTCCTATACCTCAAGAAGGCATGTTCTTATCAGAAGATATCAAGTGGCCTCAGAAGCTATCATCTCTTACTAATGACTCTGTATTTTGGTATAGGCGAGACTGAGAGGTTGAAGATGTCACCATTAGCTGTAGGGATTTCCCCAACATACCTCTCATAGGGACCCAAGGGTGTATTAACTACAACCCATTTTTAACCTTGAGATAACTTGGTGAAGGAGAATTGCGATCCAAAACGCAGCAGAATTAAAAAAATTTCTCCTTTAGTGATCCTTACGAATGAGCATGATCAGTGATAGAATTGTTACCTCTTGTGATGATTGAAAATTATGATGCATATCTACGGAGTGATCACGAACGTTGAACGGTGACAACGCCTCTACTCAGTCCACATGAACAGATTCCTTCAATCTCAGTGCTAGCTGCTATGAATGAAGGCTTTGAGTGAGAGAGAGAGAAACGAAATTACAACTGCACAAATGCTTCTGCACAAGGGTTCTATTTTAGAACCACTTGTGTGGGCTGCAAGCTAAAAATCCCACTTAAGTGTATGTGTCCCATATCTTATAATATGCCAAAATCACTTAAGCGCGTGGTACCTTACCATATTTCGTATTCTACTTAAGTACACCGTACCTTATGATGTTCTACAATTCACTTAAGAATACCGTACCTTACAGTGTTCCTTAGTTACTCTATCTCTCATCAATATGTCCTTTTGTGTGTGACCCTGTAGGTTTTGGCGGCATTGGCAAGTATATTAAATCACGTATTTAACATAATAAATAGTGAGTGGTATCTAGCTACACATCACTGATACCCAAGATACGAAAATGTCATATGATCTAACAAATCCTTTTGTGATAATACTTATGTGTACAACTACCCTTTTGCCCTTATGTCTATATTGAACACAAGGCATAGACCGTGTCATCCTTGTCTAGTTCAATATTGGGCCCGTAGACATTTATCCTATTACGCAGGATGGGCAAATTCCATCTAGGTCACTCATGTCCCTCAATATGCTTCGTGGAGTACCCATCAATTGTCTTTATGGTCATCTAGTTATGGACAACGTTTGATAAGCAATAAGGCACTCGATTCTACATCTAGGGTCCATAGTGGTTTCAGGTCGAAGGGTGGTATACACCATTATCACCATGAGAATAACTTATGACACTTTGCATAACATTCTATATAGTATTATCATAGCGGGTCAATCCAGTATAAATATTACTCTTAATATTCATACCTATGTTTAAGACTTGATAACTCCTTATCCACGATCCATGAGATGTGATCATCAGTCTATATACATAATAGTCTTAATGCTTTAATGTTATCCCATTTCACAATAAAGCTCGACTAGGATATTTTAAGAATAGTGTCCTTATGTTTAATGGGATCTCATGATTAAGTCACACTTGATACATTAAACGGACTAGCTATTCTAGGGACTTTATTAAACAAACATAATAAAGAAAAAGCCTTTTTATTTTTAATAAATAATTCGATACAAGTACCAAAAGTATTGGCCTCTAGGGCTTACACCAAGACTTGGGTACCCTATGGAGCATGCACTTGAAGACGTTCATCTTGAAGCCTTTATCTTGCATGACATGGGAGCAGAAAATCCATCCATACTGAAAAGGATAAGGAGAGTCTGGGAATTGAAGTTCAACCTCAAATAGAGGGAGGAACAACTCCTAAAGGAATATGATATAGTTTAAGAGGAGAGGAAAAAGAGATAAAGAGTAGGAGACTTCCTGGAAGGGGCAGGGCTTGATCTCAGCCATAAAAATCAAGAACTCAAAGATTTGAGACGAAGAAACGCCGAGTGGAAAGACCTTTAAGAGAGGACTTTAACAAGATGGAAAGAGATGAGGGTAGGATTCAAAGCTTGAATGCAAGAGATCACTCAGCTACTCGAGGAATCTGAAGCTCACGTAGCTCATGAGACTCACCGCTAAGAAGAGATCGAGCGAATCTCTAAAAACCCTCATGCTAGCATGAAAAAGGCCTTACAAGAAATGGAAAAACTTAAGTCCTCCAATCAATGCTCGAGGTAATCTAGGGGACATTGATAAATGGATGGGGATGGAAAGTCCAACAATTATAAGGCTTGATATTACAAGACCGAGAGACCATTCACCAGGCACGCCTAGAAGTTGGGAAGTGGTATTGAAATTGTGTTGAGGTGGTTGAACTCGCCAACCATTTGCTACAGGATATGCCACAGAGGTGTTTTAAGACATAACAGATGAGAACGTGCCTCCTACTATCTTTGATTTTGTTATCTTTTGTAGGGCTATGATGTAACATCCCCGGGATGAACTAGAGTTATAGATGAAAGCCCGAGCTAATGATGTAAATTGATTTTGTATCTGTTTCTCAAAACATTGCACTCACTTGCTGATTATGAATGAATGAGAAAGTTGATGTTGCACTAATTGTAGTTGTTTCCTTACTTCTATTCTCATATTTCCAAAAATTCTCACAAACAATCAAAATCTTAGAATCCCATGAAAATAAAACAAAGAAAACATATATTTCATGCATATGTGCATCCACATTCATACACATGCATACATTTTGAGAAAAAATGCCAAAAAAACTCATTTCGTCCTTCTTTCCCCAGTTCTAAAGCTGATTCCTCAACACCATTATCTCACTCGAGCCAATGTTCAAAGGAAAATAGAGAATCTTGAGAAGGAGAATGCAAAAATGAAAATATAAATAGACGAGGTAAAATGAAACGTGAATAAAATTATGGAGATGTTGCAAGCTTTGACAACCAAGGAAGCTCTTCCACAACTAACATTAATTTCCGAGATTACTAGTGTTACTTTGGACCCTCAACCTTCTAGAGGAGTAAATGTCACGTGTACAGAGTTTGGTCTACCTCCAAATTATTCTCCACCATTTGAGAAAACTCCAGGGGTTGATCACTCCACTCAACATGTTATGCCAATGCCACTCGTTCCTCAAATACAGCCAATCATGCACATTATCGCACAAGCTCAGTTTGATGATCCTCGTCTGGTCTATCATGTTGTTGAATCCCTATATGACAATCTGGAAGAGAAATGTAAGATTAAGGGAGTAAAAGAGCACTACCAGACTCTCGAGAAAAGGTTAAGGGCTACTGAAGGTGACAATGACTTCGGTGATGCTGCTAGGGATATGTGCCTAGCATCTGATATGGAAATTCCCTCAAAATTCAATACTCCAGACTTTGAAAAGTAAAAGGGTCACACATGCCGAAAGAGTCATTTGATAATGTACTATCGAAATATGGAAGCCCATGTAGAGAACGACAAACTGACGATTCATTGCTTTCAAGACAGTTTGAGTGATGCCTCTCTAAAATGGTATATAAGCCTCGAGAAGAGTTGTATCTAGAGCTTCTAAGACCTGTCTGACACTTTTGTAAAGAACTATGAATATAATATGGACATGGCCCCAGATAGACTTCAGTTGCAAAACCTGTCTCAAAAGGACAAAGAGTCTTTTAAAGAATATGCGCAATGGTGGAGAGAACTGGCTTCTCAGGTGGAGCTACCACTAACTGAAAAAGAATTGGCTGATATGTTATTAGAAACGATGGAACCCCCTTTCTATGATAAGATGGTGGGAAATGTATCCTTGGGTTTTGTTGACCTTGTCACTATAAGTGAAAGTATTGAACAAGGGTTAAAGAATGGTAAAATTACCAATGCTGCTTGATCTTCCAGTAATGTGAAAAAACTTTCTAGAGGCTTTCCGAAGAAGGAGGGAGACAAAATTATGTTTCTAATAATAAAACAAGACCCCATTAAGGTAGAAAACAACAATGATTTATTTACCATCATCTCACCTATCCAACACAATATTTTGAGCAACCCTATGTAGCAACTGTTGCACCAACCATCAATCAACAACAGACACCAGTTTATCAACATGCCCAGGCTGCACGTACATATAGTGGTGCATTCATGACCATCTAGCTATGGATAAACCCATAGTCAGTGAAAAGTTAGAGTCGCCACCACGCTTTATTTGTTTCCAAAGGAAAAGGGGGAAAAGTACGAACAAAACCCAAAGATAAGAAGTTTTCAAATCAAAACTAATAAAATGCCAGAGATTACAGGTAAGAGGGTTGATTACATAGAGGGAAGGTATTAACACCCAAAGTGTTCTAGGTACTCCTAGGGAACCCTTTTTTGCGTGCAAGTGTTTTGGTTGAAAATATGTTTGATAAAAATAGAATGAGGGGATGAGAAAAGAACTCATTTGTTATATTTTTGTGTTTGACAAGAACTCCGGTTTTATTCCTACGTACACATAAAAATGAGGGATCAAAACCCCGTAGTTCATGGTAAACATTTCAAAGAAGTTGGTGGATTGATTTTAACAAAAGTTTTAAAAAAAGGGAACAAAATGGCCAAAGATTTAAATGAGGTTGTTATTTATTTTTGTCTTTTTGAAAGTTAAGTCAATATGGTTAAGTTTATTTACAAGTTTGATTAAGAAAAAAAAGTTTTGAAAATCAATGGCATAAAGCCAAAGTCTCTACTCATTAAAACATGTCTAAGTTGAAAACACAAACAAAGAAGATTTTAAAAGGAGGGAGATATTTTGAAATTTAAGAAAGAAAGGATGAGATGAAGGGAATATCCTAGACAAAAATTAAAAGTTAAGAGTTGAAAAGATCTGACCGATGGAAAGCAATCCACAAGACAAGAATGTCATATAGAAATCCATTTCCTTTGGACTTTTGAGCAAGAAATAAGCATAAGCAACATCCAAGCAAATAATTTGAAGACCCAAGCATCAAATAAAGATAGCCATAATATCCAAGCCAACACTCCAATAGCAAGCAATGTTAAATGTCTTCAAATCTATCAAATGAAATACTCCTTGGCAAACTCACATAAACAATTATCAGACATAAACAATGATAACAATATAACAATCAAGCAAAAAGATAAGGTAACAAATAAACCCAAAGAAAATCCTAGGGGTTGCATCAGATGAGAGACACTGTCAAGGATAGCTCAGTCTTACAATAATGGCATTGGCCAAGTCCTTCAAAGCATGGGAATGTTGCCTACTTCTAAGTCTAAGAGTTCAAATCAAGTCAAGGGAAGAGGTCTAACAGTCAACCAACATATTTTTTAGGGTTTTTGTTGTTTATTAAGTATTTTAAGGTCCTAAGGCCACAAACAAAACAAAATCACAAGCACACAATATATATAAGCATAAATGATATGGCTCAAGTTAGCAAAATAAAAATGACTGAAACATAAACATCTTGCATGAAATGTAATTGGCAATGAATGATAAAGATACTGAAATTTAAATTGTATTAAGTAAATGAATTGAAAGTAAATCAATGTTAATAAGAGGTTAATGAAGTGTTATTTAAAGAGTTTTAATTGTTTAAGTCATTCCTTGGAGAACACTCAACCATCCATTCACAAGTATCGAGACCTAAACCAAGCCATCATCTGTGAGAAGGGCTCTAACTTGGATAAATCAACAAGTATGCCACTAGCTCTCACAAATGGAAAAAAGGTTAAGTCTTCACACAATGCCATGAAGAATGAGAGACTTACAATCTCACTTACAAGAATGCTATGCCTTTTGGGACATATTTAGCTCGATGTTAAGTAATCGTAATTTGACTTATGTAGAAGTCACAACTATCTAAGGACAGGCAATGATAATATTGGTGTTAATGTATGTTAGAGACATGGTACAAAGAACCAAGCTCCTAAAACATACCACACACAAAAAAGAAATGGGATGAACCTATCTCAATCAAACTCATGTTGATTCATCTGACACAAGGTCAATGATGAATCAACTAGCATTTGACTTGTAGAGAATTCATGGCTCAATGATGGATTGGGGAAGAAGAGGGATGGAGATGAAGAGGGAAAGGGAAATAGAAACTCAAATTGATCATAAGAGGAATTTCATCTGATCAATACTATTCATTCATCTTGAGGGATGAAATGTACATTTCATCAACCTCATAAATCCAATAGTATTGGTCAAATGGAAGTTAAAGTCAACCATGATCAAGGCCAAACAGAAAGTCAAACATCGCAAGGTCAACCAAATGGCTCAACAACATTTTTAAACAATTAAACAATTAAAAATCAAATTAAAAATGAATTAAAATGCATTTTTCAAAAGTAAAAACCTCAAGTCCCTACAAATCACCAAATAAATGACCAAGGGATTTATCCTAGGTCAAACAAGGTCAAAGGACCTTAGACAAAAAATTTCAGATTTTTTTGGAAAGTCAGAAGTATATAAAAATATTTAAAAACAAGTAAAAAATGATTTAATTCATAAAATATCAAAATTAATCCAAAAAATGATTTTAATTCAAAATATGAAAGATGAAAATATTTAAATATTTTTGGTGAAAGTCCCATATTTTTTGGATTAAAAATGAATTTAATATGAATTAAATAAAATTGGAGCAATTAAAAGAAAACTAGAAATTAAAATAAAAAGCAAAAAAACAAGGGCCATCAAATCTTACTCATTAATTGAGGTGGAAGATCTTATGGCCACACGCTTATGGTCTATCATGCACCAAGTCAAACGCGTTGCAACATGAGTCAAACAAAACAAAGGCCATGATCAGAACATTAGGACATGATAAAATGGTTGCGACGCTGCCAACACACCACTGGAGCTAGGGCTCCAGTCATCTTCTCCGGTGGACCTCACCGGACTGGTCCATCACCAACGTTCATGAAAAATAAAGATGCATACACTAATTTGAAGAGAAAAACGCCAAGAGTTCGAATCTACCCTCATAATTTCCCAATTCTCACTATATTGAAAGATACGTGGAATTGAAAATTGAGGAGTATGAACTGAGTTCATTTGATTTTACCTCAAAGAAACTCAATCTTGTTACCTACATTGGTAGGTCTTCAAACAACCAAAGATCGAGAAAAATGGTGGAGAACTGAGGGAGAATCGAAGAAGAGAAAATCCAGAAAATTCACCTTCAGTTTGCTTCAATTGAGCCTGATCTCTCTCCAATTTGGCTTGACTTTCTTCTACCAGCTTGTAGGAAGTGCAATGAATGATCAAAGGGCTTGAATTCTTGGAGTTTCAATCTCAAAACAGAAGTGAAATTGAAACTTGATTTCAATTGAAATCTTCAAGTTTATCCTATCAATGGAGGGTATGGAGTTGCAGGGTCAAGGCTAGGGCAGAAGGGTCCTCATTCTGAGCTCAAGGGCGATGTATTTATAGCCTACACACTTGCTTTTCACACACTTTCAATAAAATGCTAAAATAGAAATGCCATGGTGCATGCTTGCATGGGCGCGTATAAGGCCCATGAAATGATGCAAATAGGTCCAAATTCAAATGCAAATGATGCTAAAACAATAACATGGAACCATGCAATGTTGATTTGAAAATTGGTCATGAAACTTTCCAATTAGGGCCATGCATTACTCCCATGCGCAAGTCACTCAAAAATAACCCAAATGCCATGATCTTAGATTCTTTGGAAATATAACATAAAGGGGGGAAAATTTGCTGTTGAAAAGTTTTCCATTTGGAGCTTGGATCATGATGAATTTTGAGGTGGAAGTTGGAAGAATCAAACATAGTTGAAAATTTTCTAAGTTAAAAGTCAAATGAGCACTTTTTCCACCTTGAATAACTTTTGCTATGAGCTTCAAATCAAAATGGTTCCTTCTACAAAGTTGTACCTATTTCATTCCTCTTCAATTTGGTCATAAAGTTGACACCATTTGAATCTTGAATGAGGGAGTTATGGATTTTAGAAGTTGAGGAAAATTTCTTGTTCAATGAAGATGACCCAAAATGACCTATAATGTTTCCTCTTGATACATACCCTTGCAAGTAGTGTAGCGGGTTTTCATTGCCTTTAGGTTTATGGACTAAACCAAAAGTAAACATACAATTCAAGTCACCACCGCGCTTTTATTTGTCCAAAGGAAAGGCTAAAAAGAGAACAAAAGCCAAGTAAGAAGTTTTTCAAATCAAAAACTAATAAAAATGTCAGAGATCTGGGTAAGGGGGTTGGTTATGAAATGGGAAGGTTTTACGCACCCAAAACATCCTTAGTATTCTTAGGGAACCCTTTTTGCAAATATGTGTTGTAGGTTGGTATTTGTGAAAAGATTTATTCAAAAGATTGGAGGGATGAGAAGAGAATAAATTATATTTACAAGTTTTGGTGTTTGAATGGATGAACCCATTGCCTACGTACCATCACAAAGGTAGGATCAAAACCTCGTAGTTCGGGGTAAAAATCTCAAAGATTGGTGAATTGATTTTAATCAAAAGCCTTAAGGTCTTTTGTTATCAAAGGGAGAAAACTCAACCTAAACCAACAATCCACCATGTGAGGAGGGCTTCAACATACTAGTGAGGGGTTAAACCTATAATAAGTATGGAAGACTTATAATCCAATCACTAAGGATGAGGTGAGATTTACATCAACCACTATGATAACTCAAACCTATGACTAATGTTTATGAAAAGGTTTAATAAAGTAGCCATTGGAACCACAAAAAAAACTTGAAGTGGGTTATATTTACAAGTTAGATTTATTTACAAAATGAAGTCAAAGTTTGGATTCAGATTTATTCATAATGAGTATTGATTAAAATGGTTTTGAAAAGTCAAAGGCTTAAGGCCTAGGTTTCTAATTTGAAACAAAGTCAAAGTTTGAAGAAAAAGATTTTTGACTTGGTTAGAGTGGGGAGAAGAAGAGAAGGGCTAGTCCTAAAGCAAGCAAAGATAAGAGGGGAAAGATAAACCCTTGGAGTTCCTTTTCTTGAAGTCATAGAGATGACTCAAGATGCTCATTTCCTTTGGACTTAGCACACAAGCAAGCAATCAAACAAATTGAACTCGAGCTCCTAGGATCTCCATTTGGCTTGTCTCTTAACCTAGATACTCATGACAAATGGTTCTCTTTTCATAATCTCAAGATGGGACCCCTATCACACAAGAGCAAACATCAAAAAGTTCAGAACACAATAAGGGGAATGGACAAAGAATAAGTTTGAAAGAGAAGTCCTTTGAGGTCAACTTTGAGTTTTAGCATTCTAATGGCATGAGGCCTAGTTGCTCTTCAACAAGTTTTGTATTCTAAAGGCATGAGGCCTAGTTGCTCTTGAACTCCTTTTAGCATAGGTAAGTCCTAATTCTAAGGCCTTTCTCCTTTTGCAATTGGTTCACAGAAAACAAACACAAAGCAAGCACAAGATAGCAATATATTTATATACAATGACGGGCTCAAATGAGCAAAAGAAAAATGACATAAACATAAAATATGTGCTCAAGTGAGTAAAGAGAAAATCAATATGAATAATGAGCAAGAAATAAATGGCATTAAAAGTAAATGACAAGAAATTAAATGCTCAAATTAAAGTTAGTAATTAATGAAGTTATGTTAGATTTTCATAAGACAATGTAGCGCTATGTTAAGCAATCATAAGTGGGCTAATGTAGTAGTCACACCTATCTGAGGCCGGTCAATAAAAATATAGGCAAAGAAACACAAGTTAGAGATCATGACTAGTAAGCCAAGCTCCATAAACTTTCCATGCCAAACAAAAGAGGAAGGGCCTTGTATTGTCTTTAGGTTATTTGCTTGACCAAGAAGCAACCTATCCTGGACACAAAGTAACTCACTTGATCATAGATCAAGTTGAGTTTGGTTTGGATCAAAGAAGGTTAAATCTTTCATTTGTCAAGACCAACCATAATAACTTAACTCATTGGCCATTGATGGAAAGAATGGTATGAAGATGAAAGGGAATGGAAAAAGAGACAAGTATCAAATCCAATTGATCAAATGTGAATCAAATCATCATCAAAATAACACCAAACAGAAAAGAAATGAAGATAACAAGTCAACAATATTTTTTGGTATTTTATTTTGAATTAAAATAAAATGCAAAAAAATATAATCAAATAAGGTCAAACCTCAAATTCAATTCAAATCAACTTCAACAAGTCCAATTAAGTTCTCATAGGTCTAACATGGTCAAACAAGCTTTGACTAATTTTCTCAACAATTTTGGAAATCAGAAAGTATTTAAAAACAATTAAAAACAATTAAAAATAACATAAAATGGATTAAAATCTCAAATAAATCTCAAATCAAATAAGAAATTGATGAGACTATTTTTCATTGATTTATCATGATCCATAAATGCTAGGAAAATATTTTTGGATTTTTCAAAAGTCAGAAAGTATTTTAAAATGAATTAAAACTATTAAAAATCAAATAGTTCACAAAAAATATTAAATGAAGTCACAAAAATAATTAAAAATCAAAATATGAAACTAGATTTTTCAAGTAAATTTTTGGAATTGGTCTCATATTTTTATGACTTCAAATAATTTTTTTATGAATTTTTGAAAATAAAAGGAATTAACTGAAAATAGAAATAATGGAAAATCCAGCGCCACAGGATGGATTCATTAATTGACGTGGCAAGGCTGAATGGCTCAGATATGAGGGCGCATGGTATACATTAGTCAAACGCGCAACATCTTGAATTAAAATAAGTAAACACAATGGATGAATGAGATTAAAACTTGGAAGCCAGATCCAAGGGCCAGGAAGCAAGACACGTTGTGGTGGTGGTGGAAACTACCGTCTTCTCCTGTGAGCCAACAGAATCCGGCCACCAGTTGTAGAGAAAAAAAGTTTAACAAAAATGGAAAAGAAGGACATCAAATTGAAGCTCGTGTGATGGAGATCACCACTGTATCCATGGATCTTCCTCACTCTTCCTATATTGAGAGAAATGTGAAGTGGAAGATCATGGTGTTCAATTTGAAAGTGCACGAAATGGAAAATTGAAACCACCATTGGATTGCCTCAAGTGTGAGGACTTCAGAAAACCACACAAACAAGAGAATACTACATTGAATTGCAAGTTCTAGATCCAAAAACTTTGAAGGTATACCTCTGAATTAAAGCTCTTCAGGCCACAAAACCTTCAAGATCTTGGTTCCTCTTTGCTCTAGGGATGCAGTGGAAGTGAAAGGCTAAGGAATTAAGCTTTGAAGATCAGCTAATGATGCTGAATTTCAAGCTCGAAAGTGAGAAGTTTTTTGATCAAATTCCTTTGGTATGCCTATGGTTTCAATGCTGCAGCAATTCAGATCTCCAAAAGGTTCCTGAATGAATGAGAGGGAAGCTCTATTTATAGTTGAAAGTCTCAAATGATCACACTTCTCATGTGTGCATGGCAAATTGAAATTGGATGCATGTGCCTGTACAGGCGCGTGTGAGGCCCAATGATGAGTGAAACATCTTGCTGAGTTCATATGGAATGGATTTGGACATGTACATGAAATTAAATCAGCTTGCATACCATGAAATAAAATGAAATATCCAAAATGCACATTCATGGAAAGGTCTTCGAAACTCCCAAATGGTAAGTCCAAAAGAGCATTGTGAGTAATGGTTGGAAAGCCCTTGAAACAAAGAACAAAAGTCATGTTGGGAAAAAATTCATTTGGAATTTGAAAATTGATGAAAACTGATTGTGAATATCCAAGTACAAAACATGTTTAAGTCATCTTTGAAAAATTTCACCAAAAGCAAGCCTATTCAAACCCCTCTATTTTCATGATACAAGCTTCAAATGGAAACATCTCCAACATCAAAGTTGTAGATCTTTTCAATATGATAAGTTTAGACTTAAAGTTTTCATCATTTGGATTTTATATGAAAAAGGTATGGGCATTTGAAGTTGGGTACTTTTCCAAATTCAATGAATTGGGTCCAATGTGACCTATAATGTTTTGTATTATCACATGTATTTATTTTAGGATTATGAAATTTTGTCCAACATAAAATTTGTATTAGACATCTTAATATTTCCAATTAATTTGGTCTCACCTCAAAATCATAAAAATTAAGGAAGTTATGCCCTTTACAAGTTGACCCAAAATTAGGGTTTTAGTCAAAATGACTTATAATGTTTTGAAATGAAATATGACCTTCAAAGTTTCAAATGGATTTTTTCTGAACATGAAAGTTGTTCCTATGGTTCTTAAGAACATATTTTATCTTGGGGTCATCTTCATTTGACAAACACATAAAAAGTTATATCTCAATGGTGCTCAGCTTAGTCAGATGACTTGATTGGTCAACTTTTCAAGGCCAAACTTCCAATCTTGATGAATAAATGATTGAGGATCCTCAAATAGGCTCAAATATGCATAAAATGATAAATGAAAGAACTTATCTTGATTAAATTTGATCATAGGTTGAGGTTGTTTCATGGGCAAGGCACAGTCAAAGCACAATTGAATTAGGGTTTCCTTGGGAAACAATCCTCAAGCCCTTTGAGTTATCCTGATCAAATTGGCAAATTGAGATACTTGGGAGACATATATTATGATTAGGACCTTTGTGGACCATTTTCATTCTTTTCCTCATCTTCATCTAGCCATTTCATTGGGCTTAGGAGCCTCCTAGGAGCATTGAAGCACATGATCACTTGAGCTTCAAAACAAAAAAAGTTAGTGACATATTTTTGTGCTTTTGGTTAGTAATCAAAGTAAGAGAAGCAATAATATACAATACAAGCGTGCTTGGTGTTCTCAAACCAACTCACACAAGTCCCAACCCTAAGGTTAAGGAGCCAAACATGCTATGATCCTTGAGGCAATGCACTTGTGCAATGATATGATGCCATGATGGATCTTAGGGTCAAAATTAGGGTCTTATAAGTAGAATTCGACATTTATGAAAGGAGAAAAGTTGGAGAATACATCTTGAAATTAATCATGAAACTTGGATAACCTTCATATCATAAAGATTGAACAAGTTGTGGTTCTTGGAAGTTGACCTTCTAACTACGACACAAACAAAATGACCTATAATCTTTCACCATAAAAAATGACTCTCCAAGCAAAATTAACTCTTTATGCCAACATGAAAGTTGTATGTAATATAATAAGGAGTAACTTTTCACTTGGGATCATTTTCTTATGTGTAGCGGTAAATTCATGACCATCAAGCTATGGATAAACTTAACATCAATAAAACTAGAGTCGCCACCGCGCTTTTATCGTTTCCAAAGGAAAAGGGAAAAGTACGAACAAAACCCAAAAATAAGAAGTTTTCAAATCAAAAATAATAAAATTCCAGAGATTACAGGTAAGGGGGTTGGTTACATAAAGGGAAGGTATTAGCACCCAAAGTGTCCTAGGTACTCCTAGGGAGCCCTTTTTTATGTGTGCATATGTGTTTGGTATAAAAGATGTTTGAGAAAAATAGAGTGTGGGGATGGGAAAAGAATTTATTGATTATGTTTTTGTGTTTGACAAGACCTCCGGTCTTGTGCCTACGTACCAACATAAAAATGAGGGATCCAAACCTCGTAGTTCGTGGTAAAAATTTCAAAATATTAGTGAATTGCTTTTAACAAAAGGATTAATAAGAAAGGCACAAAGGGACAAAAGTTTGAATGGATTAGTTAGTTCTTTTTGTCTTTTTGAAATTTTAAGTCAATATGATTAAGTTTATTTACAAGCTTGATTTAAGAAAAGAGTTTGAAAATTCAATGGCATAAGGCCAAAGTTTCTAATCATTAAAACAAAGTCTATGTTTGAAATCACAAGTCAAAGAAGGTTTTGAAAAGGGGGAGAGATTTTGAAATTTAAGAAGTGGGAGGAGATGAAGAGACTACCCTAAGCACAAATTTTAAAGTTAAGAGTTGAAAAGATCTGACCAATGGGATGCAATCCAGCAGACAAGAATGTCATATAGAAACCCATTTTTCCTTGGACTCTAATCAAGCAATAATCAATAAGAAAATGAGCAATATCCAGACATCATGAAGATCAAGGCATCAAATAAAGATATCCATATCCAAGTAAGTAATCCCAATAGCTAGCAATCTTCATTGTCTTCCCATGTATCAGATGAAATGTTCCTTGATCAACTCAGAGAAAAGCATCAAACACAAGATCAAAATAACCATTAAGCCCAAAGATAGAGTAGCATATGAATTCAAACAAATCCTAAGGTTTGTATCAGATGAAGGCTCAGTTCAAGATAGCTCAGTCTCATAATGTTGGCATTGGCCATGTCCTTTTTGCACAGGGAATGTAGCCTAATCCTAAGTCCAAAAGTTCAGATCAAGTTCCACAGTCCACCAGATGTTTTTAGGGTTTTTGTCGTTATTAGGTATTTTAAGGTCCTAAGATCACAAACAAAAGAAAAACATACAAACACTATATACAATCACAAGACATGGCTCAAATGAGCAAAGTGAAAATGACATAAACATAAACAAGTTAAATGAAATGTAAATGGAAATGAATGATAAATGACTGAAATTTAAATTGCATAAAGTAAATGACTTGAAGGTAAAGAAATATTAAGAAGAGTTAGTCAAATATTAGTCAAAAGTTAGTCAAGTGTTAGTATTATTTTTTAATTGATTAAGTCATTCTTTGGAGAACACTCAACCATTCATTCACAAGTATGAATCCTTAAACCAAGACATCTTCCATGAGAAGGGCTCCAACTTGGATAATTCAACAAGTATGCCACTAGCTCCCATGAAAGGAAAAAAGGCCAAGTCTCCACATAATGCCATGAAGAATGGGAGACTTACAATCTCACTTACTAGAATGCTATGCCTTGAGGGTCAAATTTAGCTCTATGTTAAGCAATCATAATTGGACTTCTGTAGAAGTCACAACTATCTGAGGCCGGACAATAAAAATTTAGGTGTTAATGCATGTTAGAGATTTTGTATGAAAAAGCAAACTCCTAAAACATACCACACACTAAAAGAAAAGATCAAGAGGGAGAGACCTATGTCAGTCATACTTGTATTGATTCATCTGACACAAGGTCATTGATGAATCAATTAACCTTTAGACATTAGAGATTTCATTGGTCAAATGAGGTAATGGAAAAGAATAAGGATGAAGATGAAGATGGAGGGTAAGATAAAAACACAAATTGACCAAGAGAGGATTTTCATCAAATCAAAACCATCCATTCATTTTGGAAGATGAAATATGCATTTCATCAATCCCCTAAATCCAATAGTTTTGATCTAACAAAAGTCAAATCAACCTTGACCAAGACCCAAACAGAAAGTCAAACATCACAAGACCATAAAAATGGCTCAACATAATTTTTAAACATTTAATCAATAAAAAATCACATTAAAAATGAATTAAAATACATTTTAATTTGGACAAAACCTAAAATCCCTTCAAAACACCAAATAAATAGCCAAGGGATTTATCCTAGGTCAAACAAGGTCAAAGGACCTTAGTAGAATTTTTTCATGATTTTAAAAAAGTCAGAAGTATTTTTAAACAATTAAAAATATGCACAAAATATTTTCTTCATGAAAAATATCAAAGTTAATCCAAAAAATAATTTTAATTCAGAGTATGGAAGAGAAAAATATTTAAAGATTTTTGGTGAAAGTCCCATATTTTTTGGATTAAAAATGAAATTTTTATGAATTAAATAAAATAGGAGAAATTAAAAGAAATTCAGAAATTAAAATAAAAAGCAAAAAAACAAGGGCCATCAGATCTCCCTCATTAATTGAGGTGGCAAATCTGATGGCCACACGCATGCTATCCATGGTGGATTCTGGTCAATGCAACACATGCATGATATTTAAAAGGAATGGCTTAGATTAAAACAAATTAACGTGATCAGATGGTTGTGAGGCACGCCAACACACCACCGGAGCCCTAGCTCCGGTCATCTTCTCCGGTGAACCTCACCGGACTGGTCCACCTTCATCTCAATGAAAACTGAAAAACAAGAACACTATTTCAAAGAAAAAATGCTCAGAAGCTCGAATATGGCCTCAATTTTTTCCAATTCAAAGTATATCAAAAGATACAAGGATTTGAATTTTGAGGATCATGAACTGAGTTGCTTCGATTTGATCTCAAAGCAACTCAATCTTGTTTCCTACATTGGTAGGACTTCAGCCAAACAAAAATCAAAGAGAATGGTGAAGAATTGAGAGAGAATTGAAGAGATGAAGTTTATGAAAAATCACCTTTGAGGGAGCTTGAATCTTGCTTGATCTTGCTTCCAATTGGTCTTGGCTTGACTTCAAATGCTTGCAGGAAGTGAATTGGATAAAGGAAGGGCTTGTATTCTTGGAGTTTCAACTTCAAAACAGAAGTGAAATTAAAACTCAATTTTCAATTGAAAACCTTCAAGTTTATCCTCTAATGGTGAGGGGTATGGTTGACGAATCAAAGCTTGGGCGGTCTCCAATTCTGAGCAGAAGGGGTTGTATTTATAGGCAATGCAATTGATTTCCAAACACTTCCATCAAAATGCCAAAAATAGTAATTCTCACTTGCATGGATGCATGGGCGTGTGATAGGCCCATCAAATGATGTCAAAAGGTCCCAAATTTATTATGAGCAATGCTAAAAGTGTGCCATGGAGTCATGCAATTAGAAATGAAAAGTGGTCATGAGATTCATCCAAATGGAACCTTGAATAAAAGCATGCGCATCAATCTTTTGTCAAATGAGGTGATCTTGGACTTTTTGGAAAGGGGAGATCAAAGGGAACAACTTCCATGTTGAACACTTTTCCATTTGAAACTTGGATCATGATGAATTTTGAGGCGGGAGTTTGGAAAATCAAACATAAATACCAAGCCTAATGTTCACTTCTTCCACCTTGAATAAATTTTGCTATGGGCTTCAAATGGAAAATGTTACTTCATCAAAGTTGTATATATTTAAAAACTCTTCAATTTGGTCACAAATTTGACCTCATTTGGATTTGGAATGAAGGAGTTATGCATTTTAGAAGTTGAGGAAAATCTCTTGTTCAATGGTAATGGCCCAAAATGACCTATAATGTTTCCTCTTGGCACATTCCATTGAAAGTTGAATTTGAAGTTTCTAAAAGAATAAAAGTTGGAAAATACACCTTGAAATTGGTCATGAAACTTAGATGGACTTCATATCATAAAAATTGAGCAAGTTATGGTCTTTGGAAGTTGTCCTCCTAACTAGGGTTCAGACGAAATGACCTATAATCATTCATCATAAAAAATGAATTTCCAAGCAAAACTAGATCTTGATATCAACATTAAATTTGTTTGGAATTTCATAATGAGTAAAGTTCATCTTGGAATCATTTTAATATGATAAAAATTATAGGAGATAGAGTCTAGGGAACCCTAGTTTTGACTAGTTGACTTTCTCTGGTCAACCACCATGAACCAAATTGCAAACTTGAAGTTATCTTGATCTTTTGGACTCATGGAGGATCATATATGCATAATATGATGTAATATGAAGTATCATTTTACATATTTGATCAAATGATGAAGAAACTTGCTGAGGAAGTCACACAAGCTATCTAGATGAATTAGGGCTTCTAAGGCAAACATGCTTCAAACTCTTGATGAATTCTTGATCAAAATGATAAATAAAGATCATGGGGATCCATATATGATGTCTAGAACCATTGTGAGCCATATCTTGATTGATCTCCTTGCACTGAGGGTCTAAAATCCTAGTTGTGTGCTTGATAAGGCATTGGTGGATGCACACACTACCTACAAAAGAAACAAAGCTATACATAGACATATTTTTGGTATTTTGGTTAGTAATAAAAAAAAAAAAAATAGAGTATGATACAATCAAATGTGCTTGATGATCCCTCCCAATGCAAACCCAATAAATGAGGGGTGAGGAGGATGCCAAGGTGTGATCCCTAAAGCCAATGCATATGATGAGATATCACGAGGGATCTTAAGGTAAAAATTGGTGTCTTACAATATGAAAAAAATTGTAGGAGATAGGGTCTAGGGAACCCCAGATTTGACCACTTGACTTTTCTGGTCAACCTTCTTGAACCAACTTGCAAACTTGAAGTTCTTTTGATCTTTGGGGCTCATAGAGGATCATATATGCTTGAGATTAAGTGCAATGAAGTATCCCTTGAAATGTTTGACCAATTGATGAAGAAACTTGTTGAGGAAGTCACACAATATACCCAGATGAATTAGGGTTTCCAAGGCAAACAAGCTTCAAATCTCTTGATGAATTCTTGATCAAATTGACAAATAAATAACATGGGGATCCATATATGATGCTTAGAACCATGGTGAACCTTTCCTTGATTGATCTCTTGCATTAAGGGTCTCAAACCCTAGATGTGAGCTTGGTGATGCATAGGTGGACACACACACTACCTACAAAAGAAACAAAGCTATACTAGACATATTTTTGGTATTTTTGTTAATAAACAAATAAAAACAAAGTATGATTCAATCAAATGTGCTTAGTGATCTCTCCCAATGCAAACCCAATGAATGAGGGGTAAGGAGGATACCAAGGTGTGATACCAAAGCCAATGCAAATGATGAGATAACATGAGGGATCTTAGCGTAAAAATTGGGGTCTTACACTACTTACTAGCAAGCTCCTGTAGCACTAGCTTATCATCAGCCTAGGGTGCAAGCTCCCCGTCGACAAAATACCTTTAATCAGAATAGGAATTAGAGAAATAGAGCTTCATTTGATCCAATTCCCATGACCTACAATGAGTTATACCCATCATTGATTCAAAAAGGTTTGGTGGTTCCTAGGTCTCTTTCTCCTCTGCCATAACATTTTCCTGCATGGTACAATCCTAACACTCATTGCACCTTCCATGAGGGGGCCCCGAGACCTGACTTGGATAATTGCTATGCATTAAAGAGCAAGGTGAAAGAGCTAATCAGAAGTAAGATCTTGACCTTCAGAGATGTGGGGCCAAATGTAAAGAACAATCCTTTACCTGTACATTGTACCCCTATTGTTAATGCCATAAAAGAAGTGTTTGATGGTCAATTGATTCGAGATGCTAAGAATGTTAAAACTCAACTGGTAGCATTCCATGCCCAACTGATGGAAACGGGCCTACTCAATGATAAACATGATAGCTGTGAAAAATGTGAAGTTCATCAAGAAGGATGATGTAGCGGTAAATTCATGACCATTAAGCTATGGATAAATTTAACGTCAATAAAACCAGAGTCGCCACCGCACTTTTATTGTTTCCAAGGGAAAAGGGAAAAGTACAAACAAAACCCAAAGATAAGAAGTTTTCAAATCAAAACTAATAAAATGCCAGAGATTATAGGTAAGGGGGTTGGTTACACAGGGGGAAGGTGTTAGCACCCAAAGTGTCCTAGGTACTCCTAGGGAGCCCTTTTTTATGTGTGTATGTGTTTTTGGTATAAAATATATTTGTAATAAATAGAATGTTGAGATGAGAAAAGAATTCATTGATAGCCACATCCAAGCTAGCAACCGCATAATCTTCTTCATAATCTTCCCCATGTACCAGATGACATACTCCTTGAATGGCTCAGAATAAGGCAGTAGACACAGGTTCAAAGTAACATTTGCACCAAGACCATGTAGCAGATAAACTCATATGGATCCCAATACTTGTACCATATGAAAGCTCACTTCACAATGACTTGGTTTCAGAAATGTTGGCATTGGCCAAGTCCTTTTGCATAGGGAATGTTGCCTAATTCTAAGTCCAAGTTTCAGATCATAATCCAACAGTCCACACAAATATTTTTTAGGGTTTTTGTTGTTTATTATGTACTTTAAGATCCTAAGACCACAAACACAAACAAAATAAAAAATAAGTATACACAATCACAATATAATCACAATATATGGCTCAAGTGATCAAAGTGAAAATGGAATTAAAATAAACAAGTCAAATGATATGTATAATGGTAAATGATAAAAGGCTTTAATTTAAAGTGCATAAAAGTAAATAGCTTGAAATTAAAATTTAGTCAAATGTTAGTTGATTAGATGTTAGTAAAGTTTTGCTTTTCAACTTTTTAAGTCATCCTTTGGAGAATACTCAATCCTCTATTCACAAGCATGGATCCTTGAACCAAGACATTTTCCAAAGGAATGAAAAAAGGCCAAGTTTCCACACAATACCATGAAAGGGGGTAGACTTACAATCTCACTTACTAGAATTTAGCGCTATGTTAAGCAATCGTAATTGGACTTATGTAGAAGTCACAACTATCTTAGATCGGACAATAATTTTTTTGGTGTTAATGCATGTTAGAGATATGGTATTATGAACCATACTCCTGAAACATAATGTAGCGGGGTATTTGTTACCATTAGAGATATTGACTAAATCCAAGGTAAACCATACAAGTCAAGTCGCCACCGCACTTCTATTTATCCAAAGGAATGGTTAGAAAGCGAACAAAAACCTAAAAGTTTTATCGAATCAAAAACTAGTAAAAATGTCAGAGATCTGGGTAAGGGGGTTGGTTATGCAATGAGAAGGTTTTAAGCACCCAAAACATCCTAGGTACTCCTAGGGAGCCCTTTTCACACTTATTGTAAGGTTGGTATTTTGTGAAAATTTATTTGTGCAAACATGATTGAAGAGATGAGAAGAGAATATACAATTTTATTTACATTTTATGTTTGAATGGATAAACCCATTGCCTACGTACCATCTTAAAAAAAGATTAGGATCAAAACCTCGTAGTTCGGGGTAAAAATCTCAAAACAAATGAGTGGATTGATTGGTCCAGAAGCCCTAAGGTCTTTTGTTATCCAAGGGAGAAAACTCAAACCAAAACCACAAATCCACCATGTGAGGATAGCTTCAACATGCTAGTGAGGGGTTAACCCTATAATAAGCATGGAAGACTCATTGTCCATCACTAAGGATAAAGGTGAGTATTACATCTACCTCAAGGATAACTCAAACCTAATAGCTAAAGGTTATGAAAAATTTGATTAAGGAAGTGGCCATCGAAACCACAAAAGTATTTGAATGGGTTATATTTACCAATGAAAAGTATTTACAAAATATGGTCAAAGTGGATTAAAAGATTCAATTCAAAATAATTATTATGAAAAGAAGGTTTAAAAATCAAAAGCATAAGGCTTAGGTTTCTCATGTTGAAAACAAGTGTTAAATGTTTGCACAAAAAGTTTTGGCTTGGGTTAGAGTGGAGGGAAGAAGAAAGGCTAAATCCTAATCAATACAAGAGGTGAGGGATAAGCAACAAAACCACACATGGAATTCCTCTCTTGAGATCATATTGATGATCCAAGTAGCTCCCATCCTTTGGAATAAGCAATCACATAAAGCATAAACTCAAGCAATCGACAATCAAATGCACTCTTGGAAGGTTCCTCAATGTATCTTGGATTCCTCTCTCTTAGAAGCTCATGGCAATGGTTCCTCAATTAGGCTCAAGTTGGAATCCCTAGCATAAAAACACACACATCAAAAGGTTCTTACTAACAATCAAAGAATGGACAAGAGGAAGTTTAGAATATGGTCCTTTCAATGTTCATTTCCAAGCTTTAAGCATTCTAAAGGCATGAGGCCTAGTTGCTCTTTGACATTTAAGCATTCTAAAGGCATGAGGCCTAGTTGCTCTTCAAACTCCATTAGCTTGGGTAAAGTCCTAAAGTCTAAGTCCATTTTGTCCAATTCTTTGCATTTTGGTTCTTAACAAACAGACAAACACAAGCACAAAAGATATATACACAATTATATGCTCAAGTGAGCAAAAGGCAAATGGCATTAACATAAACATGTGCTCCAATGAGCAAAGAAAAAAGCAAATGGATAATATGTACAAGAATAATAAATTGCATAAATGTAAAGTGCAAAGTAAATGTTAATAGTTAGTGGTTAGTAGTTAGTGTGCCATAAGGCAAATTTAGCGCTATGTTAAGCAATCGTAATTGGACTTATGTAGAAGTCACAACTATCTGAGGCCGGTCAATAATAATGTAGGCAACAATACAAGTTAGAAGTCTTGATTAGTGAACCAAGTTCCAACAACTTACCGTGCCAAAAGAAAAAGAGAATTGATCTTGTATTGGTTTAAGTCCTTTGCATGATTTAGGAAACAACCTATCCTTAATGCAAAGCCATTCACTTGATCAATTGATCAAGATGAATTATATTTGAATCTAGGAAGATTAAGTCTCCCTAATCAATGCTAACTTATCAATCTTTAACTCATTGATCAGAAAGAAAAAGAAGAAGAAGAAGGAGATGAATAATGGAAAATGGAAATGGAAAGAATAAAGTGCATTAGATGAAATGGAATGTACCAATCAACAAGTATTGACCAATGACATTGAGGATCATGGTCAAACAATCAAAAACAGAAGTGAGATGAAGATTGGAAGTCAAGAAATGAACAAAATATTTTTAGGCATTTTTAATATTAAAAATAAGCTTGAATTAAAATATTAAAGAAAGGTCAAACTTCAAAATCACTTCAAATCACCTTTGAAAAGTCCAAGTGATTTATCCTAAGTTCAATAAGGTCAAACAAAGTTTGACAAAAAATTTCAACATTTTTAAAAGTCAGAAACTATTTTTAATCAATTAAAATGAATAAAAATAACCTAATTGAACTAAAATCTCAAATAAATCTCAAATCAATTAAAAATTGATGAGAATATTTTTCATTGATCCATCATCATTCAAATAGGTAGAGAAAATATTTTTGTATTTTTTGAATATAAAAAACTATTTAAAATGACCAGAAAAGAGAAAATTCACAAAAAATATCAAATGACAAAATAAAAAATATTAAAAATCATTTTTAGAAACTAGAATTTAAATGGAGAAGAACGCAATTGGTCCCATATTTTTTGGATTTAAAATGAAAGAGATATGATTTTTTGAAGTTAAATGAAATAAAAGGAAATTAAATGAAATTCAAAAATTGCAAAAAAACAGGGAGCGCTGGATGGAACTCATTAATTGACGTGGCAATATCTAATGGTCCAGAAGCGCGCTTCCATGGTAGGCAAGAGTCAGCAGCGAAACACATGACATTATTAAAAGTAATCCAAACGCATGGTTGAGATTATAACGTGGGAGATGCATCCAATGGTCCAGATTCAATCTGGCATGGTGGACGGTGGCCAGTGCCACCGTCTTCTCCGGCGAGCACATAAGCTCCGGCCAGAGTTGCAGGTCCTCCAAACTCAACCAAAATGAAGCTGAGGTGATGTACATCACCCATGTAACCTTGAATTGTACTCAAACTTTCTATGGAATAAGAAATCTGAGCTGGAAGATTCAGGTACATAAATTGCAGTTCATCAAAACACAAAATCAAAGCCACCACTGGCTTACCTCTCAAGTGAGGACTTCAGAAAACACATTGGCCAGGAAAATAGATCAAGGAACAAAGAGATTCGAAGCAAAAACCAGTTGAACGATACCTTTGGATTGTGAAGATTTGAGCTATCTTCCTTGCTTCCTTTTGCAAAACAGAAGTTCTATGGACTAGACGATGAAGGTTTAGGAACTTTAGATCTGAAGATTCAACCAAATTCAGCTGAATTTCAGATCTGAAATTTTGAAGAAATGTGAACTAGTTCCTTTAGGTATGGTTGTGGATTCAATTATGCAGCATATCAGGCGCCTTCAGGTTGATTTATGATGGAGGTATGCACCTCTATTTATAGCTGAAATTGGCTGAACAAGTGAGCTTTCTCGTGTGCATGGCAAGTGGATTTTCCTTGCATGGGCTTGCATGATCATGTAGAAGGCCCAAACTCAATTGCATTTGCATGCTGATGACCAAACAACTTGAAATGGACGTGTAGTTGGCAATGCATAAGCTTGTGCATGGAATTCTAACATGTTATGCATAATTTAGCCTAAAACTTCACCTCTTCGAAAATGCCACTTGAAAAATTGAAACATAGGCATGTGGGTAATGGTTGGAAAGGTCTTGACATAAGGAACAAATGTTATGTTGGACCAAAACTCATTTTAAGTGTGGAAACTTATGAAAACAAGCCATGAAGTTCATAGTGCAAAACATGCCTTTGAAAATTTTGCCAAATTGAACCAACTTCAAGCCCTTCTGTTTTGATGATGCAAGCTTTAAATTAAAAAACCTCAAACATCAAAGTTGTAGGTCTTCTCAAAAAAATCGAAATGGACTTAAATTTTGCATCATTTGGATTTTTGATGAAAGAGTTATGGGCACTTGAAGTTGGACTTTTTTTGCCTTTCAATGCATTTGGTCCAAAGTGACCTATAATGTTTTGCATTATCACATGTATTTATTTTGAGATTATGAAATTTTGTTCAACACAACATTTGAAGTAAACATCTTAAACTTTCCTATTCATTTTATCCCACCTCAAAATCATAAAAAATGAATGAGTTATGTTCTTGGGAAGTTGACCCAAAATTAGGGTTTCAATCAAAATGACCTATAATGTCTTGGAATGGATGATGACCTTCCAAGCTTCAAATAAATTTTTGATGAACATGGAAGTTGTTCATATTGTCCTTAAGAACATTTTTGCTTTTGGGATCATCTCCATTTGACCAACACATAAAAAGTTAGGTCTCAATGTATTTCAAAATAGTCAGATGAATTGACTGATTAACTTCTCAAGTCCACAACTCATATCTTGATGAATTGATGATTGAGGACACTCAAATAAGTTCAAATATGCATTAAATGATGAATTAAAGGACTTCCCTCAATTGTATTTGATCATGGGCTGAGGTTGCTTCATGAGCAAGGCACACTTGGTACACAGATGAATTAAGGTTTCCTTGAGAAACAACACTCAAACCCTTTGACTTGCTCTGATCAAAAGTGATGAATTGAGATACTAGGGAGGCATATTTGATGGATGAGAGCTTTGGGAACCATTACCATGCTTGCTTTCATCTTCTCTTGGCCATAGCATTGCACCAATGATCTCCTAGAAGCTTTGGGCCTTGTGATTGCTCAAGCTACAAACAAGAAATGTTAGTGACATATTTTTGTGCTTTTGGTTAGTAAACAAAATGAGAAAAGCAATAATATACAATGCAAGCATGCTTGGTGATCTCAAACCACTCACAAGGGATCCCACCCAAAGGCAAAGGGAACCAAGATGCTCATGATCCTTGAGGCTTTGCAAATGCAATGTTATGATGCCAGGAGGAATCTTAGGGACAAAATTTGGGTTTTACAGATGCCCCTATTTAAGGTCATTCTAGACGAAGAAGTGAAGGTTAAAATCTTCGTCTCGCCGAGGTAGAATGGGCTTAAATAATAACAAAGAGACGAATTTTGGTCCCTAAGAGACCTCATGATGGAAATGTATGTATGCAAGAAGGGTAATACTTTGTGGGGATATGTGTCCACAAGGGAAGAAAGAAACTAGGAATAACTGAAAATCCATTGGAGCAACATGTTCACAAATGGGACAGAGACTCTAGGACTCTTATGGGGATAGAAGAGGGATAAAAATGCGTGAGCAGGGCACGACTCAAAGCTTGGGGAGCAGAATTCCAAAAGGAGTAAATCAATGGAAATACCCGAGCTGACTCAAGGATGCATGTATTGGGGAATATGCCAATGCAGCAAAAATTATCCATAACGGATACTTCGGATAAAAATCCGGTCTCAGGCTGGGAGAATCCACTAAGGGACCTCGCTGGGGAAAACACTCAAACAAAATTCCTCTAGGGAAACAACAGAATGAGGTATTACCGGTTACTGGGTAATAAGCTCAAAGAGACATGTGATCTGAACACCGGTATAAGGGTGAGAGAACAACATGCTCGGGGAGAATGAATATCTAAGACTGGTATAAGGGTGAGAGATATCAAACATCCGAAATCTTCTGAGGAAGACCTAAGAAGGTATACTTCAGCTCAGGAAAATCTGACTCCACAGGGGACAAAAAGTCATAATAGGGAGTAGAAGGAAGGAACACCAAGGATACCGGTTACTGGGCATATAATAGGTGGCCAACCGAAGCGTGAATTGGGGAATATTACCAAGACACTCATCATCCAAAAGAGGGCTAAAAGCAAACTCGATTATAGGATGGACATTCGATTCCAAATAAAGGGATACGAATCTTACTCGACTGGGGAAGAACAAAAGGCTTTAACCGAATAGTGCATGAGATATATTATCTATTACCGTCAGAACGTAGATAACATACCCGCATGGAAGATTATCCACAACTGGTTACTGGGTTAATAAAGGATAAATTGACCGACAAAGAAAAGGCATCGGGATACCGAAACTAGGTATATAATGATGACCAATCAAGGGGAGAAACAATCGTCACCAACAACAAAGGGTAGACGAGAGATGACTTACTGGGGATAAATTGCTTGATTAGAGCAATTATCCAAGAGATGAGGTAATATCAATATCGAATATTGGATAAAGATAACCGTCAAGGAGGGGATTACATCTACCGGATACTGGGTAGAAAACCACAGAAAGGTATCCGTCATCAATAAGGATGAGCAAAACAGTTAACTCTGCAAGGGGATAAAATAGGGTTTACAACTACCGGTATGAAGGTAGAAAACCACGGACTCCGCCGGGGATGAGATGAACGATTACTGGTTACTGAGCAATCATTCATTTACCACACAGGGGAGTGCAAGAAACAGCCAAAAGGGGCCAGTCTAGGATCAAACTAGATGGGCACGCTGAAACAAAACTTGTCCCTATGAGGATATAACTCAATGGGGAATTCCATCCCAATGTATGTGTTGGGATGAAACCGAAACAACCAACATCCACGAGGATATAACTCAGTGAGGAATATGGAAGGCAAGATAAATACTTTCTGCTTATGGGGCTGACTCTATATGGAGAGATCAATCACCAACATCTTCTTGGGGAAACATAATACCCTCAAACAAGAGATAACAAACAGAGATACATGGCAAATAATGTGTCATGAATATTATTAATATGCGCATATGCATGGTTTATGTATGATGAATGCTGACAAGCAGACAATTTCTAACACAAATAGGTCCAACGAACAAGTACACAAACATCCGGTACTACATCTCAAGAGAGAAAGCCAGGACCACAAAGATCTCTGCAGGGGAATGAGCATCAGTCATTCCAACTGGGGCAAGGATCATCATACAAATGAAATCTGTCATGGAAGCACTCTACTGGGGAAATTATCAGAGGGGACCATGGAACTCTGTGGGGAACAACCACCAAATCAGAAGTTTCCAAGGGTCATCAAATACTGTCCCAAAAAATGAGATCACATCTGCTGAGGAGGAAGAACCATTATTCTGCTGACAAAAAGAGGGATGAATAAACTTCCAAACTCTCTGCTTGAGAGAAAGAACCACAAGAGGCTCCTGAGGAAGAGGACACGAGCAAGCCAGGAATATGAACAAATGTCTTACCCTGTCAAGAATCTTACCGTCCTTGGGAGAGCATTGAAGACATCCTCAGTATCCCCTCATCTTCGTGAATGTTCACTTTGTTTAAAAACAAATTATGAAAGATTTGATTAAAACAATTATATTTTTTTTCCAATTAAAACATGCAAAACATTTGTTGAAAAAGAAACAAGTAAGAGTGCAAATAATTGGATAAAGGCTCAAATTTATTTGATGCAATGGTAGTCTGCAAATGGCAAGACTCCATAGATCTTTTCAAATTTGAAATTGGTGATATATATTGGAAAAGGGCTACATTGAACATAATGACCATTTCTCCACCAATTCTGAATCCGATGTATTTGAAGCTTTGGTTGATGATAACTGAGCAAGAATCTCTGACGGATGGCAGTTGTAAAGCAAAGCCTTGTCAGGATGCAGTTACTTGCCAAATCCCTAATTTTTGCCTAGATTTCCCCAGGATGATGTACTCAATCTAGCGGGATATATATTCATTTTTTATGTCTCTAACTTTTGCCTGGATCGCCCTTTCAGGTTTTCAATCCACCGAGACGCTCATTTTTGCCTAAGCCGCCCTTTCGGGTTTTCAACTCAGCGAGCTATTCTGTTTTTATTTTTTAGGCGAAGTATTTCTTGACTGCATCTGAATTCACAGGACGAGTGAATTCCTCCCCATTCATAGTTGTAAGTATCAAAGCACCGCCTGAAAAGGCTCTCTTAACAACATATGGACCTTCATAGTTTGGAGTCCACTTGCCCCTGGAATCGGGCGCGAAAGACAAGACTTTCTTGAGCACAAGGTCCCCTTCTCGAAACACACGAGGCTTGACCCTTTTATCAAAGGCTTTCTTCATTCTTTGCTGATATAACTGACCATGGCACATGGCAGTCAATCTCTTCTCTTCTATCAAGTTCAACTGGTCATAACGACTCTGAACCCATTCAGCATAAGTCAACTTGGCCTCCATCAAGACTCTCATTGATGGGATCTCCACCTCTACTAGGAGCACAACCTCCATGCCATAAACAAGAGAGAAATGGGTTGCCCCTATTGAAGTGCGGATGAATGTACGATACCCATGTAAAGCAAATGGCAGCATCTCGTGCCAATCCTTGTACGTGACAACCATCTTCTGTATAATTTTCTTGATATTCTTATTAGCAGCTTCAACAACCCCATTCATCTTGGGTCTGTAAGGAGAAGAATTATGATGTGTTATCTTGAACTCGTTACACAGCTCTTTCATCATCTTGTTGTTCAAGTTAGATCCATTATCAGTAATTATCTTATCTGGCACACCATAACGGCATATGAGTTTATTCTTAATAAACTTAACTACCACTTGCCTGGTCACGTTTGCATATGACGCCGCTTCAACCCATTTGGTGAAGTAATCAATTGCTACGAGAATAAATCTGTGACCATTGGACGCTTTTGGCTCTATCATGCCAATCATGTCGATTCCCCACACGGAGAAGGGCCATGGTGATGAAATCACATTCAGAAGTGTCGGAGGAATATGAATCTTATCCGCATAGATCTGACATTTATGATATTTCTTCACATATTTGCAGCAGTCAGACTCCATTGTCAGCCAATAGTAGCCTGCTCTCAATATCTTTCTAGCCATGGCATGTCCATTGGAATGAGTACCAAATGAACCCTCATGGACCTCAGTCATTAACAGGTCTGCTTCGTGTCTGTCCACGCATCTGAGCAGCACCATATCAAAATTTCTCTTGTAAAGAACATCGCCATTGAGGTAGAAACTGCCTGACAATCTCTTCAAAGTCTTCCTATCTTTCACAGATGCTCCAGGCGGGTAGATCTGGCTCTGAAGGAAACACTTGATATCATAATACCATGGCTTATCATCTTTCACTTCCTCAACTGCAAATACATGAACTGGTCTATCCAAGCGCATCATAGTGATATTGGGGACTTCATTCCAAAGTCTTACCACAATCATCGAAGCAAGTGTAGTAAGAGCGTCTGCCATCTGTCGCATTACGCGAAAAACCGGCGGGAAAACAAGAACAACAGAGCCACCACCGTGCGTTATTTATCCCAAAGGAGGGAAAGGAAACGCTCGAAGCAAACCTGGAAAAAGCATGGTCTCGCGACCAAAGAGAATGGGATCGGGAGTCGGTTATGCGAAGGGAAGGTATTAGCACCCCTACGCATCCGTCGTACTCGACGGGATCCACGCACAAAAGGAAGGAATATGGTTGCTAAAACACTGCTCAAAACATCAAACATTGGCTGAAAGAGACACAAGAAAACAAACGAGACTGACTCGGCAGGATATCGCATCCTGGGCCTACTTAGTCTATCAAGCATAGACATCAGAGTTGAAGTAGTTCGGACTGGGAAAAACACATGCTCGCTAGGATCTCGCATCCTATGCATACATATCTTCTCGGACTAAGAAGAATCAGATCATTCGTAGCTCGGCTCACGCACACAAGCAAAACAGCACAGGAAATCGACTGCCAATCGCTGGACTTACGTCAAACTCCACACAAAAACAGGCAAACATGGAACCCGAATGCCAATCGCTGGACTTATATCAGCTTCCAAACCAAACACACCCACACTGGAAACCAGATACCACTTGATGGACTTATACCGGACTCCAAGCACACAACAAGAGGAAGGGTCTCGATTGCAACTAGGGCAAGAGAAAGGGAAGGTCTCAACCGCAACGAGGGCGAGAGAAAAGAATTAGTGTTAGTTGTCAGTCAAACTCGACAAGACATCGCATCTCGTGCCTACGTATCTCATCTGGACATGAGAATCAGAGTTGCCGTAGTTCGGCTAAACTATTCTTGTTGGTTAGTATTTTTTAAGTGGACAACGTCACTACGCAATCTACCGGATGCTCGACCTTTGGAGACTTACTCACCTGTAGTAGAAGGAGTTGACGTATCCTTAAGAGGGGATAATGTCTGTTTGTGTTTTAGGAAAGATCAAACAAGAAAGGAAGTCCTATACGAAGGAACCGTGCTACCTTAATTGACATGCAAACGAGACTACGCAGAGTCTAGCAAACCTAGGGGATACAATCACACCACACAAACACATACAGCATGAAGTAAACACACCAACAAGGGGCTCAAACATCAAGGTTAGGCTTTAGTCGAGGGGTCATGTCAACCTCGACAAACAAGCCTCTGTATCAGGGTGAGGTTAGCTCTTAACCCTAACATTGAGAGTTAGGGTGAAGCAGATGAAAGGTGAGTGAAGATGAGACTTCATAGCTCTTATCCCTGGCCTGGGAGAGCTTTCAGACAAATGAAGTGTGGGTTCAGAAAGTGGGAACCCTTCTACACTTATGACACTGACTCAACTGTACAACTGTACAAGGATCTTGGGTTAATGTCCACAATGCATCAACACTAGTTGTGTGAGCAAAGGGACGACTCAACAGAATAGCAGGAGATGGATTGCACATCTCTTGTGTCTGCCATTTGCCTTATCAAAGGTCTTTACCTGCTTTGGGAACGAAAATAAACAAGCACAAACATTGCCTCTTAAGGAGGACTTCAGACAGGTGCCTGGCCAAGTAATAGGCCAGGTCTTCCAGACTACATGGAGAAGAGATCATTATACCTCAATGCTCAAGCTAGCAAGCAAAGCAAACACAAGTTCACAAGTGAACTATATCAACTAAGGTACCTGAAATCAATCCAATATAATCAATACTCAGCCCAAACAATAAGCAAACAAATAATTACAAGTCCACAACACAAACAGATAACAAGCATTAATGCACAAAGGTGCAAGCCACAAGGCATAAGCACAAGTCTCAAAGCCTACAAAACAAACTCAAAGTTAGTCATAAACAAGCTATAAGCCAACTCCAATTGAGTGCACATCATCAAGCATAAGCAATTGTGCTCTTTGACCTGAAACAAAACTCAAATGTGAGATCACAAACCACTAGTACAAGACTAGGGTCAAAATAGGAGCAAAAAGTCAAAACAGAACATGAAACTTATCAAAAATCAAGATCAATCAAATAAGAAACAAATCCAAGTGGTTTCACATTCATATCATCAACCATTATCATTTCATAAAGCAAAGAGTACAAAACATGCAATTTGAAACCTCATACAACTAATCAGAATGATTCAACTCAAATCAACTCACAAACATTTCAATAAATCACCAATAAATTCATGATCAAACAGCTTTCATAACATGACAATCATACCAAATTTCAAGTCATTTGGACCAAGGGAAGCAAGTCATTTAAATTCATCAAGTCAACACAAGTTCAAACAAGCTCATACAAGGCACCAAAACATGCATCCACTTCAAGCAATCCTAAAACAGCAACCAAAAATGATAAATGAGTGAAACCAAAGCCATGGCAAACTTCAAGATGTCTATAATACACATGCCAAATTTCAAGTCCATCCAATTAACAACAAGAATTTCCCAAATCAAATAAAATCATGTCTCACAAGAAGTCCACAATTGGTCAAAAAGGGGAGAAAATCTCAATCAAAAAGGAAATGCATTCAAAAATTCCAGGAAAATTCACAAGCATTCTCAACATTCATAAGTATCCTCATGCAAAAATCCAGCTCAATTCAAGTTCAATAAGCATGGAAAATAAAATCAAGAATTTGGACATGAAATGGTGTGACACAAATTGTCACACCTCTAAAGATCATAGCATATCTCACAATCCAGAAACTCAAAAATCACAAACCACATATCAAAATGACCAGGAATGAGTCTAGAACACACATGTAAAATTTCAAGAATTTCCAATTAAGCATCAAGATTTCATGAAAGAAATAGCAAGCATTGTGCAAGAAATGGCATGTGAAAACAAACCCTAGGCATTTATTTTTTCTACACGTGCACAAATTTATTAAAAATCATCAAACAATAAAGCACATCATGATGAACATGGTAGAAAAAATTGCATGTGATTTGGATTATTAATGAATGAGTTATGATTTATTTAGTGAGAAGAAAAAATAAAAAAAGGTGAACAAGGCAAGGTGAATATGTGAAGCAAATGAAGAAAATAATATGCAAGGCAATTGGATTGATGCCGGAACGGGGAATCGAACCCCTGCGCATTTCAAATGATGGCGCCACTTAAGTGAAACGCCGCGTTTCACTTAAGTGCGTGGCACAATGCTATTGGCTCATGGCTTGAAAACAACGAAACACATGCAAAAGCCAGACAATATGGATCAAAACACGATTTGGAGCGAAATTCAAGCATTCTTCATCGTGTTCTTCAGCATTCATCATCATCAAGAACAAAAAGTCACAGAAACTTGCAAACCATATATCAATCGAACCAGCATTCAACATAGATCAACAATATAATAAAGATTTGTTCTAATTTCACGCATGGCAAAAGATTCGATAGAAATAAGTTTCATCATGTGAACTTCAAATCCAGATATCTTCATCAAATCTCAACGAAATTGCACGATTCAACTTGCAGCATACTCTACATGTTAAGATCTACCAAAGCCATATCATTATTTAAAAAATTAACATGATCGAATTCTCACCTTATGAAGATGCAGATGTTGAATTCGAGCTCCTCAAGGCCTGGCAATGCAAAACAGGTCTTCAATAATGATGAGGAAGATGTATGGAAGTGAAACTTTAGCTCAATCGTGCTTCAATGATCCAGAATTTTCATCTGCCATGAACATGCTCCAAGTTCTACAGCTGCAAATCTCAACGAATTCTTCCACAATTCTTCTTCAACAGATCTTCAACAACCTCTGCAGATGAAGATTAGCACAAGAGAAAACCAAAAGAATGATGAAATTTGATGAAAGAAAGTGCAAAAAAGTTTGAGAGAATTTGAGAGATTTTGGAGATTTTTTGAATTTGGATCTGAGATTGTGAATGTTAATGTGATTTTCTGTTACAATTAAGACTATATACCACCTCTTAATCCAATTAGCTAAACATGATTAGCAAAATGGAAATGGATTAGTGAATGCTCATGTCATGTAACTTGGCCAAAATGCCCTTTTTCAAATGCAACCAATGGAACAGTGTAATTCTTCTTGCAGCAAGTCACAAAACTTGTTTAGAAGCAATTGCAATTGGTTTGGCATGAAAATTGTATGTAGTTTTCAAAATGACCTTTTTTCCCACCAAAATTCAAATTGGTTCACTTGAAAAATGGACTTTTTATATGATGATTTTTGATGAAATGTAATGATGGATTATGATAGTGCATGTCAAATGGAGTTTGCTCAAAAAAGAATCACTCAAATTGGCCAAATGGTTCAAGAGTTATGCCTCCTTGAAGTTCAACTTTTCTTGACAATGGTTTGATCATAACTTGCCAACCATAAATGAGAAATGGACGTTCTTGGACTTTTTGGAAAGGTGAGAGCAAGATCTTCAACTTTAATGTTGGACAAAATTCCATTTGAAGCTTGTATGATGATGTAAATTTGAGGAGAAGACCTTTCCATTTTTGGCAGTTTGAAATTACAGGTCACTTACTATTTTTGGAAACTTTTCATCTGACCTCAAATTCTTCAATCTTGATCTTTGAAATGTCAAATGAGACTTGTATGGACATGAATGAGGCCTTTCAAACCATCTCCCACCTTCAAATCCATAAATTCTGGCACAGTTGACCACAGTTGACTTTCTAGGGTTTCAAATGAAATTCAGCTTGACTGTTGACTTCTGAACATCCAATCTTTGGCCAAATCACTCCAAAAGGATCCCTAGGCCATGTGAACATGTTGAACCAACCATAGGGCTTTGCTTCCTTGAGAAATGCACATGCTTGCTTGCTTGACTGATTCTCCTGACCAGTCTTGACCTAGTCTTGTCTGATGACTTGCACTCGGGCAAAGGACAATGCAATGCTATGCAGTGGACTATGTTAATGTTAATGACCTAATATGAAAATGAATGTACAAAATGGGAGGTGCAAATTTGAGGTGCTACAGCTGCCCCTATTCAATCAACTGGGAACCCGAATGGATGAGAGCAACGGCTGTCAGACTTTCAGGGTAAACAGGGATTGAATACCGAAGAACCGTAGAAATTTGCACAATGCGGGGATCCACCAACGGACACGTCCACTGGGGTCTGATATTTATCTCTGAATATTTTAATTTTTCTTTTTCCAAGGATACAGTCACATCCAGACATCACAACACGATGAATGGGAATGTGAATCACAACTAGATGCCAACGGACAACTAGGAAAAACTCGACGTTTATCGAAACCAACAGAGAGGTAACTCAACTGGAGGACGACCAGGAAAAACTCGACGTTTACCAAGACCAACGGAGAGGTAACCAGACATCAACGGACGACGGATGAACTGGGAAGACTCAACTAGACGTCAACGGACGAAAGGGAGAAGCTCGACGTTTATCGACACCAACAGAGAAGGAGAAAACTCGACCAGACGTCAACGGACGAACGGGAGAAGCTCGACGTTTATCGACACAAATGGAGAAGGAGAAAACTCGACCAGACGTCAACGGACGAACGTGAGAAGCTCGACGTTTATCGACACCAACGGAGAAGGAGAAAACTCGACCAGACGTCAACGGACGAACGGGAGAAGCTCGACGTTTATCGACACCAACGGAGAAGGAGAAAACTCGACCAGACGTCAACGGACGAACGGGAGAAGCTCGACGTTTATCGACACCAATGGAGAAGGAGAAAACTCGACCAGACGTCAACGGACGAACGGGAGAAGCTCGACGTTTATCGACACCAACGGAGAAGGAGAAAACTCGACCAGACGTCAACGGACGAACGGGAGAAGCTCGACGTTTATCGACACCAACGGAGAGGAGGAAACTCGACCAGACGTCAACGGATGAACGGGAGAAGCTCGACGTTTATCGACACCAACGGAGAAGGAGAAAACTCGACCAGACGTCAACGGACGAACGGGAGAAGCTCGACGTTTATCGACACCAATGGAGAAGGAGAAAACTCGACCAGACGTCAACGGACGAACGGGAGAAGCTCGACGTTTATCGACACCAACGGAGAAGGAGAAAACTCGACCAGACGTCAACGGACGAACGGGAGAAGCTCGACGTTTATCGACACCAACGGAGAGGAGGAAACTCGACCAGACGTCAACGGACGAACGGGAGAAGCTCGACGTTTATCGACACCAACGGAGAAGGAGAAAACTCGACCAGACGTCAACGGACGAACGGGAGAAGCTCGACGTTTATCGACACCAACGGAGAGGAGGAAACTTCACTAGGGAAGGGGTATAACAACCGAAAACCGAATAGGACGCCATCGACGACTCTACTGGGGAATCTGGCTGGGAATTAACCAGACATTAATGAATGACTGGGGAATAGGGTATACAATCAGACGTCAACGGACGACTGAGAAAAACTCAATGTTTATCGAAACCAACGGAGAGGTAGCTCTGCATGGGGAAAGATACAACTAGACGTCATCGGACGAATAGGAAAAACTCGACGTTTACCAAGACCAACGGAGAGGTAACTCTGAGGGGAATCAACAGCCATTAATGAATGATCTGTGGGGAATAAACAACTATACATCATCGGACGCATAGGAAAAACTCGGCGTTTATCGAAACCAACGGAGAGGTAACTCTGTGGGGATAATGACCCTGTGGGGATAATGATCACAATCAACCGTCAACGGACGACCGGGAAAAACTCGACGTTTATCGACACCAACGGAGAGGAGGAATCTTATGGGGAAGGAGAACGATGTTACGAACATCAAAAGATGATGTTTACTGACATCAAAAGAAGACCAGACACTACGCATGACTGGGAAAGCACCGGAAGATGGTGTTTACCGACACCAAAGAAATAACACACGCGGGTGCTAACAGGATACTGACCAGTATCACAGGACGACATCTACATATGCCAGGGCAAGGCCGAACACTTGCTGAGGATCTCACTGGGGAGAAACAGGCTTTCCTTTCACCAACGGATGAGGAAATAAACCTCTCTGGGGGGTATCAATCCTGAATGCTGTCAGGAGCAACTGTAGCAAACATGCTATATAGATGTTGAACAAAAATCCGCCTCTGCCGGGGATATGGTCTGATTGGTTTCGAACACATGAATGCATATGTTTATGGCGTAATGCTCCATAGTGAATGGAAATGCTACGCATTTTTGAGGATGCAATAATCACTATATGCAAAATGCAAAACTGGCTGGGAAGCCAAACAATCAGATACTCCGACTCTGTGGGGAGACTCCGTTTGAGGAAAACTCTGCGGGGAGAGCACCGACTTCTCACTCCTGCTGGAGAAACAAACTGTTACTGAGAAAGGATAGACTTCACCGGGAACATCCTTCACAAGACCCATCCACTCGGGGACTCCGCTCGGGGAACAACCAATACAACTTTGCTGAGGATAACCCAACGGCGACTATGCTGAAGATTAACCAAAGCGATTGCGCTGAGGAACCATCAATACTCCGCTGAGGAAAGTAAACAAAGCAACTCGCTGGGGAAACTACTCGTTGGGGAGTAATAACGCGACTTTGCTAGGTATAACCAGGCGACTTCACTGGGGAGAGCCAACCAATCCACAAGTAGTAATAAACTCCGCTATGGGGAATAAACGCTACTCCGCTAGGGACGACCCTCTCAATCCACAGGTAGGATAGACTCAGCTGGGGGATGCAAGTATCATTCCACTACGAGAAACCCATCCACACCACAGGTAGGATAGCTGCGGGAGATAAATTTCATTGAACCCGCTCCACTCGGGGACTAGCTGGGGAAAATCAATCAACACAAATCTCTACTCGGGAGATCTGCTAGGGGAAGCAACTCTGTTGGGGATAACACACCGACTCTGCTGAGGAAGAGCATAACTCTGGTGGAGAATGCAAATATACCAGACTCTGTGCTGGGGAGAAACATCCATAACCCTGCTGGGGAACAAGCGCTCACGACCATGCTGGGGATAGCAATACTTCAAACCCGACTGCTGGGGAACAACACTTCACTGACACTTCCGCTGGGGATACAACATCCTTCCAACTCAGTGGGGAACTCTCCTGGGGAAAACACCTGCCAGACACTCAACGGGGGATCTCAACTGGGGAAATATTCGCTGGGGAATAACCCACTTTCAGGCCTGCTGGGGAAAGAAGGCACTATCCACCGACATCTCTGCAGGGGAACATAGCTTTGATAGCTCTCAACCTGCTTGGGAAATATCTGCTGAGCAAACGTCCTCACAGATGCCAACCTGCAAAACAGCACAACAAAATGCCTCCAGGGGATACATGGACAAGATACGCTCAAGTGTCCTCAATATTCAAAATGATTTTCAAATGTTGTCTTTCTGCACGTTATTGTTTAGTCTTCATGTTTTTATATGCAATGTTTATCAAAAATTCGGACGTTTTTGCAAACAAAACAGTAAAATAAAAACAAGAGAGCTATTTATCTGAATAACGACTTTTATTGATTGAAAATGTGCCTGAAAAGGCGAATACATTGGGAAGCAATTCCTAGAAAGAGGTAATTGCGCACAAAAGGAAAAATCTATCCTAATGGAAATGCGAACACGGCATCCACTATTTCCCAATTCTGTTATAACTCACAGATCATCAGTTTTCCTCCCAACCCTTGCTTTCTGAGAAGAATGACTGGACCGATCACACATTTCGAGATGGCAGACGACGAAGCGCGATGTAGTACAGATAACTCGGACTATAGTCTTCGCTTTAATCCCTCTTTTGGCTGGATTGCCCTTTCGGGTTTTTAATCCACCGGGATACCCATTTTTGCCTAAGCCGCCCTTGCGGGTTTTCGACTTACCGGGTGTACAAATTCTTTTCATTTTATCCCTAATTTTTGCCCGAACCTTTTCTTTCTGTTTTTTGGTTCGCCGGGATGCCCTTTTTTTTTGCCTGGACTCTTTTATTCTTTTTGTCCAGCGGGTCAATTTATGCGAAGTATTTTTTGACTACATCTGAGTTAATAGGAGACGGAAAATCTTCACCATCCATAGTTGTAAGCATCAAGGCTCCACCGGAGAAAACCTTCTTGACAACATATGGACCTTCGTAATTAGGAGTCCACTTGCCCCTGTTATCTGTACCGGGAGGAAGGATCCTCTTCAGGACTAGATCACTGATCTGATAGCTCCGAGGACGCACTTTCTGATCAAAGGCTCGCTTCATCCTTCTCTGATACAACTGCCCATGGCACACAGCTGCTAGCCGTCTCTCTTCGATAAGGCTCAACTCATTAAACCTTGTTCGAATCCACTCGGCTTCGTCCAACTTCACATCTAGCAAAACTCTCAGAGAAGGGATCTCCACTTCAACTGGTAGGACAACTTCCATACCATACACAAGGGAGTACGGGGTTGCCCCGGTCGATGTACGTACTGAGGTACGATACCCATGCAAAGCGAAAGGCAGCATCTCATGCCAATCCTTGTACGTAACTACCATCTTCTGCACAATCTTCTTGATATTCTTGTTTGCCGCCTCTACAGCACCATTCATCTTCGGTCTGTAAGGAGAAGAATTGTGATGTTCAATCTTGAAATCTTTACACAGCTCTTTCATCATCTTATTATTGAGATTCGAACCATTGTCAGTGATGATTCTCTCAGGAACTCCATAACGACAGATGATTTCTTTCTTGATGAACCGGGCAACCACTTGTTTGGTAACATTAGCATAGGAAGCTGCTTCCACCCATTTGGTGAAGTAATCAATCGCAACCAAGATGAAGCGATGTCCATTCGAAGCAGTAGGCTCAATCTTCCCAATCATATCAATGCCCCACATGGCAAACGGCCAAGGCGAATTCATGACATTCAGAGGGCTTGGTGGTACATGCACCTTATCAGCATAAATTTGACACTTATGGCACTTCCGAGCGTACTTGAAACAATTGGACTCCATAGTCATCCAGTAATAACCGGCTCTCAACAATTTCTTCGACATTGCATGACCACCAGCATGGGTACCAAACGAACCCTCGTGCACTTCCTGCATTAACATGTCTGCTTCGTGTCTATCCACGCATCTGAGCAAGACCATGTCAAAGTTCCTCTTATACAACACATCATCCTGATTCAAATAAAAGCTTCCAGCTAGCCTTCTCAGTGTTTTCTTATCATTCTTTGACGCACCATCAGTATACTCCTGGCTCTTAAGGAAGTTCTTGATATCAAAGTACCACAGCTTCTCATCAACAACAACAAACTCGGCTGCAAACACATACGCATGCCTCTCGAGTCGATTCACCGCAACATATGGCACATGATTCCACCAATGAACTTTGATCATAGAGGATAAAGTAGCCAAAGCATCAGCCATCTGATTCTCATCCCGCGGGACATGATACAACTTCACCTTCTTGAAGAACGTCAGTATTCTTCTGGTGTAATCTCTATAGGGAATCAAATGCGGCTGGTTTGTATTCCAATCTCCATTGACCTGATTGATCACTAGAGCGGAATCTCCAAATATGTCAAGTGTTTTGATCCTCAAATCAATGGCTTCTTCTATCCCCATGATACAAGCCTCATACTCAGCTTCGTTGTTGGTGACGTCAAAAGTCAATCTAGCAGAAAAAGGTATATGGGCACCTTTTGGATTGGTCAACACCGCACCAACACCGTTACCATTCACATTAACAACCCCATCGAACATCAACGTCCACTTCTCATCAGGATCCGGACCTTCCTCGACAAGAGGCTCTTCACAATCTTTCATCTTAAGATACATGATGTCTTCATCAGGGAATTCAAACATCATCGGCTGATAGTCTTCGATTGGTTGCTCGGCAAGATAGTCTGACAAAACACTACCTTTGATAGCCTTCTACGACGTGTACTGGATATCATATTCTGTTAAGATCATCTGCCAACGGGCAACACGTCCGGTGAGAGCCGGCTTCTCAAAGATGTATTTTACTGGATCCATCTTAGAAATCAACAAGGTAGTATGGTTCAACATATACTGCCTCAGTCGGCGAGCAACCCAGGCCAAAGCACAGTAAGTTTTCTCAAGCTGTGAATATTTGATTTCACAGTCGGTAAACTTTTTGCTAAGGTAGTATATGGCATGCTCTTTTCGACCAGACTCGTCATGCTGTCCCAATACACACCCCATCGAGTTCTCGGTTACTGACAAGTACATTATCAGTGGTCTCCCTGGAACTGGAGGAATCAGGATTGGAGGTTTCTGTAAATATTCTTTTATCTTGTCAAAAGCTTTCTGACAGTCATCGTTCCACCTGATTGCTTGATTCTTTCTAAGCAATTTGAATATCGGTTCACACGTGGCAGTTAGGTGAGATACAAACCTTGCAATGTAGTTCAATCTCCCTAAAAACCCACGAACCTGCTTCTCTGTTTTCGGTTCAGGCATCTCTTGAATAGCTTTGACTTTCGCTGGATCAACCTCAATCCCTTTCTCACTGACAATGAAGCCTAACAGCTTCCCAGATCTCACACCAAACGTACACTTGTTTGGATTCAGCCTCAGTTTGAACTTTACCAATCTGTCAAACAACTTCTGCAAATTAACCAGGTGCTCCTCTTCTGTCTGCGACTTCGCAATCATATCATCCACGTACACTTCAATCTCTTTGTGCATCATGTCATGAAAGAGAGTCGTCATAGCCCTCTGATAGGTAGCACCGGCATTCTTCAGCCCAAATGGCATCACCTTATAGCAGAACGTGCCCCAAGGTGTAATGAATGTCGTCTTTTCCATGTCCTCTGGCGCCATCTTAATCTGATTATAGCCCGAGAAACCATCCATGAAAGAGAATACCGAGGATTGAGTCGTATTATCCACCAATACATCAATGTGAGGTAATGGGAAATCATCTTTCGGACTCGCCCTGTTCAAATCCCGGTAATCGACACACATTCTGACTTTGCCATCCTTCTTCGGCACAGGAACGATGTTGGCCACCCACGGAGGATAACTGGTAACAGCCAGAAAACCCGTATCCCACTGCTTCTGAACCTCTTCCTTGATCTTGACAGCCATATCAGGACTCGTTCTCCGAAGCTTCTGCTTGACTGATGGACACTCTTCTCTGAGGGGTAGTCGATGCACCACAATGTCTGTATCCAAACCAGGCATATCTTGATATGACCAGGTGAATATCTCCACATATTCTCTCAGCATCTCAATCAGCCTCCTCTTGACAGAGTCCTCTAAAGCAGCCCCAATCTTGATCTCTCTTCTGGCGTCCTCAGTACCTAGATTAACAACCTCCAACTCCTCCTGATGAGGTTGGATGACCCTTTCCTCCTACTTCAACAATCTAACCAATTCTTTCGGGAGTTCACCGTCTTCCTCACTCTCCTCTTCAGCTTGGGAGATGGGATTGTCGAAATCATACTGGGCCATAACAGAACTGTTCATAGTAGATGCCGTGATATCACTTATGCATGTTTTAATGCTTTGTTTTAGAAAAAGAGTTCAATAAAGTCACAAAAACAAAAACATTGCCATTTTCATTTTTTTTGAAAAAGTGAAAACAAAAATAGAAAGACAGGGATCACAAAATTGTTTGCAAAACGTCCTTTATTCATGATAATCATTGAAAACATGATGTGGCCCTACAATGAACCACTACGCCTTGGGCAGAACGTAGGGTTTTGTGTAGAATGAAAAACAAAAGAAAATTACTCTGTTTGAAGAGTAACTTGGACTATATCCTCTGTTGTCCAGTTGTTGATCTGCTCCCCTGGCGCACTCGGGCGAACCCAGCAGTCGAGATCACAATCACTGTCACCATCTTCAACATCAGCTGCAAAGACGTCACCGTGATTCATCAGCCCAGCGCTGGTAAAGGTACTTGGACCTGCTGGTACACCCTGCTCCGCTCGGAGAGGCTCATAACCAATGCTAAATTTATCTTCTTTAATCGGCAAATCCACCATCTTGCCCCAGCCTTCAGCTCTACCGGAGTCAACAACCTCTTTGGCCTGCTTGTACGAAGCAATCGAAGCACCCGGCTTCTTCTGATTAGCGTATGCCACCTTCTCAAGAGCCACAATCTCAAATGCCTGGCACAAAGTCTCGTGGATCTCGCCATCCACCTCGACATATTTGAACGAGGACAGGTGACTCACCAAGATATCTTCTTCGCCACACACGGTCACGATCTGACCGTTCCAGACATACTTGAGCTTCTGGTGGAGAGTCGACGAGACTGTCCCCGCTGCATGGATCCATGGACGCCCCAACAAACAACTGTAGGCAGGTTAGATGTCCATGACATAGAAGATGATATCGAAAGTCTCAGGACCTATCTTCACAGGCAGTGTAACTTCGCCAAAGACAGAACGCTTGGATCCATCAAATGCCCTCACAATCAGGTCACTAGGAGTAAGCACAACCCCTTCAACAAATATCTTCTTCAAGATTTGTTTCGGCATCACATTCAGAGAAGAACCGGTGTCGACCAGCACATGCGACAAAACAGCCCCCTTGCACTCCATAGTGATGTGCAAGGCCTTGTTATGGTTTCGCCCTTCAGGCGTCAGATCAAGATCAGTGAACCCCAAACCGTGTCTGGTGCTCACATTGGCAATCACACCCTCCAGTTGGTTGACGGAGATCTCTTGAGGTACATACGCCATATTCAGCATCTTCAACAAGGCGTTGCGATGTGCCTCAGAACACAACAGCAAAGAGAGAATCGAGATTTTGGACGGAGTCTGGTTGAGTTGATCTACGATCTTGTAGTCACTCTTCTTAATGATTCTCATGAATTCCTCCACGTCCTTTTCAAACGATCCACCAGGCACATTTGTCTGAGCAGGTTCCTCTTCAACCACTGCCTGTTTACCCTTTGCTCTGGCAGATGCCTCAGCATTGGCATCCCTCAACGGTTGAGGCGCAAACAACCGTCCACTTCTAGTAAAGCCTCCCGGTCCACCGACATTGTCCACAACTGGACTCACAACTACCGGAACTCTACTAGGTGCCGCAATAGTTACAGGTGCTTGATTGGTCGGCCTGACCCGATTCTCAGCCCTTCTGTTGCTTCTGTAGGCGTTGTCATATTTCCAAGGCACGACCCTGCTATCCACATCCCTTCTGACCGGAGCGATGATTGTAGTTGGATTGTTGGCAGTTACTGGTGCGGAAATAGTAACTGGAGTACCACTTGTTGTAGGTGCACTAACAGCAGTCCTCGGCCCACGTCCTTCAGACGGTTTGAAATATATTGTGACAGTTGACACTGCCCCACGATTTCTATTATCAGCCCGAGCAAACTGGACACTGCCCTCGTCTATCAACTTCTGAATACCGGCCCGCAACTGCATACAACCATTGTCTGATTCTGCACATGCAACGCAGTCTTTATCACAACCCGGGCAGACACCCTCATCTAACAAACGGCCCTTGACAACCAACAGAGAAGTCTGAACATCATCAACCCTGACAACCAAATCTTCAGCTTCTCCCCCTTCAATACAGTTCACCCGGTGAGCACCATGCGCAGGCATAGGGTTGTTCACCACATTTGGCACAACAGCGAAATTGATTGTCTTAGCATCAATCAAGTCCTGGACTTTATGGTGGAAAGCCCTGCAATTCTCTATATGGTGGCCAGGCGCACTAGAATGAAAGTCACAATGCACATTGGCATCATACCCAGGTGGTATTTTTGTCAATGGCGCCATGGTCCTCAGTTCAACAAACTCTAGCTTGAGTAACTCAGGCAGTAACTCAGCATAAGTCATGGGTAGGGGATCGAAACGTCTATCAGGCATCCTCTGCCTCTGCTGATAGGGACGTTGTTGTTGTTGTTGTTGTTGTATCTGTTGTTGAACCCTCTGTTGTTGCGGAGGTTGACGTTGCTGAGGTTCCGGAATAGTCACTGCGGCAACCTGACGGTACTGACTTCTGTTCTGACCTCGGCGGTGTTGAACAGCATTAGTTTCACCTTCTCTACGATGAGGTGCCCCAGAGAAAGTTTTCTTCAAAGACGAGGAACTAGCATCATTGATCTTTCCAGCTTTGATCAAACTCTCAGTCCTCTCACCACAAATGACGACATCAGAGAAACTACCGAATGGGCAGCTTCCCATCCGGTCCATGAATACTCCTTGAAGAGTGCCAATGAACATATCTGTTAACTCCCTCTCCAGCATAGGGGGTTGAACTCTCGCAGCCAATTCGCGCCACCTCTGGGCGTACTCCTTGAAGCTTTCATTGGATTTCTGACATAGACTCTGCAGCTGAGTCCGACTAGGCGCCATGTCCATGTTGTGCTTGTATTGCCTCAAGAAGGCCTCACCCAGATCCCTCCAACAGCGGATAGAATCTCTCTTCAATTCCATATACCAATCCAAAGAAGCCCCAGATAGACTATCTTGGAAAAAGTACATCCACATTTTTTCATCGTCCGTATACGCAGAGATTTTCCGATAATAGGCCTGCACGTGGGTGCGAGGGCAAGAAGTACCATTATACTTGTCGAAGGATGGTGCTTTGAACTTGTATGGGATCCTCAACCCCTCAACCAACCCCATATTGGTCACGTCGAACCCAAGAGAATTCTGGCACTCCATCGCACGAATCTTCTCAGCCAGGGCATCAATCTTACGATCCCTATCCTCAACTCTGACAACATCCTCATCTTCACTCAGCAGTGTGAACATGTCCTCTTGTCGGTCGACAATAGGAGCTGGATGACGAACTGGAGCCCGGGTGGCCCTAACATTGACAGTCTCTGCAGCAAGAGGTTGTCCATTGATCCTTATACCCCTGAGTTCATCTCCCACAGCATAGTCATGAACGGGAGCAGCAACAACATTCTCTGTCACAGGAATACCAGCAGGTGAACCACGGTTAGACGCCTGAATAACCATCTCTTGTCTCTGAACTAGAGCTCGAAGCTCCTCCTGACCTTGAGCAACCCCTTGCATCATAGTCATGAACTGGGCCATGTTCGCCCTCATCTCAGCCAACTCGTTATGAACCTGATCCATACTTCGCTGTTGATTGAGTCTGGTTGAATACCGGTGCGGTCTTCGATCAGCTATCCTGCCTGACACAGGAACCAGAGTGAGAAGTCGTGCGCAAGAACACCTGTTATGCAAAAATGATATGAGTATGATGCTAATGCATATGATGCACATGATATGATCATTTCTCAGGCATTCAAAGAGCCTGATTCATCTTCAAAAGATGGCAACCTGCAACAAGAACAACACAGGAAGCACAGAAACAACATACAAGAGCAAAGGGTACATGATAAAGCCAATAATCTCATCTATAAATGAGCAACAGGATCATACAACAATGTTAACAAAGATCCAACGAAGTACAACAACGAATCCCACCCAACAGGCCTGGGGGTGATTCTCAACATATACATCAGAAATACAAGCTAAGACAAATGACTTCCAGGAATGAGCGTCTTCAAGTAGTGACACTGGTCTATCAACAGTTCACACTCTGAACATTCTGGCAAGGGAGTGATCTTCTCCTTCAACTGTCTTCTAATCTCTACAACTTCTGCTCCAAGTTGGTTCTCTGATGCAAGTCTCTGGTCGACTTCCTTCTTCAACAGGATATCTTTGTCTCTGAGTTGTTTCTCCAAGTCTCTGATCTTCTTCAGATAACTGGCCTCAACTCTCTGCAATCTCAAACACTCTCTGTGCTCTGTATCCAACGAGCTCTCCATCTCTGCATAAGATCTCTTCTTGCTCCTCACTCCACTAACATCTGCACTCCGGATGTCTCTGAGTTGATGAGTCAAGTTTAACCTATCAGCTTTGGCTTGATACAACTCCATCTGGGCATCTTGCTCTTTCTCCTTCAGACGGCGATTCTCCATCAGGGCTTGCTTGTACTGCTCAGCCGGTACACTCTCAGCAATGATCAATGGTGGTTGCACTTGCAACGGGTTCATCCTATCATAGGGCAATAGCAAAGTTTCCACTCTCTTCTTAACCCAATCAGTGTAATCAGGCATAGCAATGGCAAACTTTTTCCCTAAGACAGCTCCATCCTTAACACCAATAGACCTCCAAGCTCTCCCTATCTGCTCCAATCTAACAGGGTCGCTTCGCTTCTCAAAGCACACACTCTTAACTATCTCAGCTTCAAGTGGTCTTCCACTCATTACGAACCCTAACTGACGAAGAGAAAGAACTGGGTTGTAGTTGATGCAACCCTTAGTCCCTACAAGTGGCACGTTCCGGAATTCTCCACAACTCATAATGACATCCCGCACATCCATCCGGTAAGATTGCCATCTGATATCATATGAAGTAAGAGACATAACCCTCTAAGTCCACCTATAAGTTCTCTGAGCCTCCACGAAAGGTCCACTGACTGGCAGGAGAGACATGAACCATCTGAGCAATAGTGGGAGACAACCTCTGATAGCTCCACCCTTACCATGCCTACTGTGGATAGCATAATAAGTGTCAGCTAACAGAGTAGGAATCGGGTTCCCTCCAATGAAAATACAGACTGCAGCATAGTCCACGAAGTTGGGCATACTCGGAAACAAAACAATCCCATAGATCATAACAGCAAGCTGGGCGTGAAAGGCTTCCCAATTCCCCTTCTCTGCTTCTCTTCTAGCAACTCTCAATAGAAACTTCAAAGGCAAACCCACAACATCCCAACTGGACTTCCAATTATCACTGACCTCCTTAACACCCAACCGGAGAGCTCTGGCAACAACCTTGAAGTCGACCTCCTTGGGCACATCCAAGAAAGGAACCTGATGCTGAATCGGGACACTCAACAGAATGGAGTACTCCTCGAGAGTAGGCGCCAACTGATAGTCCTGAAAGGTGAAGCAACGAAGCTCTGGGTCATAGAACTGAAGAAGAGTCTGCAACGGCACTGGATTGACTACCATCTTCAACAGTGTCAAAATGTCCCCATACTGATCCACGAACCCCCTCAGATGATCACTGGTCACTAGGTTGCTTAACTCTATCAGCGATGTCAAAGGCTCACGGTGAAAAATGTAGGAGCAAGTCTTCCGCTTCGGCTCTGGGACTGTTGCCATCTCTTATCAGTGAACGAGCTCTGGAATGTACCTGAGAAATGATATGCATGCAGGGATTAGTTTTTCTTTTTTTCATTTTTTCAATTCTTTTTTTTTTGCGTTTCTTTTGAAAATAAACATGCTATGATGCAAATGATGCAGACGACTGGCAGGCTGTGCATCTCGGAACACAGGATCAAAGCTTCGGCTTGAACTCTGAACCACAATTCATCTGAAACCCAAAGTCAACCGACAAACTGTCATCTGAACCCAATATGAGGAAACCGAGTCACCAACAGGACCACAAGTCACCAACTGTACCTGTAATAATGATCATTCCCTCCCCACTCGCGGGTGTCATCTAGGCCAGGGTAAGGTCGAGAGAAACGCAGGATAAACAACCCTTTCAAGAATATCATCCTGTGCACACCCGATGTATGCACCGATAATACCCCATCAGAGTCTGAACTGCTCGTGATATCAATGTTCCGCTAGGTGGCGCATACCACCCGCTTCCCATGAATCACTCTATTCCTAAGTTTCCTAGATTTCACTCATAGCCTGGGTATTGGGCCTTTTACCTCGAGTAACTCCCACCCCAAACAGAGAAACACAGCACAACCAGCAGATGAATATGCATGAATGCAAACATTAATGCACACATAAATGCAAACAATGAGTAAATGAATGCAATAAATAACAGCAACCAGCAACCAAAACCCTATCCTAGAGAGCGCTAGGAGAGACTCGCTTAGGGAAGATGGACCAGCAAGAGGTCAATTTCTCTTTTTCCCCAGTGGAGTCGCCAGCTGTCGCATTACGCGAAAAACCGGCGGGAAAACAAGAACAACAGAGCCGCCACCGTGCGTTATTTATCCCAAAGGAGGGAAAGGAAACGCTCGAAGTAAACCTGGAAAAAGCATGGTCTCGCGACCAAAGAGAATGGGATCGGGAGTCGGTTATGCGAAGGGAAGGTATTAGCACCCCTACGCATCCGTCGTACTCGACGGGATCCACGCACAAAAGGAAGGAATATGGTTGCTAAAACACTGCTCAAAACATCAAACATTGGCTGAAAGAGACACAAGAAAACAAACGAGACTGACTCGGTAGGATATCGCATCCTGGGCCTACTTAGTCTATCAAGCATAGACATCAGAGTTGAAGTAGTTTGGACTGGGAAAAACACATGCTCGCTAGGATATCGCATCCTATGCATACGTATCTTCTCGGACTAAGAAGAATCAGAGCATTCGTAGCTCGGCTCACGCACACAAGCAAAACAACACAGGAAATCGACTGCCAATCGCTGGACTTACGTCAAACTCCACACAAAAACAGGCAAACATGGAACCCGAATGCCAATCGCTGGACTTATATCAGCTTCCAAACCAAACACACCCACACTGGAAACCAGATGCCACTTGATGGACTTATACCGGACTCCAAGCACACAACAAGAGGAAGGGTCTCGATTGCAACTAGGGCAAGAGAAGGGGAAGGTCTCAATCGCAACGAGGGCGAGAGAAAAGAATTAATGTTAGTTGTCAGTCAAACTCGACAAGACATCGCATCTCGTGCCTATGTATCTCATCTGGACATGAGAATCAGAGTTGCCGTAGTTCGGCTAAACTATTCTTGTTGGTTAGTATTTTTTAAGTGGACAACGTCACTACGCAATCTACCGGATGCTCGACCTTTGGAGACTTACTCACCTGTAGTAGAAGGAGTTGACGTATCCTTAAGAGGGGATAATGTCTGTTTGTGTTTTAGGAAAGCTCAAACAAGAAAGGAAGTCCTATACGAAGGAACCGTGCTACCTTAATTGACATGCAAACGAGACTACGCAGAGTCTAGCAAACCTAGGGGATACAATCACACCACACAAACACATACAGCATGAAGTAAACACACCAACAAGGGGCTCAAACATCAAGGTTAGGCTTTAGTCGAGGGGTCATGTCAACCTCGACAAACAAGCCTCTGTATCAGGGTGAGGTTAGCTCTTAACCCTAACATTGAGAGTTAGGGTGAAACAGATGAAAGGTGAGTGAAGATGAGACTTCATAGCTCTTATCCCTGGCCTGGGAGAGCTTTCAGACAAATGAAGTGTGGGTTCAGAAAGTGGGAACCCTTCTACACTTATGACACTGACTCAACTGTACAACTGTACAAGGATCTTGGGTTAATGTCCACAATGCATCAACACTAGTTGTGTGAGCAAAGGGACGACTCAACAGAATAGCAGGAGATGGATTGCACATCTCTTGTGTCTGCCAATTGCCTTATCAAAGGTCTTTACCTGCTTTGGGAACGAAAATAAACAAGCACAAACATTGCCTCTTAAGGAGGACTTCAGACAGGTGCCTGGCCAAGTAACAGGCCAGGTCTTCCAGACTACATGGAGAAGAGATCATTATACCTCAATGCTCAAGCTAGCAAGCAAAGCAAACACAAGTTCACAAGTGAACTATAGCAACTAAGGTACCTGAAATCAATCCAATATAATCAATACTCAGCTCAAACAATAAGCAAACAAACAATTACAAGTCCACAACACAAACAGATAACAAGCATTAATGCACAAAGGTGAAAGCCACAAGGCATAAGCACAAGTCTCAAAGCCTACAAAACAAACTCAAAGTTAGTCATAAACAAGCTATAAGCCAACTCCAATTGAGTGCACATCATCAAGCATAAGCAATTGTGCTCTTTGACCTGAAACAAAACTCAAATGTGAGAGCACAAACCACTAGTACAAGACTAGGGTCAAAATAGGAGCAAAAAGTCAAAACAGAACATGAAACTTATCAAAAATCAAGATCAATCAAATAAGAAACAAATCCAAGTGGTTTCACATTCATATCATCAACCATTATCATTTCATAAAGCAAAGAGTACAAAACATGCAATTTGAAACCTCATACAACTAATCAGAATGATTCAACTCAAATCAACTCACAAACATTTCAATAAATTACCAAAAACTTCACGATCAAACAGCTTTCATAACATGACAATCATACCAAATTTCAAGTCATTTGGACCAAGGAAAGCAAGTCATTTAAATTCATCAAGTCAACACAAGTTCAAACAAGCTCATACAAGGCACCAAAACATGCATCCACTTCAAGCAATCCTAAAACAGCAACCAAACATGATAAATGAGTGAAACCAAAGCCATGACAAACTTCAAGATGTCTATAATACACATGCCAAATTTCAAGTCCATCCAATTAACAACAAGAATTTCCCAAATCAAATAAAATCATGTCTCACAAGAAGTCCACAATTGGTCAAACAGGGGAGAAAATCTCAATCAAATAGGAAATGCATTCAAAAATTCCAGGAAAATTCACAAGCATTCTCAACATTCATAAGTATCCTCATGCAAAAATCCAGCTCAATTCAAGTTCAATAAGCATGGCAAATAAAATCAAGAATTTGGACATGAAATGGTGTGACACAAATTGTCACACCTCTAAAGATCATAGCATATCTCACAATCCAGAAACTCAAAAATCACAAACCACATATCAAAATGACCAGGAATAAGTCTAGAACACACATGTAAAATTTCAAGAATTTCCAATTAAGCATCAAGATTTCATGAAAGAAATAGCAAGCATTGTGCAAGAAATGGCATGTGAAAACAAACCCTAGGCATTTATTTTTTCTACACGTGCACAAATTTATTAAAAATCATCAAAAAATAAAGCACATCATGATGAACATGGTAGAAAAAATTGCATGTGATTTGGATTATTAATGAATGAGTTATGATTTATTTAGTGAGAAGAAAAAATAAAAAAAAGGTGAACAAGGTAAGGTGAATATGTGAAGCAAATGAAGAAAATAATATGCAAGGCAATTGGATTGATGCCGGAACGGGGAATCGAACCCCTGCGTATTTCAAATGATGGAACCACTTAAGTGAAACGCCGCGTTTCACTTAAGTGCGTGGCACAATGCTATTGGCTCATGGCTTGAAAACAACGAAACACATACAAAAGCCAGGCAATATGGATCAAAACACGATCTGGAGCGAAATTCAAGCATTCTTCATCGTGTTCTTCAGCATTCATCATCATCAAGAACAAAAAGTCACAGAAACTTGCAAACCATATATCAATCGAACCAGCATTCAACATAGATCAACAATATAATAAAGATTTGTTCTAATTTCACGCATGGCAAAAGATTCGATAGAAATAAGTTTCATCATGTGAACTTCAAATCCAGATATCTTCATCAAATCTCAACGAAATTGCACGATTCAACTTGCAGCATACTCTACATGTTAAGATCTACCAAAGCCATATCATTATTTAAAAAATTAACATGATCGAAATGGTGTTTTGAAATTTGGTAATCGGGTGTGTATTCCGGATGTTACCGAACTCAAGAAGAGTATTCTTGAGGAAGGACATCGTAGTGGCCTGAGTATTCATCCTGGGGCTACGAAGATGTATCATGATTTGAAAAAGTTATTTTGGTGGCCGGGAATGAAAAGAGAAATTGCGAGTTTTGTTTATTCTTGTTTGACTTGTCAGAAGTCAAAGATTGAGCATCAGAAGCCGTCTGGGCTAATGCAACCGTTGGCTATTCCAGAGTGGAAGTGGGATAGTATCAGTATGGATTTTGTTTCTGGTTTACCGAGGACAACTAAGAATTTTGAAGCTATTTGGGTGATTGTGGACAGATTGACAAAATCGGCTCATTTCATTCCGATCAGAATGGATTATCCGTTAGAGAGATTAGCTGAGTTGTATATTGAGAAAATTGTAAGTTTGCATGGTATTCCGTCGAGTATTGTTTCGGACAGAGATCCTAGATTTACATCGAAGTTCTGGGAAGGTTTGCAGAGGGCTTTGGGAACTAAGCTGAGATTGAGTTCTGCATATCATCCGCAGACTGATGGTCAGACTGAGAGGACGATTCAGTCACTGGAGGATCTTTTGAGGGCTTGTGTTTTGGAAAAAGGAGGTGCTTGGGATTGTTATTTACCTTTGATTGAGTTTACCTACAACAATAGTTTTCATTCGAGCATTGGTATGACACCGTTTGAAGCTTTGTATGGTAGGAGATGTCAGACACCTTTATGTTGGTATGAGTCCGGTGAGAGTGTTGTGGTTGGACCGGAGATTGTTCAACAAACTACGGAAAAGATTAAGATGATTCAGGAGAAGATGAGGATTGCGCAGAGTCGTCAGAAGAGTTATCACGACAAGAGGAGGAAGTCACTTGAGTTTCAAGAGGGAGATCATGTGTTTCTCCGTGTTACTCCGATAACTGGTGTTGGTCGAGCTTTGAAGTCGAAGAAGTTGACACCTCGATTTATTGGTCCTTATCAGATTTTGGAGAGGATAGGGGAGGTAGCCTATCGTATCGCTTTACCGCCGTCACTTGCGAATTTGCATGAGGTTTTTCATGTGTCTCAGTTGAGGAGGTACATTCCTGATCCGTCGCATGTGGTCCAAGTGAATGATGTACAGGTGAGAGATAACCTGACTGTTGAAACATCACCTATGAGGATCGAGGATCGAGAGTTGAAGCAGTTGCGGGGTAAAGAGATTGCCTTGGTAAAGGTAGCTTGGGGAGGACCAGCAGGTGGCAATGTGACTTGGGAACTTGAGAGTCAGATGAAGGAGTCCTATCCAGAGTTATTCGCTTGAGGTATGTTTTCGAGGACGAAAACTCTTTTAGTGGGGGAGAGTTGTAACACCCCGATAAAAATAAGATAATTATTTAATTTAAGTTAATATTATATTTATTAATTTAATTAAATAATTGGAATTATTGGATTAATATTTTTGGATTATTATTATTATTGGAATAATAATTATTGGAAAGTATATAAGTGGGAAATAAGAAAAGAGTTTCATTTTTTTTGGTAAAGAGGGTTTTTACGTGAAAAGCAGAGAAGCGGCTGAAAAGAGGAAAAGGGCAAAGAGACAGAGCAAGAGGAAGAAGATTGGAGCTTAAGGATTGCCGAATTAACTCAGGTAAGGGGGGTTTATCGTCGTTTAATGGGTATTATGGGTTAACATGTAATGGGTAGTGATAAACCGTTGAATTGACCCTAATTGGGATGTTGAATGCTGAAAAATTGTGATGAATAAACTGTGTTAAAGCTGTAATTGAATCTGTAATTGGATGGGTAGTGATTTTCCGAAAGTGTAGCTTTTTACGGAATTGGAATCGGAGGTCCGGAAGTCCTCCAACGGCGGAAAATCCGGAGAATTCTGCATTCTGCTTCGTGTTAGCGCAGGAACAGCTGTCTGTCTTGCGTTAACCGGTTAACCCAGGGTGTTAACCGGTTAACACTGTTAGGAATTGTGAAGTATTGCTGTTTTGCTTGCGTTAACCGGTTAACCCAGGGCGTTAACCGGTTAACACTGTTGTGAGTTCTGAGAAATTGTTGTTCTGTCTGCGTTAACCGGTTAACCCAGGGCGTTAACCGGTTAACACTGTTGAGTTTTGCCAGAAAGCGTGTTCTGTGTTGCGTTAACCGGTTAACCCAGGGCGTTAACCGGTTAACACTGTTGAAAAGTGGAAAAATTGGTATTTAAATGTTGTGTACTTATTTGATGGTTGGCCTATATTGGCGTATGGGGTAATAGGGATCATGTCCCGTTGTTTTGAGCAGTATAGGTATTAGTAGAATGTGCTAATACTGTGATTAATTATTTGACATGATATGACGTTTTGATACATGTGTTGATGATGTATGATGGTATGCATAATGCTGTGAATGTATAATGTTATGTATGCAATTGTGAATGGACTGTTTATGGCTTAGAGTGTGAGCATATGTCCATTGTGGGTTATTGTTGATGATTTTGCATTGCTAGGTGATTTAGCATGCATATTGTGGCCTTTATGGTGGTAGCTAATTCCCATGGTGAGGAATTAGTGAGTTAGTCATTATGGACTGTTGTTGATGTTGCATGCTAGGTGAATTAGCGTGCATAGCATGGCCCTTGGGGTGGTAGCTAATTCCCATGGTGAGGAATTAGTGAGTGACTAGGTCTCAAATGAGTGGGACTAGTGGGCTTGGTAGCCGTATCTGGATTTGATCGGTGAGGTTGAACTATATGTTCACGAATAGTCGGTACCGCATGCATGGAGTCTCATTGCATAATGTATGTATGGCGTATGATATGAATGGATGTATTCCAGTATTATACGTGTGATGTGTGTTGTGTGTTGTGTTGATGTTGAGTATGATTGAGTTGATATTGCCGTTGCTGAATGTGTAATCTGATTAGGGTGATGATATGTGTTAAATTACTTAGCATTACATGATATTTTATAATGCTTATTATATCGATTGAGGAACTCACCCTTACAACTATTTTTCAGGTAACGAGCAGTGATTGAGTAGGAGCTAGTGCTTGGAGTCTAGTGTAGTTCCTTAGTGGGTCATGCTCTGGTAGATGTAACATCGGGATGGGATGTTTTAAATGTTTTATTGTTGGTTGTGAACCATTTTACATGTAATGTGTTACATGTTTTGCATGATCGATTTGATCTCTATCCGCTGCGTATTATGCAAATGTTTTATTTGATAAATAAATGAGCATGACAAGCTACTTTGATGAATGGTGTGGAGTTGTTTGTGTGACACCCTTAACTGCATAATTACTCTGATTGACATATTGTTATTTTAATTAAATATTTGGGGTATTTTAGAAGGGTGTTACAACATGCACATGTTCTTGAACTCCAGCAGGTACATAGGATATCTTATGTTAAGACATCACATATGACATCTTGTGAACACTCTTTGTTTTACCAAAATTGCTGCCAACACTTAGAATCAACAAACTCCCCATTTGACAAATTTTGGCTAAAACATATATCTGTCCTTTTTGTTCACAAGGAAAACTATCAACAGTTAAACAACATATCAGTAGTTTAAACAGCAGCAAAAGCAATAACAATTACTAGATATAACTGCTAGTAATACACATATGCACAAGGGTACTTCTCCTCCCCCTAAATTTGTGCAACAAACAACAGAATTACTAGTTATGGATGCAACTAGTAAGACACACAAATGCATAATGCACAAGGGTACTTCTTCTCCCCCTAAATCTGTGCATTCATCAAATAACAGCTACTGTAACTCCAGCACTTGTACCAGCCAGAATGTCATTCTGACATCTGCTTCAACATCAGCACCTGTACACCATATCAGACATCCCCTTTGACATCTGTAAATAGAATACCATTCTGTTTTAACACCTGTGCACTTCCTTCTTCCTTTAATAATAGTTGTCCTCCAGTCCAGCCACAAACATCTCACAACTCCACAACTGCTTCCACAAGCCATATCAACACTTCTCCCCCTTTTTAGTCAAAATTGACCAAAGGTGACCAATTAGACAAAATAAATGTCAATTAGTCTATCAGAGAATGTTAGGACAGATGTCATAACATTAACCATGTTAAAACATAATATTCAGGAGGTACAAAACATCATTGTACACAGTTGTGCTAGCTGAGACAATGAACAAATCCAAGGAACTCAACAAGAGCCCTAAATATTACAAAACAGGCATCAATGAGGACTGCCACACATTACACAATTTAAAAGAAAACTAAAACTCCATGTTACAGCAGCAGAACATCACCCAAAACATCAACCACACAAACAAGAGGAGGAACCATCAATCAGAGGAAGAGGTATCATCTTCACCTTCATCTTCATCTTTAGAGCCATCAGAGCTTTCAGAGCTGTCACAGGATTGTGCTTTTGCATCTGAGTCCTTACCAGCTTTTTCTATCTTCTCCTTTTTCAGGCTACAAATAAGAGTTTCCAAAGCTTCTTTTCTTGCCTTGGCCACATTTATACCATTCTCCAATTCCTTACAGGTTTCTCTTAGTTGGTCAATTAGGCTCCCTTGAGATGCAGGTTCCCTTCTGGCAGATGTCATGATAACATCATTGACATGGCTACCCTCAAAAAGCTTATAGTGAATTGATAGAGGGGTCTTTCTCCTGCTTGGAATATCACTAGCACTTAGGATTCCTGGTTGTTGACTCAGGATAATGCCACAGATGATGGATGGGAATGCAATGGGCAACTTTACAGCATTGGTGGAGGCATGTCTGATGGTTTGATTAAACACAAACTTTCCAAAATCATAGTTTATCTTAGTTCCAATGGCATGAATGATCCTTCCAAGAATAATGGAGATGGTAGATATGTGATTAGTAGGTACCCAATTAGCTGAACCAATCTTGTGTAAGATGGCATACTTGACAGTTAGTTTACTAGCTGATAGGTGTTTCCTACTAGGTCATTCCTTAACCTGGCCAGCCGTAATCATCCTACAGATCTCATTGTCTGTGGTCTCTAGATCTACCCCTTTATCAGTTCTTCTCCCTAGGAACCTGTTGATGATAGTTGGTGAAAGTTTCACACATTTACCCCTTGTAGCACCTCACATTTGCCCCCCTCATTCATGCATTCATTTTAGGTCATTTAACATTTCATATTGCATTTCAGCAAAGTTCATCCGAATTGCCTCTGGCCGATTTTGGTCTACTGAAGGTCAAAAGGCTAGGGAATGATCTGACCTACTTCCAACATGTTCAAATGGGGTCTATTCATCAGTCAACATAGTACTCTTGAAGGAACAAAGGTCCAATGCACAGGTTACCAAATTTGGAGAGACTTCCTGAGCTGTCATCCTCGCTAGGCGAGCAGGATGGTTCGCCTAGCGAACCTGAACTGTCATGCTCGCTAGGCGAGCAAATTCTTCGCTAAGCGAAGACCACGCGTTTAAAAATATAACAGAAAATCTTGGACTTGAACCTCTCTCATTTGAGCCCACAAAGCCACGAAAATCAGGTTATAAAAAGGGGAGAATGGATGAAAGGACACTCTGAAATTTCCTTGGAACAAAAACCCTAGTGAAGAGCTAACAGAATTCAGAGCAGCCTCCAGAGACTGAAGGGAATTCATCTGCAAAGAACCAATTCCATCTCATATAAACCCTAAGATTGCTCTGCAAACCCAAGGGTATAATTCAATTTCAACCGATCTCGCCAATCAGGTTTTCCCTATTCCCATTACTTTACGCCTTCAATTTGAAATTTCTAAATGTATGAGGCATTTCGGTTTAGGTGTGCATGAATGTGTAAAATAATGCCTTGAATGTTTAATCTCTTCGTTTCTGATATGGATACCATAGGGTTTGGGGTTACTGAAATCGGACTGTTATCAAGGAAGAAACCAAAACCCGCAGGCATTCGCTAGCACCTCGCTAGGCGAGCATGTAACGAAGCTTCGCTAGCACCTCGCTAAGCGAAGCAGTAGCGAGCGTGACAGTAGTCGTTTTTTCTGTTTGCTCTAATCTGTTTTGTGTTTTGTTGTGACATGTTTTCTATTGCATCCGTGCATTGTTTACCTGACACTATTGTTGTTATGTTTCTTTTGTTTGGTGAAACTCTTGATTGCACCCCATCTTGTTACTCTAACCTGTTTGTTGAGTTTTTGTGAGGGCTCACATGACTTCGAAAGAGATAGCTTGCTTGGTATTCCACTTTATTTGGGGGATACCACTTGGAGACTTATTCCGATTACTTGTACTGACTTGCTTTCTTTGATGGTTCCAGCTTGAGCTATCTATGGGTTTCTCATTTCTTTAGTTGCTGTTACTTCAGATCTTTATCCGTGGGCTAGATCTCTTGATCCCTTTTACATCTGCATTTTACCGCTTTCTTAGTTGGAAGACCTCGATAGGAGGCAATGTTTTCTTTTGTTTATTTACTTTTGCGCCTAAAAAAACCTCCACGAAGAGGCAATTGACGGATAAAAGGGATTAGTAGTCAATCCCCCGTTTCTCAGTGTGTCGTTCTTTATGCTCACACTACGTGTCGATGCTTCAGAACAAAAGCCCAAGATCTTTTGTCCGGTCGGTCAGTGGAGAGGGTTCCACCTTTTTGAATCCCCACTTTTTGTCATGAGCTCACCCTGCCCAGGGTTAAGAGCTGTGAGGTCTCATCCTCATTACCCTTTTGATCTGCTCACCCTGACGTTCAATGTCAGTGGTTAAGAGTCCGTTTGATTACCCTTCCATGGCTTGTTTATCGAGGTTGATATGACCCCTCTTGACTAAAGCCCTACCCACGTATGTTTGAGCCCCTTGTTGGCGTATTTACTTTATGCATGTTTGTTTTGTGTGGTGTGGTCGTCTCCCCCATAGGATTGCTAGGCTTCGTATAGTCTCTCGTTTGCATGTCAATTAAGGTAGCACGGTTCCTTCGTCTAGGACTTCCTTTTTGCATGAGCATCCCTAAAACACAAACAGACTCATTGATTTTTATTCTCCTAAGAACACGTTAACTCCTTCTACTTCAGGCGATTAAGTCTCCAAAGGTCGAGCATCCGGTAGCTTGCGTAGTAACGACGTTCACCTAAAAAACACAAAAACAAATAAAATAGGTAAGCCGAACTACGACTTGCTCTGATTCTCATTCCAGATGAGATACGTAGGCATAAGACGCGATGTCTTAGCGAGCACACTTCTCTTTACTCCATAGGTAGCCGAGCTACAAAGACTCTGATTCTCACATTCAGATGAGATACGTATGCAATGGATGCGACATCCGTGAGATTCATTTTCTTTTGACCCTTTCTTTTGGTAAATAGTACATTAGATAGACCCACACCCTTTAGACAAGAACAACAAGAGTGGATCCCGTATAGTACTACGGATGCGTAGGGGTGCTAATACCTTCCCTTCGCATAATTGACTCCCTAACCCAAGATTTGGTTGCGAGACCATGTCTTTTCCTTTCCTTTCTCCAGGTTTACTTCGAGCGTTCCCTTTCCCCTCCTTTGGGATAAATAACGCACGGTGGCGACTCTTCTGTTTTTCTTCTTTTTCACCGGTTGTTTCTTTTCACATTTTAGGTTGCGACAGTTGGCGACTCTGCTGGGGATACGGTTTCCCTAAGCGAGTCCCTCCTAGCTTTTGTAGGTTGTTTGTTTATTGGGTGTTCATTCTTTTGTAGAGTTATTTATTTACCTGCTTTACCTTATTGCATTCATGTACATATGTTTGCTGTATCTGTGGGGGTTGATTGTTTGTTGGGATGGGATGTTCTACAAGAGATAAGCCCACTACCTAGGCTTGAGCGTACACATAGGTTTTAGAGTGGATAGTCATGAGGCTTGCGTGGCATGTTGCTACGTTAAGTCGTTCATGAGACCCACATTCCATACGAGGTTTCTGTTGGATATATTTTGTCCTATGGGTGTTCCATAACGACAGATATTCCTTTAGAAATCATCGACTCTGGTGACCATTTCCCGAGAACTCAGTCGAGGCCTCTCCTCCGAGACGTGATTATGTTAGCTCTGGTGGGCGCATTCTCACCGCTCAATCCGAGGACCCCGAGACTGGGAACTTGCTTTAGGATGTCCTTTGAGGGGAGTCAGTGGAGGTCTTTTATTCCGTAATAATGCCAAACCTTTAGTGGTAAACGTATTATTCGACTGAAGGGCTGAAGTCGATGAATTTCTGTTCTTAGAACCTACCGGTGAGGGGCGGGCTAAATTCAGGAAACCTAACCTTCAACCAACCCGGTTTTCTGGTATCTTGTTGGAGTAGAACTTTGATCTCTTATATGTTCCTCAGTGGTTTTCTCTTCAAACAGTACAACCCAACAGTTGTTCAAGCGGATACAGCAATCCTGATTCCCATGTCACTGCATTGCATCACATCATGTTGCATTCACATCATTGCATTTACATATTCATTTGCATATCATGCATAACAGGTACTGCCACAGTGTTCTCAGTTGTTTGGTGTCCCACTAGCAGGATAGCTGATTCAGGCATTCACCGGTACGGTACCCGCAGAAACCACCCGAGAGTAATGGAAAGCTTTCAAGCAGATCTAGCGGAGATGAGGACCAACATGGCCCAATTCATGAGTATGATGCAAGGGGTAGTGCAAGGGCAGGAGGAACTCCGAGCCTTGGTCTAGAGACAAGAAACTGTGATTACCCCTGTCGGTCAGAACCCGCCAGAAGGGACCCCTGTTGATGACGCTGCTATTACCAACCCTGTCAATAACCATGCTAATGGTGACGAATTGCGTGGTATTAGAATCAATGGACAACCCATCATTACAGAGGCTGCTAATGCTCGAGCGGCACGTGCTCCAGTTCACCATCCTTCTCATTTGGTTGACAGGCAAGAAGATATGTTCACTATTCCCAGTGATGATGATGAATTTGGAAAGGCGGAAGAGAGAGATAGGAAGGTTGATGCCCTTGCTGAAAAGATTCGTGCCATGGAGTGCCAGAATTCTTTGGGTTTTGATGTTACTAATATGGGCTTAGTTGATGGGTTGAAGATCCCGTATAAGTTCAAAGCGCCATCTTTCGACAAGTACAATGGAACTTTTTGTCCCCGAACTCATGTGCAAGCTTACTACCGGAAGATATCCGCTTATACTGATGATGAAAAGATGTGGATGTACTTTTTCCAAGACAGCTTGTCTGGAGCCTCTTTGGATTGGTACATGGACTTGAGAAAAGAATCTGTCAGAAGCTGGAGAGAGTTAGGTGAAGCTTTTATGAGGCATTACAAGCATAATATGGACATGGCTCCAAGCAGAACCCAGTTGCAGAGTTTGTTTCAAAAGACTGGTGAGAGTTTCAAGGAATACGCCCAGAGGTGGCGTGAACTAGCTGCGAGAGTACAACCTCCGATGTTGGAGAGAGAATTGACTGATATGTTCATTGGAACCCTACAAGGTGTATTCATGGATCGTATGGGAAGTTGCCCATTTGGTAGTTTTTCGGATGTTGTGATTTGCGGAGAAAGAACTGAAAGTCTTATCAAAGCGGGAAAAATCCAAGACCCTGGTTCTTCAAGTTCTTCAAGTGCTAAGAAACAATTTTCAGGGGCACCCAGAAGGAGAGAGGATGAGACAAATGCTATACAGAGAAGTGGAAACAGAGGACAACAATACCATCAAGTTGCTGTTGTGACTATTCCAGCAACCCAACCTCAACAACCACAAAGAGGACAACCACAACAACAACAGCCACGCCAATTCCAACCCAGACAAAGAATGCCAAATCGTCATTTTGATCCGCTGCCAATGACTTATGCTGAATTACTCCCTGAACTGCTCAGGTTAAAGTTTGTTGAACTTCGCACTATGGCTCCATTAACAAGGATTCCCGCTGGTTATGATGCTAATGTCCATTGTGATTTTCATTCTGGTGCTCCAGGGTACCACATCGAGAATTGTAGGGCTTTTCACCATAAAGTTCAAGATTTGATTGATGCCAAGACGATTAACTTTTCTCCTACCCCGAATGTGGTGAATAATCCTATGCCCCAGCATGGAGGGCCCAGGGTAAATAGTGTGGAAGATGGGGAAAATTTGAACTTGGTAGTCAATGTTGAGGATGTCCAGAATCAGAAAGGGCCGTGTACTTTCACTAGTGCTGGATTGATGAATCACGGGGATGTCTTTGCAACAGACAATGAAGATGGTGACAATGATTGTGATATGGATAATTGGGTGCGCCCATGTGCTCCGAGGGAGAAGATCAACAACTGGACTGCTGAGGAAATAGTCCAAGTTACTCTTCAGACAGAGTAATTTTCTTTTGTTTTGTCATTTTGCATGAAAGCCCTACGCTTTGCCCAAGGCGTAGTGGTTCATTGTAGGGCCACATCATGTTTTGAATTTTCAATGATTATCATCAATAAAGGACGTTTTGCAATCAAATTTGTGCTCCCTGTCTTTCTGTTTTTCATTTTTTTTTTCGTTTTCAAAACCATAAAAATGGCAATGTTTTTTCCTTTTTGTGACTTTCTTGAACTCTTTTCTAAAATAAAGCATGAAACATCATTCGTGCAGAATTGATCTTGCGGATTCCATTAAAAATAGTTCTGTTATGGCTCAGTATGACTTTGATAAACCCATTTACCAAGCCGAAGAGGAGAGTGAAGAAGATTGTGAACTGCCCAAAGAATTGGCCAGACTATTGAAACAGGAGGAAAGGGTCATTCAACCTCATCAGGAAGAGTTGGAAGTCATTAACCTTGGTACTGAGGACGCAAAGAAGGAAATCAAGATAGGGGCTGCTTTAGAGGAAAAGGTCAAGAGAGGGCTGATTGAAATGTTTCAAGAATATGTGGACGTATTCGCATGGTCGTATCAAGATATGCCTGGTTTGGATACAGATATTGTGGTGCACAGGCTACCTCTCAAAGAAGATTGTCCTTCGATAAAGCAGAAGCTACACAAAACTAGTCCTGATATGGCTGTCAAGATCACAGAGGAGGTTCAGAAACAGTTGGACGCAGGTTTCCTAGCAGTTACTAATTATCCCCCTTGGGTGGCCAACATTGTACCCGTGCCGAAGAAGGATGGTAAAGTCAGGATGTGTGTCGATTACCGAGATTTAAACCGAGCCAGTCCGAAAGATGACTTCCCATTACCTTACATTGATGTATTGGTCGATAACACTGCTCAGTCCTCGGTTTTCTCTTTCATGGATGGATTTTCTGGCTATAATCAGATCAAGATGGCGCCAGAAGACATGGAGAAGACGACATTCATTACACCTTGGGGCATGTTCTGTTATAAGGTAATGCCATTTGGGTTGAAGAACGCCGGTGCTACCTACCAAAGAGCTATGACGACTCTCCTTCATGACATGATGCACAAAGAAATCGAAGTGTACGTGGATGATATGATTGCGAAGTCTCAGACAGAAGAGGAGCACTTGGTAAACTTGCAAAAGTTGTTTGAAAGGTTGAGAAAGTTCAAACTGAGGCTGAATCCAAACAAGTGTACATTTGGAGTGAGATCTGGAAAGCTGTTAGGTTTCATTGTCAGTAAGAAAGGGATTGAGGTTGATCCAGCGAAAGTAAAAGCTATTCAAGAAATGCCTGAACCAAGAACGGAAAAGCAGGTTCGTGGGTTTTTAGGGAGGCTAAACTACATTGCACAGTTCATATCTCACCTAACAGCTACGTGTGAACCGATATTTAAATTGCTAAGAAAAGATCAAGCAATCAGGTGGAACAATGATTGTCAAAAAGCTTTTGATAAGATAAAAGAATATTTGCAGAAACCTCCAATTCTTATACCTCCAGTTCCTGGGAGGCCTCTGATAATGTACCTTTCAGTAATAGAGAATTCGATGGGGTGTGTATTGGGACAACATGACGAGTCTGGTCGAAAAGAGCATGCAATATACTACCTTAGCAAAAAGTTTACCGACTGTGAAACAAGATACTCGCTGCTCGAGAAAACTTGCTGCACTTTGGCATGGGCTGCTCGCCGACTAAGGCAGTATATGTTGAACCATACTACCTTGTTGATTTCTAAGATGGACCCAATAAAGTATATCTTTGAGAAGCCGACTCTTACCAGACGAGTGGCTCGTTGGCAAATGATTTTGACAGAGTATGACATCCAGTACACGTCGCAAAAGGCCATCAAGGGTAGTATTCTGTCTGATTACCTTGCCGAGCAACCAATTGATGACTATCAGCCGATGATGTTTGAATTCCCCGATGAAGATATCATGTACTTAAAGATGAAAGATTGTGAAGAGCCTCTTGTCGAGGAAGGACCGGATCCCGATGACAAGTGGACACTGATGTTTGATGGGGCAGTAAATGTGAATGGAAATGGTGTTGGGGCAGTACTCATTAATCCTAGAGGTGCACACATACCTTTTTCCGCCAGATTGACTTTTGAAGTAACCAACAACGAAGCTGAGTACGGGGCCTGTATCATGAGGATTGAGGAAGCCATTGATCTAAGGATCAAAACTATGGACATTTATGGAGATTATGCTCTAGTGATTAACCAAGTCAATGGAGACTGGAATACTCATAAGCCGCATTTGATTCCTTATAGAGATTACACCAGAAGAATCCTGACTTTCTTCAAGGCAGTAAAGTTGTATCATGTACCCCGAGATGAAAATCAAATGGCTGATGCCTTAGCCATATTGTCTTCCATGATTAAAGTTCATTGGCAGAATCATGTGCCTCACGTTGCTGTGAATCGACTCGAGAGGCCTATGTGTTTGCAGCCGAGTCTGCTATTAATGAGAAGCCGTGGTTTTATGATATTAAGAATTTCCTCAAAAGCCAAGAGTATCCTGAAGGAGCATCAAAGAATGACAAGAAAACACTGAGAAGGCTAGCTGGAAGCTTTTACTTGAACAAGGATGATGTGTTGTACAAGAGGAACTTCGACATGGTTCTGCTCAGATGCGTGGTTAGACACGAAGCAGACATGTTAATGCAAGAAGTACACGAGGGATCTTTCGGTACCCATGCTGGTGGTCATACAATGGCCAAGAAGTTGTTAAGAGCCGGTTATTACTGGATAACCATGGAATCTGATTATTTCAAATACGCTCGGAAGTGCCACAAATGTCAGATCTATGCAGACAAAGTGCATGTACCACCAAACCCTCTGAATATTATGAATTCTCCTTGGCCATTCGCGATGTGGGGCATCGATATGATTGGAAAGATTGAAACTACTGCTTCTAACGGACATCGCTTCATCCTAGTCGCGATTGATTACTTTACCAAGTGGGTGGAAGTAGCTTCATATGCCAATGTTACCAGACAAGTGGTTACTCGATTCATGAAGAAAGAAATTATCTGTCGTTATGGGGTTCCTGAGAGAATCATCACTGATAATGGTTCGAATCTCAATAACAAGATGATGAAAGAGCTTTGCAAAGACTTTAAGATCGAACACCATAATTCTTCTCCTTACAGACCAAAAATGAATGGTGTTGTAGAGGCGGCAAACAAGAACATTAAGAAGATTGTGCAAAAGATGGTTGTGACATACAAGGATTGGCATGAGATGTTGCCTTTCACTTTGCATGGGTACCGTACCTCAGTGCGTACGTCAACCGGGGCAACTCCGTTTTCACTTGTGTATGGCATGGAGGTAGTCTTGCCAGTAGAAGTTGAAATCCCTTCTTTGAGGGTGATGATGGACGTAAAACTTGACGAGGCTGAGTGGGTTCAAGCCAGGTTTGATGAGTTAAATTTAATTGAGGAAAAGCGATTAGCAGCTGTGTGCCATGGACAACTATATCAGAGAAGGATGAAGAAGGCCTTTGATCAGAAAGTGCGTCCTCGAAGCTATCAGATAGGTGACTTAGTTTTGAAGAGGATCCTTCCTCCCGGTACAGATAACAGGGGCAAGTGGACTCCGAATTATGAAGGTCCATATGTTGTTAAAAAGGTCTTTTCTGGTGGAGCCTTGATGCTTACAACTATGGATGGTGAAGATTTTCCGTCTCCTGTGAATTCAGATGTAGTCAAAAAATACTTCGCATAAACTGACCCGCTGGACAAAAAAGAAAGTCCAGGCAAAAAAGGGCATCCCGGCGAACCAAGAGAAAAAGAAAAGAAAAAGGTTCGGGCAAAAGTTAGGGATAAAGAATAAAAAAATAATATGTACACCCGGCAAGTCGAAAACCTGAAAAGGCGGCTTAGGCAAAAATGGGTATCCCGGTGGATTGAAAACCTGAAAAGGCGGTCCAGGCAAAAGAGGGATTAAAGCGGAGACTACAGTCTGAGTTATCTGTACTTCATCGCGTTTCGGTGTCTACCATCTTCAAGGATATGATCGGTCCAATCACTCTTCTCAGAAAGCAAAGAATTTGGGGAAATTGAAGATCTATGAGTCATAACAGAATTGGAAAATAGTGGAATGTCGTGTTCACATTGCCAATAGGATAGTTTATTTTCTCTTTTGGCGCAATTACCTCTTCCTAGGAATTGCTTCCTGATGTATTTGCCTTTATAGGCCATTTTCAATCAATAAAAGTCGTTATCCAGTCAAATTGCTCTCTTGTTTTTTTATTTTTACTGTTTTGTTTGCATAAAACGTCCGAATTTTTGATAAACATTGCATCTAAAAACATGAAGGCTAGACAATGACATGCGGAAAGATAAAACGTCCGAAAATCATTATGAATGTTGAGTACACTTGAGTATATTTTGTCCATACGATCCCCTGGGGCACGTTGGTCTTGCCATTTTGCAGGTTACTATCTTTGACTGATGTCTAAAGCAGATGAGCCAACATTTGTTCGAAGGAAGACCCTTTTGTTTCAACACTGTCCATTCGCGTAAGAAGTTGGGTCGTCTAAGTTGAGTTCAGAATTTGTTTCCCCGGCATGGTCGAGAGGTTGGTGTTTTCCCAACAAGTGACTCCCCCGTTGAGTTGGTTTCTCTATCGTACCGAGAATGTCAGATCAGTAAGTATCCTCAGCAGAATTGTTGTATGTCCCCACAGAGTTGGAAGATCGAATCAGATTGTGCGCTCAGTAAAGCGATCATTTGCTTTCCCAACAGGAGTTTTCCCCCCCTTTGCATCTTGCATGTAGTAATCATCATTTGCATTCGCATTCTCAAATCACGTAGCATTTCCATTCAGTATGGAGCATTACGCCATAGAAAATCAAACATATGCATACACGCATTAAACCAGATTGAATCATATCCCCAGAAGAGACGGATCATTTTTCAACATCAGTGCAGCACATTTGCAACAGTTGCTCTTGGCAACATTCAGAATCGATAATCTCAGTGAGATTTGTTTTCTCACTAGTCCGTAAAAGGAGAGCCTGATTCCCTTCCAATTTAGACCCCGGCAAGTGTTTGCCTTATTTTGACATATGTAACTGTCATCCTTGCGATATCGGTAAGTGTCGTGTTGATCCCTGCAAGGGTCTGTGCTTTTCTTTGATGTCGGTAAACATCATCTTTCGATGTCGGTAAACGTCGAATTCCAATCGTTAGCCATCGGTAAATGGCATGTCTCTCATGATATATCAAGAATCGTTCTGTCAACACCCATGTGCATCCTTTCCTTTTTGGTGTCGGTAAACACCTTTGTTCGATGTCGGTAAACATCAGCCGCTTGGTAACCATCGGTAAATGGTTTCGTCACTCAAGATTCCCCAGCAGATTCGCTATCCACAAATATCGAGTATTTCGCTTTCGCCATCGGTAAATGGTTTCGTTTCACAAACATCTTTGTTCGATGTCAGGAAACATCGAGTTCCTTCCCAGTCGTCGTAAATATCTGGTCTTGTTTCGCTTATAAAACATCATTGTTCGATGTCGGTAAACATCGAGTTCCTTCCCAATCATCGGTAAATGTCTGGTCTTGTTTCGCTTATAAAACATCATTGTTCGATGTCGGTAAACATCGAGTTCCTTCCCAGTCGTCGGTAAATGTCTGGTCTTGTTTCGCTTATAAAACATCATTGTTTGATGTCGGTAAACATCAAGTTCCTTCCCAGTCATCGGTAAATGCCTGGTCTTGTTTCATTTATGAACATCATCTTCGATGTCGGTAAACATCGAGTTCCTCCCAAGTCATCGGTAAATGTCTAGTCTTGTTTCACTTATAAAACATCATTGTTCGATGTCGGTAAACATCGAGTTCCCTCCCGTTCATCGGTAAATGTCTGTTCCTCTTCATCGGTAAACATCATTTTTCTTTTTATTGGGCAGACACTATCTTTTCCTCTCCACATTAATTGCCATATTTTCTCAAGAGACCAAACCCCTAATTTCTTTTCATATTTCAGTTGGTCGTTATATGCATCCTTTGCAGCCTTGTTAGTAAGTTGCATTTCATGTTGTAGGATTATGAATTTGTTTTCCACATATTTTCTAATTGAGTGATGACAGCAATTAATGTACTTGGTCCAGCTGTGCTGACTATGGTCTTTGGACATATTTGTATCATAATATAATGTCATGACATCGATTGTGACATTGTATATAATTATCAGTAGATTCATCCAACATGATTGAGAATTGTTGCTTTTATCTGATATATTTTCATCATAAGCATCAGGTTTATCTTCCAAATGGGTAGGAGTAGGTGTCCTTTTACTGTTTGTCTCAATCTTCTTTACACACATAGTCCTTTGTGGCCCAGTTTCAACAAAGCTCTCACCAGTTTCAGACTGCATATAACTAGTCATATGTTCCCCTTTTTCAGGTGTTTGAGCCATCATGGCCTTCTCTTCATTGAGATTAGGTCTTGGCATCCATGTCTGCCCTTTCCCACAGGCTTGTCTTTCATTTCCCTTGAAGGTTCTTACAGCAACTATACTCATCTTAGAGGAGTTATTCATTTGAGAGCTCCACATGTAACAGTTGTCTTTGGTCCTGATTCCTTTCATGATCACTTCATTGTCTTTGTTCATAATCAGACATTCAGTTTTAGTGAAGAAGGTATTCAGACCTTGATCCCCTAGTTGACTGACGCTTATTAAATTTGATGTCAAGCCCTTGACAAGTAGAATATTGTCAAGTTTAGGAGCTCCAGGACACTCAAGCTTGCTTATCCCTTTTATTTCACCCTTTGCTCCATCACCAAAGATTACATGGCTTATGTCATGAGGGTGAAGGTCAATTATTAAGTCTGAGTTTCCAGTCATGTGTCTAGAACATCCACTATTAAAGTACCACTCTTCTTTGAAGGGAAGGTGAGCTATTAGACTTGTATCATTAGTCTTAGGAACCCATTTCTTCTTGATGATAGTCCTGTGCTGTTTGGGTCTGGGTTGATGGTGAGTCTGTTGATAAACAGGGGTAGGTGTAGCGGGGTATTCGTTACCATTAGAGATATTGACTAAATCCAAGGTAAATCATACAAGTCGAGTCGCCACCGCACTTCTATTTATCCAAAGGAATGGTTAGAAAGCGAATAAAAACCTAAAAGTTTTATCGAATCAAAAACTTGTAAAAATGTCAGAGATCTGGGTAAGGGGGTTGGTTATGCAATGGGAAGGTATTAGGCACCCAAAGCATCCTAGGTACTCCTAGGGAGCCCTTTTCACATTTGTTGCAAAGGTTGTTGTTTTTTTTTTTGAAAACTTATTTGTGCAAACATGATTGAAGGGATGAGAAAAGCGTGTATGTTTATCTAATGTACTACTTACTAAAAGAAGGGTCAAAAGAAAATGACTCGCACGGACGTCGCATCCACTGCATACGTATCTCATCTGAATTTGAGAATCAGAGTCTTCGTAGCTCGGCTACCTATGGGTTAAAGAGGAGTGTGCTCGCTAAGACATCGCGTCTTATGCCTACGTATCTCATCTGGGATGAAAATCAGAGCAAAACGTAGTTCGACCACCTATGGGGTAAGGGTTGTGTTTTGGGGTGAACGACGTTACTACGCAATCTACCGGATGCTCGACCTTTGGAGACTTACTCGCCTGTAGTAGAAGGAGATAACGTGTTCTTAGGAGAATAAACATCAATGAGTTTGGGGTTTTAGGGATGCTCATGCAAAAAGGCAGTCCTAGATGAAGGAACCGCGCTACCTTAAATGACATGCCACGAGAGGCTATACGAAACCTAAGAAATCGGTAACATGCGGGAAAAGTAAAGAGATCGAGAGATCTACCGTACGGATAAAGATCCGAAGTAACAACAATTAGATAAATAAGAAACCCAAAGACTCTTCCAAGCTAAACACCATCAAAGAAAGCGAGTCAGTACAGGTAATCGGAATAGACCTCCAGGTGGTACCCCACAAATAAAGTGGAACACCAAGCAAGCTATCCCTTCAAGAGTCTGTGAGCCCTCACAAAAACTCAACAAACAGGTTAGAGAAACAAGATAGGCTAATCAGGAGTTGCCCCCAAATCAAAATGTAACCACATGAATCATGCCATTAAAATTCACAAAAGCTCACAAAAAGCAACCAAGGGTAGGAGGCCTAAACCTCTTGTCAAACACATGCATCAAAAGGGTATCAAATTCACCCATAATACCTCATACATTCAGAGCATTCAAATTAAAAGCATAAAGTAATGGGAATAAGGCAAACCTGACTGGAGAGATCGAATGAAATTGAATTGCCCGGTTGGGTTTGCAAAGCAATCTGAGGGTTTATATGAGAGGGAATTGGTTCTTTGCCGATGAGTTCCCGTCAGTCTCTGGAGGTTGCTCTGAACTCTGTTAGCTCTTCTCTCACTATCTTTTTCCCTGCCAGGGTAATAGGAATATAATTGCCTTTTGTTTCACTGAAACTCTGAATTTATAACCTAATTTTTGTGGACCTGTGGGCTCAAATGAGAGAGGCCCAAGTCCAAATTTTTTCTGTTATATTTTTTTTTTTCGTTTTTTTTTTCTTCTTTTTTTCGTTTTTTTTAAACACGTGGGCTTCGCCTAGAGAGCATGACAGTTCATGAACAAACTTTTGCTATTTCAAGATTAACGTTTTGACTGACGAATAGACCCCATTTGAACCTGTTGGAAGTATCTCAAGCCATTCCCTTGTGTTGACTGATCATCTAAATAGAACCCACAAAGTGTCTTGGATGATACTCAGGCTTCAAACAAAAGATGTTAGTGACACATTTTTGTGCTTTTGGTTAGTTAACAAAAGTAAGAGAAACAATGATGTATAATTCAAGCATGCTTGGTGATCTCAAACCAATCACAAGGAGTCCCACCCAAAGGCAAAGGGAACCAAGATGCTAAAGATCCTTGAGGCAATGCAAATGCAAGTTTATGATGCCATGAGGGATCTTAGGGTCAAAATTGGGGTCTTATAGATGCCCCTATTTAAGGTCATTCTAGCCGGAGAAGTGAAGGTTAAAATCTTCGTCTCGACGGGGTAGAATGGGCTTAAATAATAACAAAGAGACGAATTTTGGTCCCTAAGAGACCTCATGATGCAAATGTAGGTATGAAAAATGGTAGCACTCTGTGGAGATATGTGTCCACAAAAGCAAAGAAATCAGAAGCCACTGATAATCCATATGAGCAATTCACTCCATGGGACCAAGACCCTGGGGACTCTCCTGGGGATAGAAAAGGGATAAAAATGCGCGAGAAGGTCACGACTCAAAGCGTGGGGAACAGAATTCCAAAGGGAAAAGATCCAATGGAAAGACTCGAGCTGACTCGAAGATGCATGTATTGAGGAATATGCCAATGCAGCAAAAAAACTATCCACAGCGGATACTTCGGATAAAATCCGGATGAAAACAATCCACTAAGGGACTTCGTTGGGGATGTCCACAAGGACACTCCTGGGGAAGCAGCGGGACGAGGTATTACCGGTTACTGGGTAATAAGCTCAAGGAGACATGTGATCTGAACGCCAGGTATGAGGGTGAGAGATACAACATGCTCAGGAAGAGATGAATATCCAAGACCGGTATAAGGGTGAGAGATATCAAGACTTCAAAACATCTGAGGAAGACCTAAAAGGTATATTTTAACTCAGGAACTCTGACTCCACAGGGGACAAAAGTCATAATAGGGAGCAGAAAGGAAGGAACACCAGGGATACCGGTTACTGGGCATATAATAGGTGACCAACCAAGGCGTGAATTGGGGAATATTCCCAAAACACTCATCATCCAAAAGAGGGCTAAAAGCAAACTCGATTACAGGATGGATATTCGACTCCACAAAGGGGATACGAATCTTACTCAACTGGGGAAGAACAAAAGGCTTCAGACCCGAGAGTGCATGAGATATACTATCTATTACCGTCAGAACGTAGATAATATACTCGCATGGACGATTATCCACAACCGGTTACTGGGTTAATAAAGGATAAATCGACCGAAAAGAAAAGGCATCGGGATACCGAAACTAGGTATATAATGATGACCAATTCAGGGGAGAAACAATCGTTACTAACAACAACAAGGTAGACGAGAGATGACCCGCTGGGGATAAATTGCGTAATCAGGTGTAGCACCTCAAATTTGCACCTATCATTGTACATGCATTTTCATATTAGGTCATAGCATATCATGGTCCACTGCATAGCATTGCATTGCCTCTTTTGCCTCAAGTGCAAGCCAATCAAGGAATTAGGTCAAACTGATCAGGAGATCAGTCAACCAAGCAAACAAGCACAATTCTCAAGGAGCCAAGGCCCTAGGATTTGTCCATCAAGTTCACATGACTTGGGGGTCTATTTGAAGTGTTCAAGTCAAGGGTTGAGGGCTTAGAGATCATCAGTTCATACACAGACAGTCAAAAGTCAAAGAAAGTCAACTGTCAGTCAAAGCAGTGGATGTTGGTCATTCTTGTGGAATTTGGGCACCATGGTCAATAATCAAGAGTTCAAACAACTTGGGACATCATTTGAAGTCAAGTCCTCAAGGAATTAGGGTTTGGAAGTCATCAGTCAATGCATAATCAGTCAGAAACCCTAAAAGTCAACTGTTGGTCAACTGTCCATTTAATCAGTGATTGGATGATTGGAATTGGTTTGTGAGAGTTCATTCATGGCCAAATAGTCATCATATATCATGCCAAACACCATCATGGAAGAATTTGAAGCCAGATCATAAATTTCCCAAAATGGAAACTGGGCCTGTAACTGAAACCTGCCATAAATGGAAAGTCTTGATCCTCAAACTTACATCATGATACAAGCCTCAAATGAATTTTTGCCCAACATGAAAGTTGAAGATCTTGTTCTCCCATTTCCAAAAAGTCCTAGAACTCTCAATTCCCATGTGTGGTTGGCAAGTTATGATCGAATCGATTTCAGAAAATCTTGAACTTCAAAGGGCCATATCTCTCAAACCGTTTGGCCAATTTTGGTGGGGTTTTTTCCTACAAGTCACATTTGATCCCCTCTTTCCAAAAATATAAATTTCATGAGCCAAAACTTCACCAATCAAAATGGCATATTTTGACCTATTTCATTTAAATGTAAGTTTGACCAAGAGTTGACTTTTTGATTTAAACATTTTTTCAGCATTTGGCCAATTGGGACAGCTCATAAATATCATTTTAAATGTGTTTGCAAAGTCAAATTATGCAGCACATGTGAATCTATACTTGGTTGCTTGAATTATAAGAAAGGTACAAATGCACCATGCTTGTCCTTGCTTTCCACAACCATGCCTTGTACCAGCATCATTATGCAGCATTCTTGATCATTTTTTCTGTCATGGTGAGCCTCATTGTGCAGCCATACTCCAATAGTACATATGGCCATACTAGCTTATTTGAACATTGGCAAAAAGGACATTGTTTTCAACAACCAAGTCCATGAACCATACTTGTACCATATGGCATAGCAGATTTTATGGAAAAATTCCTGTCATCTTGAGGATTTGGCTGCATAACACAAGAGAAAACTTCATTTTGTGGAGCATGATCCTTGGCCATTTTGAAAAGAGCTGTCAAAAGCATCCAAAAGCATGGGCCTTGCCATGCCTGGTACTGCTCATAGCAGACCAAGGCCTTAATTTGCTGTGACTGGTAACAGCATTGGCAGCACAAAACCACAAAACCACTTGGCCAAGGCAAAAGAGAGGAAGGCATGCTGATTCAAAAAAAGGACTTTGCAACAAAAGAACTGAACTAACATTTTGCATCTGATTATTTTCTTCTGTCCAAAACAATTAGCAGACAAAAAACACTTTCCACTCGTTTCCCAAAAAGATCTCACCTGGCCATTCCTCTAATAACCTGTCCCAACAACCTAGCAGCAGGCAAAGGAAATCACTTGGCCACTTTGCACTTTTCCTGTCATCACAACCAGTAGCAGTAGCAGCATCACAAGATTCTTGGCCAAGGCAAATGGATAAGAAAAGGTTCATTCAGAAAAAACTCACTCACTTTGGCATGTTAAAGTTGGTTCTGCTGAGATCAAAAGAGGAGGAACCCTGTTGTTGGCATTTGATGTTCTCTATCAAAAACACATTTTCTGTCCAACTGCAGCAATAGCGACAGCAACCAACCTAACAACAAAACCTAGCCAACTCCATACACTCTCTAAAACTGGACCTAGCTTTTGGCCTTGGAGGATCAAAAAAATCTGCTACCAACATTTCCTACAGTAGCAGACCAACAAAACCAACACAACAAGCACTTCATTGAGTCACACTCACTCAAAAGTCCCACCTTGCCATTTGCATTCCAATTCCTTCTGTCCAAAACCAACAAACTAAACTGGCTTGGCCTTTCTTCCAAAAAACCTTACCAACATCAACCAACTACAGCAGCACCAAAACCCTGCATTCAACCCTTGGCCATTGCTCAAACCATACACCCTCCCCAAATCACACCTTACCACTTGATTCCCCATTTTTCTGTCCAAACATAACAAACCAATCTTGCCTTGCCAACCATAGCATTTTGTTCACCATCATTGCCAAACAGCAGCCAAAGGCCATTGGTCACACCCTCTAAAAACCTGATCCTGGCTTTGCACTTCTGGTTTTCTGTCAAAAAAAGCATCCAAATTACAATAACAACAGTTACAGCAGCAACACCAATAGCCAACTTCATCTCATTTTCTAAAAATCCATCTTTGCATTTTTCAACTTTCTGTCAGAAACTCTCAGCCATGACAGTCCATGATCTAAACACTTCCAAGATGTCTTGAGCCATACCATCACCATTATCCATCATTGGAAAGCTTAAAGCTCATCTGTTTTGGCAAGGCATCACAAAACAACATCAAGAACACAAACTGCCCTTCAAAATAGGTACGGATTTTGACCTTCCCCTTTTGTCAAATTGTGATATGTTTTCAAAAGGCCTTTCCATGCTGGTTATCATGATGTGTTTATTTTTTGAAATGTTTGTGTGTTCATGAAGATATTTTGAAAACAAGTTTAATGTGGAAATGTGTTTGTGCTCGATTCATGATACACACGAGTTTTCAATGAAAAAGGGTGATAGATTCTTGTTTGCCATTGCTTGCTGATCATTTCCATGTACTCAATTTTAATTTTTGGGCAAGATTGTGAAATTATGATTTTTGAACACAAACCCTAATCCCAATTTTCCCAGATTTCTTCCCATTTTCGTGTGGCCTGGCTTTTCACTCACCAACCAATGAAAACATTTCATTTGGTGCCCAAAACGACTGTGTTTGGTTAAGTGAATCAGAGAATTACAAAAATGCCATTTTCTCAATATAAATTCAATTAATTTCTTCACTTTGATTACCAATCTTCCAAAATTCATAACCTGCTCATTTTTGATCCAATTTGAATGGGATTTTTTGTGTTGTGTTCATCATGATCTCTACTTTTTTATCATAATTTTTCCAGAATTTTTGGATGAGTGGTTTTTAAATGGCCTTAGGGTTTGTGACATGTGACCAAATTTTGTACATCTTGCCAAAACATTTGTGAAATGATGATACTTTATCCAATGGCTCACAAATTTTTTGTGCTTAAACTAGACACATTCATGGTGATTTTGGTATAAAGTTTGTGGATTTATCATTTGTGGTTTGTGAGATATGATTTTTTGAATTAGGGTGTGACAACTTGTGTCACACCATTGATGTCCAACTTCATGATTTTCATTACCATGCTTCCTTACATCCAAATGACCCCAAATTTTGCATGAACCTACTCTTGTATGTCTAGTTCACATGTGAATTTTCTTGGATTTATTTGAGCTATTTTCCTAATTGTTTGAGATTTTCTCCCTTGCCTAGTCAATAGTTGACTTTGTGTGACACATGTTCCCATTTCATTTGTGAAATTCTCATACTTTATTAGATGGACATGAAATTTGATATGTGATAAGTAGACATCTCAAGCTTGGCATTGGTGTTAATCTCATTCATTTCTCATCTGTTTTCAATTTGATATGATTTTTTGAAGTTGACCCATGCTTGTTGACTTTCTTTGAGCATGTTCAAATGTGCTTTGACTTTCTGATTTTCATTGACTGCCTTCCACTTGCCCAAATGGGATGAAATTTGACATGCTTACCATGCTATGTGTTAGGTTTGATCATGATTTATTTGATGATTTTTGGAAAATGTTTAGATTGCTTTTGGTGCAAGTCTTGCTGTTGACTTCTATGAGCTTCTGTTTGCCATGTTTTGACCTAAATGGTTCATGAAATGATGATAGTGATTGACATGAGTGTGAACCCAATTGGTTTTGTTTCCTAATTGTTTGAACATGATTTTGGATACTTACCCCTTGCTGTTTGGACTTTCTCATTCGTTTTTGACCCTAGGCTTGCCCTAGTGGTCCTGTTACTCACCTTTGAGCTTGTGATTTCAGGTTGACCATCAAATGGCCATTAAGACCAATTCTTTTGATTGAGCTTACCCAAGTATCATTGCCTAACCTCTTTGTTTTGTAGGTGGCTTGGCTCACATGCCATAAGCCTTGTGCCTTGCACATCCATGTGCCTCCAATTGACTGTTGGTTTCTGTTTCTGTTTGTTTTGTTTGAAGTTGCATACTAACATCTGCTTGACTGTTTCAGGTGCTTTAGTTGCTTAGTTCCTTGTGAACTTTTTGCTTTGCTTTGCTTGTATAAGCAATTTGCATTGAGGTATGTCTCCTGTACTTCATGTAGTCTGGAAGACCTGGCCTGTTACTTGGCCAGGCAACTGTCTGAAGTCCTCCTTAAGAGGCAATGTTTGTGACTGTTTACTTTTGTCCTTGCACAGAGTCAAAGACCTCCTAAGTGAAGAGGCAATTGGTGGAAGGTAGGGATATGCAATCTATCCCCCACTATTCAGTGTGTCATCTGCTTTGCTCACACCACTGTGTTGATGCATTTCAGATACAAACCCAAGATCTTGTACAACTGTACAGTTGAGTCAGTCTTAATGTGTAGAAGGGTTCCTACTTTCTGAACCCACACATTCTTGTCTTGAGCTCTCCCAGGCCAGGGATAAGAGCTGTGAGGTCTCATCCTCACTTCATCCTTTCATCTGCTTCACCTTAGTCTCTCAATGGCAAGGTTAAGAGCACACTCACCCAGTTCCAGAGGTTTGTTTGTCGAGGTTGATATGACCCCTTGACTAAAACCTAACCCTTGTTTGAGCCACTTGTTTGTGTATAGCGTGTGCTATCTGTGCTTGTAGGATTGTTTGACTTGCTTCCCGTGCAAGATAGGATTGTTTGACTTGCTTCCTGTGCAAGTTAGGATTAGTTTAGACTTGCTTCCTGTGCAAGTTAGGTTGTGCTTGACTTGCCCTTGTGCAAAGTCAAGTCTGTGTGGCTTACTTCCTGTGTGAGCCATGTTTAGAGTTGTTTGGCCGAACTACGGCAACTCTGATTCTCATGTTCAGATGAGATACGTAGGCACGAGATGCGATGTCTTGTCGAGTTTGACTAACCACTAACACTAACTCTTTTCTCTCACCCCTGTTGTGATTGAGATATCCCCTTTCTCTTGCCCGAGTTGCAATCGAGACCTTGCTTTTTCCTGTGTCTGCTTAGGATAGGTTGGCCCTTGTGCCATTTAGCTAGAAACCATAACTTAGGGTTGATTTTGCATGACAACATCTAGGCTCGAGTCGTAGTCTCCCTAGAGTTGTGTCTCCCTCTGTTATCTGGTTAGGCTAGATCCTTGTCCCTGCGTAGGGGAACTACATCGCCCTGATCTTCATACCAGATGAAGTATGTAGGCAGGAGATTGAGCTGATCTCTCCAGGCGCCTTTTCTTTCTTTTGTGTGTGTTGTCCGACCTTTGCTAGGCTCGAGTCTGTGACTCCTTAGCAATTTGTTGTCTGTTTGTCTGAGTGCGTGCTTGACAGTTATAGGCTCGAGTCCCCGACTCCCTATTAACTTGTTGTGTTGTTGTGTGCTTGGAAGCTGATGTAAGACCATCGAGTGGCAGTTAGGTTCCAGTGTGCGTGTGTTTGGTTCGGATGCTGATGTAAGTCCAATGATTGGCATTCAGGCTCCATGTTTGCCTTTTTGTGTGTTCTGGTTCGGATGCTGATATAAGTCCAGTGATTGGCATTCAGGCTCCACGTTTGCCTTTGCCCGTGTTTGTTTGTGTGTGTGTCAGCCGAGCTACGAATGCTCTGATTCTTCTCTCGTCCGAGAAGATACGTATGCATGGGATGCGATATCCTAGCGAGCATGTGTCGTTTCCCCAGTCCGAACTACTTCGACTCTGATGTCTATGCCTGATAGACTAAGTAGGCCCAGGATACGATATCCTGCCGAGTCAGTTTCAGTCTGTTTCTTTTGTCTCTTTCAGCCAGTGTGTGTGAGTATTTAAGCAGTGTTTAGCAACCAATATTATCCTTCCTTTTGTGCGTGGATCCCGTAGAGTACTACGGATGCGTAGGGGTGCTAATACCTTCCCTTCGCATAACCGACTCCCGAACCCATTCTCTTTGGTCGCGAGACCATGTTCTTTCCAGGTTTACTTCGAGCGTTTCCTTTCCCTCTTTTTGGGATAAATAACGCACGGTGGCGGCTCTGTTGTTCTTTCTTTTCCCGCCGGTTTTTCGCGCGATGCGACATCAGGGCAATTATCCAAGCAGATGAGGGGAGATCATCACCGAATATTGGATGAAGATAATTGTCACCAATTAAAGATGAGAAAAAATAGTTACTCTGGAAAAAGGGAAGAAATAGGGTTTAGAACTATTGGTATGAGGGTAGAGAAACACAGACTCCGCCGGGGATAATAATTACTAATTATTGAGCAATTATTCATTTACCACGGGGAAACAGGAAAAGAGTCTCAAGAGACCGATCTAGGATCAAACTAGATAGGCACACCAAATCAAGACTTGTCCTGGTGAGGATATAACTCAATGGGGAAAACCATCCCAGTATATGTGTTGGGAAGGAACAAAAACAATCAACATCCACGAGGATATAACCCGGTGTGGAATATGGAAGAAAGGATAGACGCTTTCTGCTTATGGAGCTGACTCTATATGGAGAGATCAGACACACACATCTGCTCGGGGAAGTATATCACCAAATAGCAGGAGACAGCAAACAACGATATATGGCAAAGAATGCAACATGAATATCTGAATGTTATAATTATGCATGAATACGCGTGGTTTATGTATGATGTATGTTGACAAACAGACATATTTAACACAACCAGGTCCAGGAATCAACCACCCGGTACTACATCTCAAGAGAGAAAGCCAAGTTCACCGGAGAGTATCCAATCTGCTGGGGATCAGAGATACCAGGAAGCAAAGAACTCTGCAGGGGACGAATCATCAATCATTCCAGCTGGGGACGAGAGTTATCATAGACAAGGTCCACCACACCAACAACTCTACTGGGGAATCTATCCGAGGAGATAAAGGATTTATCGGGATCAACCACCAAATACCGCTCTTGCCCAAAGAGATCCAAGCTGCTGAGGAAGAAAGATTGCTACTCTGCTGAAGCGAAGAGAGGTGACTCTCAACAAGCAATCCACTTGGTAGGATAAACCACAAGGGGTTCCGGAGGGAGGAGATACAGTCATGCCAGGAATATGGACAAAAATCTTACCCTGTTGGGGATCGTACCACCCTTGGGAGAGCACTGAGGATCTCCTAAGTATCCTTTCGTCATTGTGAATGTTCACTTTGTTTAAAAACAAATTATAAAAAATTTGATCGTTTAAAACAATGATATTTTCTTAATCAAAACATGCAAAACATTTGTTGAATAGAAACAGATAAGAGTGCCAATAATTGGATAAAAGGCTCAAATTTATTTGATAGAATGGTAGTCTGCGAATGGCAAGACTCCATAGATCTTTACAAATTTGAAATTGGTGATATATATTGGAAAAGGGATACATTGAACATAATGACCATTTCTCCACCAATTCTGAATCCGATGTATTTGAAGCTTTGGCTGATAATGAGCAAGGATCTCTGACGGGCGACAGTTGTAGAACAAAGTCTTGTCAGGATGCAGTTACTTGCCAAATCCCTAATTTTGGCCTAGATTGCCTCAGGATGAGGTACTCCATCTAGCGGGATACATATATCATTATTATATATTTTTTTGTGTCTCTAACTTTTGCCTGGATCGCCCTTTAGGGTTTTCAATCCACCGAGACACTCATTTTTGCCTAAGCCGCCCTTTCGGGTTTTCAACTTAGCGAGCTATTTAGTTTTTATTTTTTTAGGCGAAGTATTTCTTGACTGCATCTGAATTCACAGGACGAGTGAAATCCTCCCCATCCATAGTTGTAAGTATCAAAGCACCGCCTGAAAAGGCTCTCTTAATAACATACGGACCCTCATAGTTCGGAGTCCACTTGCCCCTGGAATCGGGCGCGAAAGACAAGACTTTCTTGAGCACAAGGTCACCTTCTCGGAACACACGAGGCTTGACCTTCTTATCAAAAGCTTTCTTCATCCTCTACTGATATAACTGACAGTGGCACATGGCAGTCAATCTTTTTTCTTCTATCAAGTTCAGCTGGTCATAACGACTCTGAACCCATTCAGCATCAGTTAACTTGGCCTCCATCAAGACTCTCATTGATGGGATCTCGACCTCTACTGGGAGTACCGCCTCCATGCCATAAACAAGAGAGAAAGGGGTTGCCCCTGTTGAAGTGCGGACAGATGTACGATAGCCATGCAAAGCGAATGGCAACATCTCATGCCAATCTTTGTATGTAACAACCATCTTCTAGATAACTTTCTTGATATTCTTGTTAGCAGCTTCAACAGCCCCATTCATCTTGGGTCTGTAAGGAGAAGAGTTATGATGCGCGATCTTGAACTCACTACACAGTTCTTTCATCATCTTGTTATTCAAGTTAGATCCATTATCAGTAATGATCTTATCTGGCACACCATATCGGTATATGAGTTGATTCTTGATAAACTTCACGACCACCTGCCTGGTCACATTTGCATACGACGCCGCTTCAACCCACTTGGTGAAGTAATCAATTGCGACAAGAATGAATCGGTGTCCATTGGACGCTTTCGGCTCTATCATTCCAATCATGTCAATTCCCCACATGGAGAAAGGCCATGGTGATGAAATCACGTTCAGGATTGTCGGGGGAATATGAATCATGTCTGCGTCAATCTGACACTTATGGCATTTCTTCACATATTTGCAACAGTCAGACTCCATTGTCAGCCAATAGTAGCCTGCTCTCAATATCTTTCTAGCCATGGCATGTCCATTGGAATGAGTACCAAACGAACCCTCATAAACCTCAGTCATTAACAGATCCGCTTCGTGTCTATCCACGCATCTGAGCAGAACCATGTCAAAATTTCTCTTGTAAAGCACATCACCATTGAGGTAGAAACTGCCTGACAATCTCCTCAAAGTCTTCCTATCTTTCACAGATGCCCCAGGTGGGTAAATCTGGCTTTGAAGGAAACACTTGATATCATAATACCATGGCTTATCATCTTTCACTTCTTCAATTGCAAACACATGAGTTGGCCTATCCAACTGCATCACGGTGATATTGGGAACTTCATTCCACAATTTGACCACAATCATTGAAGCAAGTCTAGCAAGGGCATCTGCCATCCGATTCTCATCTCGAGGAATATGATGGAAGTCAACTTTAGTAAATAACGTTGAAATCCTCCTCGCATAATCTCTGTATGGAATGAGGCTAGGCTGATTCGTTTCCCACACACTCTTAATTTGATTAACAACGAGGGCCGAATCACCATATACATCAAGATGCTTGATTCTAAGATCAATGCATTCCTCCAATCCCATAATACAGGCCTCATACTCTGCCATATTATTCGTGCATTTAAAAGTTAGCCTTGCTGTAAAAGGAATATGCGCGCCCTGAGGAGTAATAATCACGGCCCCAATACCATTTCCATACTGATTTACAACGCCATCAAACACCATACTCCATCTGGAACCAGGCTCTGGCCCTTCATCAAGTGTAGGCTCATCGCAATCTTTCACTTTCAAATACAGAATTTCCTCATCCGGGAAGTCATACTGAACTGACTGATAATCTTCAATAGGCTGATGTGCCAAATGGTCAGCCAAGATAGTACCTTTAATAGCCTTCTCAACTCGATACTCAATATCATACTCAGATAACAACATCTGCCAACGGGCAATTCTCCCTGTTAAAGCAGGCTTCTCGAAGATGTACTTGATTGGATCCATTCTGGATATCAACCAAGTCGTATGATTTATCATATACTGGCGTAAGCGCTTAGCAGCCCAAGCCAAAGTACAGCATGTCTTTTCAAGCATTGAGTATCGAGACTCACAATCAGTGAACTTCTAACTCAGGTAGTAAATAGCATACTCCTTCTTCCCTGATTCGTCTTGCTGACCAAGGACACAACCCATCGAGTCTTAAAGAACAGTCAGATACATGATCAAAGGTCTTCCCTCTACAGGCGGAGACAGAATCGGAGGCTCAGACAGATATTCTTTAATACTGTCGAAAGCTTTCTGGAAATCCTCGGTCCAATCATGGGACTGATCTTTCCGGAGGAGCTTGAATATAGGCGCACATGTGGCAGTCATGTGGGATATGAATCTGGAGATATAATTCAAGCGGCCGAGAAAACCTCGGACTTGCTTCTCAGTTTTGGGCGCATGAATCTCTTGTATTGCTTTGACCTTTGCAGGATCAACCTCAATACCTCTTTCACTAACAATGAAGCCCAATAACTTGCCAGAACAGACCCCAAATGTACACTTGTTGGGATTCAGACGAAGCTTGTATTTCCTCAAACGCTGGAAAAGCTTCAACAAATGCTCTACATGTTCAACTTCCGTTCTTGACTTAGCAATCATATCGTCAACATATACCTCAATCTCCTTGTGCATCATATCATGAAACAAGGTGGTCATAGCTCGTTGATACGTTGCTCCGGCGTTCTTCAAACCGAAGGGCATCACTCGATAACAGAATGTTCCCCAAGGTGTGACGAATGTTGTCTTCTCCATATCCTCGGGTGCCATCTTAATCTGATTATATCCGGAAAATCCGTCCATAAACGAGAAGACATTGAATTTAGCTGTATTGTCTACCAACATATCAATATGTGATAGAGGGAAATAATCTTTCGGACTAGCTTTATTCAAGTCTCTATAGTCCACACACATCCGGACTTTTCCATCTTTCTTAGGCACGGGCACAATATTGGCCACCAATTGAGGATATATAGAAGTCACCAGGAACCCCGCATCAATTTGCTTCTGAACTTCCTCTTTGATCTTCACTGCCATATCAGGATGAGTTCTTCTGAGCTTCTGCTTCACAGGCACGCACTCAGGCTTTAAAGGTAGGAAATGTTGCACAATATCAGTATCTAGACCAGGCATGTCTTCATATGACCAGGCAAAGACGTCAACATATTCTCGTAACAACTTAATCAACCCCTTCTTAACAGATTCTTCCAGAAGTGCCCCAATCTTTACCTCTCGCACACAATCTTCAGACCCCAAGTCGACTGTTTCCAGATTCTCAAGATGCGGCTGAATAATCTTCTCTTCATGCTCAAGTAGACGGGTGATCTCATCAGGAATCTCTTCAACATCATCTTCCTCTGTCTCAAATACAGGGAATTCAAAATTGGGAGATGGTGTTGGGTCATTATGTTCAATGGGTTTAGAAATCAACCTGCATAATGATTTTGGATATGAAAAGATTTAGAATTCAAACAAGGCAAATCATTATGCATATGAAAAAGATCGGTTTTATTCTTTTTTAGGGTTTTATGTGATCACTAATTTCATGCAAAAAGCAAAAAGGGAAAATAAATGGAAAAACAAACATTTAACATGAATCTATTGAATGAAAATATCATTGTATTTATGCGCCAACAATGTCATCACTCCTTCTTTTGGCATGGGAGAAGGGTTTTTAAACAAAGTGATCATTACGTTGACTTATGGACAACTGTTGGAATGTCCACAGCGACCCAATTGTTGCAGACCCCTCCAGGGATGATGAAGTTGCTAGAATCCTTTGTATCTTCTTCTAAAACGGCAGCAGCCTCCTCATCTAGACCAGTGTGGATGAAACCTCCACTCTTGAATAACCCTTGCTTGTTGAAAGTACCAGAAGAAAAACCTATGCCAGCCCGGGACTCGTTGTCTTCTAACTCAATCATTTTTCCTAAACCAGTGGTTGCACCACGCTCAATGGCCAGCTTTGCATCTTTGTAGGAAGCAAATAAAGGAGTTCTCTTCTCAATAGGCTCAGCAATAGATAAAGCTTGGAAAGGAGTTCCAACTTCAACCTCAGCATCTATATAAGAGAAGGAAGACAAATGGCTAACCAGGAGAGCCCTTTCTCCCCCTACCACCACCAGCTTCTTGTTTTTCACGAATTTGAATTTCTGGTGTAGGGTGGACGTCACGGCGCCTGCCTCGTGAATCCATGGTCTGCCTATGAGACAACTATACGATAGGTGAATGTCCAAAACCTGGAAGGTAATCTGGAAATCACTTGGTCCGATCTTGACTGGGAGATCAACTTCCCCAATCACAGTTTTGTGAGACCCATCGAAAGCCTTCACAACTACTCCACTCTGCCTCATGGGAGGCCCTTGATATGATAGCTTTGAGAGAGTGGACTTTGGCAATATGTTCAATGATGACCCGGTCTCCACCAGCACATTGGACATGTCGTCGTCTTTGCAATTCATAGATATGTGTAAAGCCAAGTTGTGGTCTCTTCCCTCCTCAGGGAGATCAGAGTCACAAAAGCTCAGGTTGTTGCAAGCAGTAATGTTTGCAATAATGCTATCGAATTGCTCCAAAGTGACATCGTGATCTACATATGCCACATCCAACACCTTCTGCAGAGCCTCTCGGTGTGGTTCTGAGTTTAAGAGTAAGGATAACACAAATATTTTGGATGGCGTTTGTAGAAGTTGGTCTACAACATTGTACTCGCTTTTCTTGATGAGTCTCAACATCTCATCACAGTCTTCTTTCTCATTGCCGCTTGGGCCAACAGAAGTAGGAGTTATCAATGTAGATGAGGGTTTAACAACAGGTGCCGGATTCGGAGAATTCACAGCGTTCCCAATCGGGCGTTCAACAAAATCAGCATTAATTTGAGGCTTCGGCGGTGCTGAAAATACACGGCCACTACGGGTCAAACCGCTAACATCGGCAATATTCACAACAAAAGAAGAGGGCAAGGACACCTCTTTCCCATTCTCTACTGCTACGACGTTGTAGCGATAGGGAACTGCCTTTTCAGAAGAGTAAGGCACAGGACCAGCAAGCTTAATGATCAGAGCGGGAGAAGCCTTCTGCTTGTTGCCATTGTACTTGATGATAACAGGCTCGGGTATCCGGAACACTGGGGAAATCACGTTGACCTCAGGCTCATTTTCATCAACATTCCTGTTTTGAAGGATCTCAATGACTCCTTTGTCCAGTATTTCCTGAACATCCTTGCGCACCTGGCAACAACCCAATCGGTTAATAGAGCAGACTCGGCATCTATCATGGTCATGCTCATAATGACTGTAGTCACACAACAAACGATGCATCTGGACCAGAGACTGTTGAATATGACTAACATATTTGACCTTGTATTTTCCAGGGCAACCCTGGACCATGTTGACAGATTTCCCATGTTCGGGCAATGGGTTCTTTTTCACATTAGGGCCTACGTCCTCAAAACATAGAATACCACACCTCACAAGGTCTTGAACCTTGGTCTTCAAAGGGTAACAATTCTCCACGTCGTGGCCGGGAGCACCAGAATGGTAAACACAATGTAACTCAGGCTTATACCACCACTGGGGGTTAGTAGGTATAGCCGGTGGGTCTCTCGGAGTAATCAGCTTCCTTTCTATCAAAGAGGGATATAACTCTGCGTACGTCATAGGAATAGGATCGAAGGTGACCCTTTTCCTCTCGTAACTCGTGCTGGTTTGATTACTGTTTCGAGGCTGGTAGGCCTGCTGCTGCGGTCGGTGTTGTTGTTGCTGATATTGCGGATGTGGTTGCTGATTGTTACTATGTTGCTGATACTATTGATTGTCTCTGAAAACAGGTGCTATATGAGCCACCTGGTGCTGGTTACTGGCGGGACGCACAGTCTTCCTCCTCACAGAGGGTCTTCTTGGTTTCTCATGGGAGATCACAACATGTGCCTCTCCATCTTTCTTCTTTGCAAACTCCCCATAACATTTGGCAGAAGAGCCTTCTTCTCTGGTTAACCGTCCTTCACGGACCCCTTCTTCTAGACGCATCCCCATATTCACCATCTCGGTGAAGTCATAAGGAGCGCTAGCAATCATCCTCTTATAATAAAAAGAACTTAAAGTCTTCAAAAAGATCTTAGTCATCTCTTTCTCCTCTAGCGGAGGCACGATCTGTGCTGCCACCTCTCGCCACCTCTGGGCGTACTCCTTAAATGTTTCTTTATCCTTCTGGGACATGGCTCCCAATTGATCTCTATCGGGAGCCATATCCACGTTGTACTTGTACTGCTTGACGAAGGCTTCGCCGAGATCATTGAAGGATCGGATGTTCGCGCTGTCTAAACCCATGTACCAACGCAAAGCGGCACCAGACAGACTGTCCTGAAATTAGTGGATGAGTAGTTGGTCATTATCGGTTTGAGTCGACATCTTCCTGGCATACATGACCAGGTGGCTGAGAGGACAAGTATTTCCTTTGTACTTTTCAAAATCAGGGACCTTGAATTTCACAGGGATCTTCACATTTGGAACCATGAAGAGTTCGGCAGCAGACTTGCCGAAAAGATCCTTCCCTCTGAGAGTTTTCAATTCCTTGCGAAGCTCAAGAAATTGATCGTTCATAGCATCCATATTCTCATAAACATATGGACCCTCAGACGGCTCAGAATGATAGATGGTGTCGTCTACCCTAGGCAAAGTATGCACGACAGGAGGAGGAACGGCAACGACCGGGCTAGATGCCGACAGAGAAGCAAAGGTAGGAACAGGACCCTCAGGCATGAAATTGAGAGGCATCCCCCACGGGAACCCGATTGGCATGGCTGTTGGAACAAAGTGTGCACTGGCAGCAGGCACAGTAGAGGAGACAATCTCGGAGATAACTGTCCTCTGGGGAGGAGTTGAAGTTGTCGGAGAAGACTGGCTCTGGGCAGCCATGAGTGACTCCATTAGGGCAGTCAAGATGTTTGGGAATTGATTCAGCACAATGCCACATATGAGAGAAGGAAATGCTATAGGTCCCTTCACACTGAAACTCCCAGCGTGTTTCATGGTCTGGTCAAAGATGTAGGTACCATAGTCAAACTTTGCCTTGGTTCCAACAGCATAGATGAACTTTCCAAGCATCACAGACACAATTGACTTGTGATTTGTGGGCACCCAGTTGGCAGCTCCAACTTTGTGTAGCATGGCATACTTCACACTGAGTTGGCTGGCCACCAGCTTCCCTTTAAGAGGCCACTTCCGAACTTGATTTGCAGTGTTGACTTGACAGATTCTGTTGTCAGTCACTTCAAGCTCTGGTTGCACTACATCAGCTCTTCCCAAATACAGATTGATTACTGAGGGAGAGAAGGTCACACACTTGCCATGCACATAGACCTTTCTGAATTCTCTGGACTTCCCATCTGCACATTCCTCAGACACATTGACAATGAACTCCTTCACCAAGGTCTCATAGCACTTTGGGAGTTGAGTCACAGTTCTCATTAGTCCTGCCTCTTTAATAAGGTCCACAATCTCCTTACACTCCAAGGCATTCTGAGCTAGTTCCCTCTCCAAGGCCAGCCTCTTGTGATAGACATGCTTCCACCTGTTCACACTAGAGGCAAAATGAAATGACACATTGTCAATAGGTACCTCTGGGACACTAGCAGCCAACTTGCTAGTGGTTGGCTTCTTCTTAGACAGAGATGTTGTGACATCACATGGGACATCTGAATCAGACTCCACCACAACAGCCTTGGTCTTCATTTTCTTGGGCACCTCCTTGCTCCAAGATTTTGCAGGTCCATGTCCTTTCCTTTTGAGGGGACTCTGAGTCACCTTTTGCTTGGGAGAAGTTGTCACATCCACCTCCCTAGTTGGGGACCTCTGCACCATTGTCTTCTTCTCTCTCCTAGTCCTAACTCTTTTGGCTAAGCTAGGGACAACTGAGGTCAACAGTTCATTGTCAAAGAGCTCTTCCAGATTCACAGTGTCAGCATTAGGGTTGTCACTGACATCTTGAGTGACACCGACCTTCTCACCCCTCACATCGCCTGAGGGTTTGTCAATATTTGACCCCTCATGAGCCTCAGGTTGCTCAACATTGTCAGAGACATTCTTTCTTAACACTACAGCGTTATCTTGACATGCAACAATATCAGGTATGATAGTGTTCAAGGGAACAGAAACCCCAGGAACATTCTGATTACCAGATAGTATCTGAGTGACAATAGTTGTAATGGAGTTATGCACATACCTCAAGCCTTCCCTTGTTTGTTCATCAAGAGCGATTTCTGATGAAAATCCGGAGACCGTTTCCTTAGGTCTTCTTGCATGGGACGAAGTTGCAGCGTCAGCAATAGGATCCTCCCGGTTAGGGTTGCAAGACTCAGTGTTGGGGGAATCAGACATGGTCGTGTAGGTGGTTGAGTCGGATTTGTGCGACATGATTAACGTATCGGAGGAGAGTTGAATCGTTTCTTTGGAAGAAAATCTGCAAGACTGAGGATTGAAGCGATGGAATAGTAAACGCTTTTTGCACGAGTAATGTCTATTATTTGTTGACCACTCAGAGTGCACTCTTAAGTGTTTAATAAGTTGCCTTACTAAACAGTAGCTAACTAGTATTATTAGTTGCTATAATTTCTCAGAGACGCGCATTCCCTCTTTGCGCTTAACTTTGTCAACCTGATTAGCGTTCAATGTCATGACATTCTGAGTGACATTGTACTTAGTCTGCATCAGGTTCATACATACCAGTGATGAACCCCTTCTACTAGAAGCTAGGTACTTAGCTTTTGCAATGGACAGTGGTCCACACAGCTGTTTATTCCTTGCTACTGCTCCATTTCAACAGTCTGCATCAGGTTTAGAAATTCAAGCAGAAGTCACAACCGATGTCTCAACATCAGAGAACCAGCATGAGTAACCATCAGAAGAAGAAATTTCAGAGATGGAGATGTCATTATTATGGTAGATTTAGTCACATAAAACCCTTCTGCTACAGGCTGCATGGTTATCCCAACCAGAATACTCAAGTCAGACCTAAGCAGAAGGCGTCTAAGCTTAGTACCAACTGTTTAAACCAACTGTTTAACCCTATCACTTAATACCTACCCAATGCAATTTCAATCTTACACGAAGATCAGAGTTCCTACTCACTCCCCCTCAATTACCTCAGTGATTACTACCTTTAATCAATATTAAAGACAATTATGAAGTCACACTTCAAACAACTCTTGATTGTGCTTAACAGCTTTAATCAAGATACACAGCACTCACGCTTAAAAGCTTAGAGTGACACAACACTTACAACTCAATGAACAACCTATACCAATGCAATCATCTATGTGATAATAGCTTGGCTTACAAGATATGTCTAATACAAGACTCACAAAAATACAGCAGTGAAGTATGATGGACACACTAAATCTTCACGCCTCAAAATCCCCAGTTCTGAATGAAGGAATGACTTCCTTTTATATTGCAGTACTTGGGCTTTGTACTTGTATTCTCCTGAATTTAAGGACACGCAAGTTCCCCTAAATTCCATATCTAGGTTACTAACAAATAGGCTATTTGTTAGGTTCATTAAATGTAGCTTGGTTGTTGATTTCCTGGATTTTCTCTCAGCTGTTGAATTCCTGAAGAATAGCCTGAGAAAAAGCTGAAACAGAAAAACTAAACAACCTACAATTTAGCATATGCTGTCAAGAATGAATGTCACAACATTCAGCTTGACATCAAGGACCATATGCTAAGTCTGTTTTTCCTGAAAACAGACTGTACAAATTTGCTGAACTGTACAGGACCAATGTGCCCATTCTACAGTAACAGCTTACATTAATAAATGTCAAAGCATCCAATTTGACATTTACACATTTAGCCTTAAGTCAGTTCTGTTATCCTCTTGAAGAACAGACTGATAAACATACTGAAGGGTAGCAGAACACCACTCTGTCTATTGTTTAGTATATGCTGTCAATGATGAATGTCATAACATCCAGTTTGACATTCAGACAGTAGGCCTTATACCAGATCTGGTATTTCCTTGATAACTAGACTGAAAATAAATACTGAGTTCTAACAGAACACCACCTGTTCTATTCCTCAGTATCTGCTGACAGGGATGAATGTCACAACATCCAATTTGACATTCAATACATCCTGTATTAGCTAATCCTGCAGTAAACTACTCAAGTGTGTCATGACATCAATCAAGACATCAGAGTACAGCTAGGTATTCTAACCTATAATGCAGTCACACAAACACCTTCACAGCATGTCATGACATCAGTCAAGACATTAGACTCCAGCTAGTGTTTTACCATACAATGCAGCCAATTAAACACCTACAAGTTTGTTCTAGCTGCCCAGAATCAGTCTTCTCCAACTCCCGCAACTCCTCCTCCTAAGAGGAATGTCATCTTCGAGGTTACTACTTCAACCATGCATGTGGCTGCTACTCAACCTGGTCCAACTATGCCTGCAGGATTCCCTTGGGGAGTGCCACCAAATTTCATGCCTTAAGGGTTTGCACCCACATTTTCTTCTATGCCGACATCTAGCCCAGTCATGTCTGTGCCACCTCCAGTCGTTCATACCTTGCCTCGTGTTGAGGACACCATCTACCATTCTGAGCCATCTGAGGGTCCGAATGTTTATGAGAAGATGGACGAGATGAAGGATCAGTTCCTTGAGCTGCAAAAGGAATTGAAGACGTTGAGAGGAAATGACTTGTTCGGTAAGAATGTTGCTGAACTTTGCTTAGTGCCAAATGTCAAGATCCTGATGAAGTTCAAAGTCCCTGACTTTGAAAAGTATAAGGGAAATACTTATCCACTTAGCCATCTTGTTATGTATACCAGGAAAATGTCAATGCAAACTGATAATGATTAGTTATTGATTCACTACTTCCAAGACAATCTGACTGGTGCCGCTTTGAGATGGTACATGGGACTAGACAGTGCAAGTGTTCGCACGTTCAATGATTCGTATGAAGATTTTGTGGAATAATATAAGTACAACATGGACATGGCTCCTGATAGAGACCACCTGAGGTCTATGTCTCATAAGGACAAACAAACATTTAAAGAGTATGCCAAGAGGTGGAGAGAGCTTGCCGCTCAGATTAATCCTCCGTTGGAAGAGAAAGAGATGACCAAGATTTTCCTTAAGACCCTGACTTCGTTTTATTACGAACACATGATTGCTAGTGCCCCCAGTGACTTTACCGAAATGGTAGACATGGGGATGAGATTAGAAGAAGGAGTTCGAGATGGACGTTTGTCTAAAGAAGAGGTATCATCAAGTAAGAAATACGGAAGTAGTTTTTCTAGAAAGAAGGAAGGGGAAACCAATGTAGTATCAGTAGGGAGGCAGAGGAGGCCTCATGTCAAAAGAAATCCGCAACCGCATCAACATCATCATCAGGTCTCGTTAGTTATTCCAATATTTTCAAACAATCAATCAGTGTCAGTTCAACAACAACGTCAACTACAGCTGCAACAAAGAACAAACAACTACACCAACAACAATAATCAACAACAACAGAATTTCGAGAGGAAGAAGATCTCTTTTGACCTTATTCTTATGTCATACGCCGAACTATACCCATCTTTGGTTCTCAAGAACCTACTCCAGCCAAGAATTCTGCCTCAAATTCCATACCCACTTTCGGGGTGGTATAAGCCCGAACTCTGTTGTGCCTTTCATCAAGGAGCTCCCGTCCATGATATTGAAATTTTTTACCCATTGAAGTATGAGGTCCAAAAACTGGTAAAAAGTGGGATGGTGTCCTTTGAGGACCGTGCGCCGAATGTGAAGGCTAACCCATTGCCTATTTATGGTAACTCCTCTATTAATATGGTAGATGGTTGTCCGAGAAATTTCCGAGTATTCGATGTGCGACGTATTCGTAGATCCTTGGTGGAGATGCATAGGACTTTGTGTACCATCAGTGATTGTGAGCATGACAATGATGGTTGTGCAATTTGTAGCGTGAACCCCCATGGATGTTTGATCATCAAGAGAGATATCCAGAAGTTGATGGATGAGAATGTAATCTAGATTCAACAATCGAGGGATATAGATGATGTCAATTTAATTGTACCAGTGTTTAAGACCCCTGAGCGGGTAGTAATTTAGTTTGACAGCAGCAACAGTAACATCGTCAATAGATCGGTATCACCTTTAGTAATACGGTTAGCCAGCCTCGTCCCATATACATCCGATAGAGTTGTTCCTTACTAGTATAATGCTACCATGGAAGAGAATGGTCAAGAGGTTTCGTTGCCTACGACCAATTCTGTTGTGAACATCGCTGATATTGCGAAGGTGACCCATAACTGTCGTGTTTTTGGACCTGTCTTTCCAAAACAAGTGATAGAAGATGTATCAGTTGGTAAGAAGGTTGATGTGCCTCCAGTAAACCCAATTAGCGCTCCGATGTGTCAGTCTAGTGAATCCAGCAAATTGAAGCCTAACGATGATGATGAGGTGTTGAGATTAATTAAGAAAAGTGAATTTAATATGGTGGAGAAACTGCTCCAAACTCCTTCGAAGATTTCAGTGTTGTCTCTGCTAATGAATTCAGAAGCGCACAGAGAAGCATTGCAAAAAGTGTTGGAGTAAGCCTATGTCTAGAACAATGTAATTGTGGATCAATTTGACCATATTGTGGCTAACATTACTTCCTTTAACAACTTGAGTTTTTTGTGATGAAGAACTTCCTGAGGAAGGCAGAAATCACAATCTGGCGCTACACATATCGATGAACTGCAAGGAGGATGCACTGTCAAATGTGCTAGTTGATACCGGTTCTTCTTTAAATGTACTCCCAAAGTCAACTCTGTCCAGATTATCCTATCAAGGCGCCCATATGAGGTAGAGTGGCGTGATTGTTAAAGCTTTTGATGGTTCTCGCAAAACCGTCATTGGAGAAGTGGACCTTCCGGTGAAGATATGTCCGAGTGATTTTCAAATTACTTTTCAGGTAATGGTTATCCACCCGACCTATAGCTTCTTGTTGGGAAGGTCATGGGTCCATGAAGCTAGAGCTATAACATCCATCCTACACCAGAAATTGAAATTTGTGAAGAATGGAAAGCTTGTCAGTATAGGTGGGGAGAAAGCATTGTTGGTAAGCCATTTGTCGTCCTTTTCATATGTTGAAGCTAAAGAAGATGTTGGAACTCTATTCCAAGCTCTATCTATTGCTGAGGTAAAGAAAATTGGGGCACCCATGTCTTCTTTCAAGGATGCACAGAAAATTATTGAAGATGGCAGTACAGATCGGTGGTGCTGTATGGTAGAGATCGCTGAGAAAAAGAACAAAGCCGGATTGGGATTCCAGCGAGGGTGTAGCGGGGTATTCGTTACCATTAGAGATATTGACTAAATCCAAGGTAAATCATACAAGTCGAGTCGCCACCGCACTTCTATTTATCCAAAGGAATGGTTAGAAAGCGAACAAAAACCTAAAAGTTTTAACAAAAACTAGTAAAAGAAACAGAGATCTGGGTAAGGGGGTTGGTTATGCAATGGGAAGGTGTTAGGCACCCAAAACATCCTAGGTACTCCTAGGGAGCCCTTTTCACATTTGTTGTAAGGTTGGTATTTTGTGAAAACTGGTTTGTGCAAACATGATTGAAGAGATGAGAAAAGAATATAAAAGTTATTTACATTTTTTTGTGTTTGAATGGATGAACCCATTGCCTACGTACCATCTTAAAAAAGATTAGGATCAAAACCTCGTAGTTCGGGGTAAAAATCTCAAAAAATGAGTTGGTGAATTGATTGGTCCAAAAGCCTTAAGGTCTTTTGTTATCAAAGGGAGAAAACTCAACCTAAAACCACAAATCCATCATGTGAGGATAGCTTCAACATGCTAGTGAGGGGTTAACCCTATAATAAGCATGGAAGACTCATTGTCCATCACTAAGGATATAGGTGAGCATTATATCTACCTCAAGGATAACTCAAACCTAATAGCTAAAGGTTATGGAAAATTTGATTAAGGAAGTGGCCATTGAAACCATAAAAGTATTTTAATGGGTTGCATTTACCAATTAGAAGTATGTACAAAATGGTCAAAGTTGATTCAAGAGTTCAATTCAAGATAAGTGTTATAAAAAGGAAGTTTGAAAATCAAAAGCATAAGGCTTAGGTTTCTAATGTTGAAAACAAGTGTTAAATGTTTGCACAAAAGTTTTGGCTTGGGTTAGAGTGGAGAGGAGAAGAAGAAAGGCTAAGTCCTAAGCAAAATAAAAGATGAGGGATAAAGAAATAAAACCACACAAGGAGTTCCTTTCTTGAGATCATATTGATGATCCAAGTAGCTCCCATCCTTTGGAATAAGCAAGCACAAGCATAAACTCAAGCAATTAACAAGCAATAAATTTGGGATAAGATTCTTCAAGGCATCTTGGATCTCTCTCTTAGGAGCTCATGGTAATGGTTCCTCAATTAAGCTCAAGTGGGAGTTCCTAGCACAAAGAAAACACGCATCAAAAAGTTCTAATAACAAACAAAGAATGGACAAGAGGGAGTTTAGAATATGGTCCTTTCAAAGTTCTTCCTTAAGCTTTAAGCATTCTAAAGGCAGGAGGCCTAGTTTCTCTTTGACATTTAAGCACTCTAAAGGCATGAGGCCTAGTTTCTCTTCACATTCCATTTTCTTGGGTAAGGTCCTAAATTCTAAGTCCATATTGTCCAATTCTTGGTATTTGGTCCACAACAAACAGACAAAAACAAGCACAAAAGATATATACACAATTATATGAAGTAACATGTACCAATCCACATATATTGACCAAAGGCATTGAAAGTCAAGGTCAAACAATCAAAAACATAAGTGAGATGGAGATTGGAAGTCAAGAAATGAACAAAATATTTTTGGCATTTTTTTAATATTTAAAAATAAACTTGAATTAAAAATAAATAAAAGGTCAAACTTCAAAATCACTTCAAATCAACTTTGAAAATTCTAATTGATTTATCCTAAGTTCAACAAGGTCAAACAAAGTTTGACAAAAAATTTCAGCATTTTTAAAAGTCAGAAACTATTTTTAATCAATTAAAAATGAATAAAATAACCTAATTGAACTAAAATCTCAAATAAATCTCAAATCAATTTAAAAATTCATGAGAATATTTTTCATAGATCCATCATCATTCAAAGAGGTTGAGAGAATATTTTTGTATTTTTTGAATATCAAAAACTATTTAAAATGAATTAAAAATAACCAGAAAAGAGAAAATTCACAAAAAAATATCAAATGACAAAATAAAAAATATTAAAAATCAGAAATAGAAACTAGAAATTATTTAGAGACTAATGCAATTGGTCCCATAATTTTTGGATTAAAAATGAGAGAGATATTGATTTTTGAAATGAAATGGAATTAAAGAAAATAAAAACAGAAATTAGAAATTGGAAAAAACGAGAGCCCTTGGATCTGAGCTCATTAATTGAGCTGACAGATCCAAGCATCCAGAGGCGCGCGCTCATGGTGTTCCTTAGTCAACCGCGTCACGCAAAGATTAAATAAAAGTCATAACAAACAAAGGCTGAGATCAAATCTGGGAAATGGATCCAAGGGTCCACAATGCATCTGGCATTAGGACAACCACCGGAGCCACCGTCTTCTCCGGTGAGCTTGGATTTTCCGGCCAAAATTGCAGAGATCCAAACCTTAATGAAAATGCACGATCTATACATCTTTAGAAAGCTGGGATGATGTACATCATCCCTGTGCCACTCAATTTCACTCTAGATCTCTATATTGAGAGAAATCAAAGATGGAAGTTCTGTGGTGTTCATCATGAACTCAATGGATTTCAAAAATTAAAGTCATAATCATGATGCCTCTATTGAGAGGACTTCAGCCAACACAAGATCCAAGCAAATAGGTTAATATATGGTGAGTTTCGAAGAAAATACCAGTTGAAAAGTGAGCTGGATTTCTGGACACTTGAGCTCGATTCCTTGCTTGCTTTGCCAAAACAGAAGATCAGTGAGATGAATGATGAAGGTTTAGAAGCATTAGATCTAAGAATTCAACCAGATGAAGTTGAATTTTGGATCTGAAAAATTTGAAGAAAAATGGAAATTGCTTCTTTGGTAAGGTTGGGGAATCACTTCAGCAGGATTTCAGGCGCCTTTAGGTTGAGTTTGAATGAAGTTGAACCCTTCTATTTATAGCAAAACAAACTGCAAGCAAGGTGAATTCTCATGTGCATGGAATTTGGATCCTTCATGCATGGGCCTGTACAGGCGCGTGTAAAGCCCAAGAGCTGATGCAAATGCATGCTGAACACAAACAAAATTGAATTGGACGTGTAGTTTGAATGGCAATTGTTTGTGTATCAAGATTTTATGTGCAATCCACAATTTGACCTAAACATTCAACTCTTCGAAAATACCATTTGCCAAATCCAAACATGATCATGTGAGTAATGGTTGGAAAGGTCTTGATGTAAGGAACAATTGTTATGTTGGGCAAAAATCCATTTGAAGTGTGGAAATTTATGAAATTTGAGTTTAAAGTGCAAGGTGCATGACATGTCAAGGTAAGGTTTCTAATTTTGGCCAATTTTCAAGCCCCTCTGTTTTGATGACGCAAGCCTCAAATGGAAAAACCTCCAACATCCAAGTTGTAGATATTTTCAGTACAATCAAAATGGACTTAAATTTTGCATCATTTGGATTTTTGATGAAAGAGTTATGGGCACTTGAAGTTGGACTTTTTTGCCTTTTAATTCCTTTGGTCAAAAAGGACCTATAATGTCTTGCATTATCACATGTATTTCCTTTGAGATTTTGAAAATTTGTTCAACATAACATTTGAAGTAGACATCTTAAGCTTTCCAATGAATTTGATCCCACCTCAAAATCATAAAAAATGAATGAGTTATGTCCTTGGGAAGTTGACCTAAAATTAGGGTTTCAGTCAAAATGACCTATAATGTCTTGGAATGGATGATGACCTTCCAAGCTTCAAATCAATTTTTTGATGATCATGAAAGTTGTTCATATTGTCCTTAAGAACATATTTTCTTTTGGGATTATCTCCATTTGACCAACACATCAAAATTTAGGTCTCAGTGCATTTCAAAATAGTTAGATGAATTGACTGATCAACTTCTCAAGCCCACAACCCATATCTTGATGAATTGATGATTGAGGACACTCAAATAAGTTCAAATATGCATGAAATGATGAGTTAAAGAACTTCCCTTGACTATATTTGATCATGGGCTGGGGTTGCTTCATGAGCAAGGCATTGTTATTCACAGATGAATTAGGGTTTCCTTGAAGAACAAGACCTCAAACCCTTTGACTTGCTTTGATCAAAATGATGAATTGAGATGCTAGGGAGGCATATTTGATGGATGAGAGCTTTGGGAACCATTACCCTGCTTGCTTTCATCTTTTCTTGGCCATGTCATTTCACAAAGGATCTCCTAGAAGCTTTTGACCTTGTGATTTCTCAAGCTACAAACAAAAGATGTTAGTGACATATTTTTGTGCTTTTGGTTAGTAAATAAAAATGAGAAAAGCAATAATATACAATTCAAGCATGCTTGGTGATCTCAAACCACTCACAAAGAGTCCCACCCAAAGGCAAGGGGAACCAAGATGCTCATGATCCTTGAGGCTATGCAAATGCAATGTTATGATGCCATGAGGGATCTTAGGGATAAGATTGGGGTCTTATAGATGCCCCTATTTAAGGTCATTCTAGCCGGAGAAGGGAAGGTTAAAATGTTCGTCTCGACGAGATAGAATGGGCTTAAATAATAACAAAAAGACGAATTTTGGTCCCTAAGAGACCTCATGATGCAGATGTATGTATGCAAAAAAAAATGAGGACCTTCTGTGGGGATACGTGTCCACAAAGGGGAAAAGAAATCAAGAGACACTGATAATCCATATGAGTGATACACTCAATTGGGACAGAGACTCTGGGGACTCTAATGGGGATAGAAGAGGGATAAAGATGCGTGATCAGGTCACGACTCAAAGCTTGGGGGAACAGAATTCCAAAGGGGATAAATCCATTGGAAAGACTCGAGCTGACTCGAAAACGCCTGTATTGGGGAATGTGCCAATACAGCAAAAACTATCCACAACGAATACTTCGGATAGAAATCCGGACGAAGACAATCCACTAAGGGACTTCGCTAGGGATGTCCAAAAGACTCTCCTAGGGAAGTAGTGGGATGAGGTATTACCGGTTACTGGGTAATAAGCTCAACGAGACATGTGATCTGAACACCAGTACAAGGGCGAGAGATGCGACATGCTCGGGAAGAAATGAATATCTAAGACGGGTATAAGGGTGAGAGATATCAAAACATCAAAACGTATGAGGAAGACCTAAAAGGTATTTTTCAACTCAGGGGTTCTGACTCCACAGGGGACTAAAAGTCATAATAGGGAGCAGAAGGAAGGAACACCAGGGATACCGGTTACTGGGCATATAATAGGTGACCAACCAAGGCGTGAATTGGGGAATACTTCCAAGATACTCATCATCCAAAAGAGGGCTAAAAGCAAACTCGATTATAGGATGGATATTCGACTCCGCAAAGGGGATACGAATCTTACTCGACTGGGGAAGAACAAAAGGCTTCGACCGAAGAGCGTATGAGATACATTATCTTTTACCGTCAGAACATAGATAATATACTCGCATGGACGATTATCCGTAACCGGTTACTGGGTTAATAAAGGATAAATCGACCGAAAAGAAAAGGCATCGGGATACCGAAACTAGGTATATAATGATGACCAGTTCAGGAGAGAAACAATCGTTACCAACAACAACAGGGTAGACGAGAGATGACCCGCTGGGGATAAATTGCGTAATCAGGGCAATTATCTAGGAAAATGAGGGGATATCAACACCGAATATTGGATGAAGATAACCGCCAAGGAGGGAATTACACCTACCAGATACTTGGTAGGAAACCACAGAAAAGTAACCATCATCGATTACGATGAACAAAAGGTTAACTCTGCAGGGGAAAGAGAATATGGTTTACGACTACCGGTATAAGGGTAGAAGACCACAGACTCCGCCGGGGATAAATATGAATGATTACTAATTACTGAGCAATTATTCATTTATACCACGGGGAAGCAAAGGAAACAGTCGCAAGATGCCAATTTAGGATCAAACCAAAGAGGCACACTGAATCAAGACTTGTCCTAGTGAGGATATAACTCAATAGGGAAACCTGTCCCAATATATGTGTTGGGAAGAAACAGAAATAACCATCATCCACGAGGATATATCTCGGTGGGGAATATGGAAGAAAGGATAGATGCTTTCTGCCTATGGGGCTGACTCTATATGGAGAGATCAGACTCACACATCTGCCTGGGGAGATATATATCACCAAATAGCAGGAGACACCAAACAACGATATATGGCAAAGAATACGACATGAATATCTGAATGTTATGATTATGCATGTTTATGCGTGGTTTATGTATGATGAATGCTGATAAACAGACAATCTAACACAAACAGGTCCAGGAATCAACCACCCGGTACCATATCTCAAGAGAGAAAGCCAAGTCCACTAAGGGCAACTGATACTGGGAAATGAAAATCCTGCAGAGGGAAGAACATCAGTCATTCCAGCTGGGGACAGGGATCATCACAGAACAATTCCACCACAAAACAATTCTAATGGGGAATCCAACCGAGGAGATAAAGGAGTTCTGGGGGCCAACCACCAAAAACCGAATCTTCCAAAGAAAACACATCTGCCGAGGAAGAAAAGGTCGCTACTCTGCTGAAGGGAGGAGAGGTGGACATCTTAACAAGCACTCCTCTCAGTAGGATAAACCACGAAAAGGTTCCCGAGGAAGAAGATACAGTCCTGCCAGGAATATGAACAAATGTCTTACCCTGTTGGAGATCATACCATCCTTGGGAGAGCACTGAAGATCTCCTAAGTATCCTTTCGTCTTTGTGAATGTTCACTTTGTTTAAAGACAAGTTATAAAAAATTCGTTTATTCAAAACAATGATATTTTTTCAATTAAATCATGCAAAACATTTGTTGAATAGAAACAAATAAAAGTGAAGATAATTGGATAAAAGGCTCAAATTTATTTGATGGAATGGTGGTCTGCAAATGGCAAGACTCCATAGATCTTTACAAATTTGAAATTGGTGATATATATTGGAAAAGGGATACATTGAACATAATGACCATTTCTCCACCAATTCTGAATCCGGTGTATTTGAAGCTTTGGTTGAGGACGAATGAGCAAGAATCCCTGACGGATGACAGTCGTAGAACAAAGTCTTATCAGGATGCAGTTACTTGCCAAATCCCTAATTTTTGCCTAGATTGCCCCAGGATGAGGTACTCAATCTAGCGGGATACATATATATATTTTTTTATGTCTCTAATTTTTGCCTGGATCGCCCTTTCGGGTTTTCAATCCACTGAGTCGCTCATTTTTGCCTAAGCCGCCCTTTCGGGTTTTCAACTTAGCGAGCTATTCTGTTTTTATTTTTAGGCGAAGTATTTCTTGACTGCATCTGAATTCACAGGACGAGTGAAATCCTCCCCATCCATAGTTGTAAGTATCAAAGCACCGCCTGAAAAGGCTCTCTTAACAACATATGGACCTTCATAGTTTGGAGTCCACTTGTCCCTGGAATCGGGCGCGAAAGACAAGACCTTCTTGAGCACAAGGTCACCTTCTCGGAACACACGAGGCTTGACCTTCTTATCAAAAGCTTTCTTCATCCTCTGCTGATATAACTGATCGTGGCACATGGCAGTCAATCTCTTCTCTTCTATCAAATTTAGTGGGTCATAACAACTCTGAATCCATTCAGCATCACTCAACTTGGCTTCCATCAAGACTCTCATTGATGGGATCTCTACCTCTACTGGGAGTACAACTTCCATGCCATAAACAAGAGAAAAAGGGGTTGCCCCTGTTGAAGTGCGGACAGAAGTACGATATCCATGCAAAGCAAATGGCAGCATCTCATGCCAATCTTTGTACGTAACAACCATCTTTTGGATAATCTTCTTGATATTCTTATTAGCAGCTTCAATAGCCCCATTCATCTTGGGTTTGTAAGGAGAAGAATTATGATGTGCAATCTTGAACTCGCTACACAGCTCTTTCATCATTTTATTGTTCAAGTTAGATCCATTATCAGTAATGATCTTATCTGGCACACCATAGCGACATATAAGTTGATTCTTGATAAACTTCACGACCACCTGCCTGGGCACATTTGCATATGACGCTGCTTCAACCCACTTGGTGAAGTAATCAATTGCTACAAGAATGAATATGTGTCCATTGGACGCTTTCGGCTCTATCATGCCAATCATGTCAATTCCCCACATGGAGAAAGACCATGGTGATAAAATCACATTCAGAAGTGTCGGGGGAATATGAATCTTATCCGCATAAATCTGACACTTATGGCATTTCTTCACATACTTGCAGCAATCAGACTCCATTGTCAGCCAATAGTAACCTGCTCTCAGCACCTTTCTAGCCATGGCATGCCCATTGGAATGAGTACCAAATGAACCCTCATGGACCTCAGCCATTAACAGGTCTGCTTCGTGTGTATCCACGCATCTGAGCAGAACCATGTCAAAATTTCTCTTGTAAAGCACATCGCCATTGAGGTAGAAACTGCCAGATAATCTCCTCAAAGTTTTCCTATCTTTCACGGATGCCCCAGGTGGGTAAGTCTGGCTCTGAAGGAAACACTTGATATCATAATACCATGGCTTATCATCTTTCACTTCCTCAACTGCAAACACATGAGTTGGTCTATCCAAGCACATCACAGTGATATTGGGAACTTCATTCCATAGTTTAACCACAATCATTGAAGCAAGTGTAGCAAGAGCATCTGCCATCCAATTCTCATCTCGAGGAATATGATGGAAGTCAACCTCAGTAAAGAATGTTGAAATCCTCCTTGCATAATCCCTATAGGGAATGAGACCAGGCTGATTCGTTTCTCAATCACCCTTAATCTGATTAACAACGAGGGCCGAATCACCATAAACATCAAGATGCTTGATCCTTAGATCAATGCACTCCTCCAATCCCATAATACAGGCCTCATACTCAGCCATATTATTCGTGCATTTGAAAGTTAGCCTTGCTGTAAAAGGAATATGTGTGCCCTGAGGAGTAATGATTACTGCCCCAATACCATTTCCATATTGATTTACAGCGCCATCAAATACCATACTCCATCTGGAACCAAGCTTTGGCCCTTCATCGCGTGTAGGTTCATCATAATCTTTCATTTTCAAATACAGAATCTCCTCATCTGGGAAGTCATACTGAACTGACTGATAATCCTCAATCGGCTGATGTGCCAAGTGGTCAGCCAAGATACTACCTTTGATAGCTTTCTAAGCTCGATACTCAATATCATACTCAGACAACAACATCTGCCAACGGGCAATCCTCCCAGTTAAAGCAGGCTTCTCAAATATGTACTTGATTGGATCCATTCTGGATATCAACTAAGTCGTATGATTCAACATATACTTGCGTAAGCGCTTAGCAGCCCAAGCCAAAGCATAACATGTTTTCTCAAGCATTGAGTATCGAGACTCACAATCAGTGAACTTCTTGCTCAAGTAGTAAATGGCATACTCTTTCTTTCCTGATTCATCTTGCTGACCAAGGACGCAACCCATTGAATCTTCAAGAACAGTCAGATACATGATCAATGGTCTCTCTTCCACGGGAGGAGACAGAATCGGAGGCTCAGACAGATACTCCTTAATACTGTCAAAAGCTTTCTGGAAATCCTCGGTCCAATCGTGAGACTGATCTTTTCGGAGGAGCTTGAATATCGGCGCACATGTGGCGGTCATGTGGGATATAAATCTGGAAATGTAATTCAAGCGGCCAAGAAAACCTCGGACTTGCTTCTCAGTTTTGGGCGCAGGCATCTCTTGTATTGCTTTGACCTTTGCAGTATCAACCTCAATACCTCTTTCACTAACAATGAAACCCAATAACTTGCCAGAACGGACTCCAAATGTACACTTGTTGGGATTCAGATGAAGCTTATACTTTCTCAAACGCTGAAAAAGCTTCAACAAGTGCTCTACATGTTCCACTTCCGTTCTTGACTTAGCAATCATATCGTCAACGTACACCTCAATCTCCTTATGTATCATATCATGAAACAAGGTAGTCATAGCTCGTTGATACGTGGCTCCGGCGTTCTTCAAACCGAAAGGCATCACTCGATAACAGAATGTTCCCCAAGGTGTGATGAATGTTGTCTTCTCCATATCTTCGGGTGCCATTTTGATCTGATTATATCCGGAAAATCCATCCATAAATGAGAAGACTTTGAATTTAGCTGTATTATCTACCAACATATCAATATGTGGTAGAGGGAAATCATCTTTCAGGCTAGCTTTATTCAAGTCTCTATAGTCCACACACATCCGGACTTTTCCATCTTTCTTAGGCACAGGCACAATATTGGCCACCCATTGAGGATATGTAGAAGTCACCAGAAACGCCGCATCAATTTGCTTCTGAACTTCCTCTTTGATCTTCACTACCATATCAGGATGAGTTCTTCTGAGCTTCTGCTTCACAGGCACGCTCTCAGGCTTCAGAGGCAATAAATGTTGTACAATATCAGTATCTAGACCAGGCATGTCTTCATATGACCAAGCGAAGACATCAACATATTCTCGTAGCAACTCAATCAACTCCTTCTTAACAGATTCTTCCAGGAGTGCCCCAATCTTCACTTCTCGCACACAATCCTCAGACCCCAAGTTGACTGTTTCCAGATTCTCAAGATGCGGCTGAATGATCTTCTCTTCATGCTCAAGTAGTCGGGTAATCTCATCAGGAATCTCTTCAATATCATCTTCCTTTACCTCAAATACAGGGAACTCAAAATTGGGAGATGGTGTTGGGTCATTATGTTCAATGGGTCTAGAAATCAACCTGCATAATGATTTTGAATATGAAAAGCTTTAGAATTCAAACAAGGCAAATCATTATGCAGATGAAAAGATTGGTTTTATTATTTTTTTTTTTTAGGGTTTTATGTGATCACCAATTTCATGCAAAAAGCGAAAAGGGAAAATAATTGGAAAAACAAATATTTAACATGAATTTATTGTATGAAAATATCATTGTACTTATATGCCAACAATGTCATCACTCCTCCTTTTGGAATGGGAGAAGGGTTTTTAAACAAAGTGATCATTACGTTGACTTGTGGATAACTGTAGGAATATCCACAGCGACCTAATTGTTGCAGATCCCTCCAGGGATGATGAAATTGCCTGAATCATCTGTATCCTCTTCCAAGACAACAACAGCTTCTTCATCCTGACCAGTGTGGATGAAACCTCCACTCTTGAATAGCCCTTGCTTATTAGAAACCCCAGATGAATAAACTATGCTAGCCCGAGACTTGTTGTCTTCTAGCTCAATCATTTTCCCTAAACCAGCGGTTGCACCACGCTCGATGGCCAACTTTGCATCTTTGTAGGAAGCAAATGAAGGACTTTTCTTCTCAATAGGTTCAGCAATAGATAAAACTTAGAAAGGAGTTCCAACTTCATCCTCAGCATCTATATAGGAGAAGGAAGATAAATGGCTAACCATGAGAGCCTTTTCTCCCCCTACCACCTCCAGCTTCTTGTTTTTCACAAATTTCAGTTTCTGGTGTAGGGTGGATGTCACGGCGCCAGCCTCGTGAATCCATGGTCTTCCCAAGAGACAGTTGTACGATGGGTGAATGTCCATAACCTGGAAGGTAATCTGGAAATCACTTGGTCCAATCTTGATTGGGAGATCAACTTCCCCAATCACAGTCTTTCGAGACCCATCGAAAGCCTTCACAACTACTCCACTCTGCCTCATGGGAGGCCCTTGATATGATAGTTTTGAGAGAGTGGATTTTGGCAATACGTTCAGTGATGACCCAGTGTCCACCAGCACATTGGACATGGCGTCGTCTCTACAACCCATAGATATATGCAATTCCAAGTTGTGGTCCCTTCCCTCCTCAGGAAGATCAGAGTCACAAAAGCTCAAATTGTTACAAGCAGTAATGTTTGCAACAATGCTATCGAATTGCTCTATAGTGACATCGTGATCCACATATGCTACATCCAACATCTTCTGCAGAGCCTCTCGGTGTGGTTCTGAATTCAGAAGTAATGATAACACAGATATTTTGGATGGCGTTTGTAGAAGCTGGTCTACAACATTGTACTCACTCCTTTTGATGAGCCTCAGCATCTCATCACAGTCTTCTTTCTCAATGCCACTAGGGCCAACAGAAGTAGGAGTTTTCAGTATAGAGGAGGGCTTAACAGCAAGTGCCGGATTCGGAGAGCTCACAGCATTCCCAATCGGGCGTTCAACAAAATCAGCATTAACTTGAGGTTTTGGTGGTGCAGAAAATACACGACCACTACGGGTCAAACCACTTACGTCAGCAATATTCACCACAGATGAAGAAGGCAAGGACACCTCTTTCCCATTCTCTACTGCTACAGCATTATAGCGATAGGGAACTGCCTTTTCGGAAGAATACGGCACAGGACCGACAGGCTTAATGATCAGAGAAGGAGAAACCTTCTGCTTACTACCATCATACTTGATGATAACAGGCTTGGGTATCTGGAATACTGGGGAAATTACGTTGACCTCAGGCTCATCTTCATCAACATTCCTATTCTGAAGGATCTCAATGACTCCTTCATCCAGCATTTCCTGAATATCCTTGCGCACCTGGCGACAACCCAATCGGTTAACAGAACAGACTCGGCATCGATCATGGTCATGCTCATAGTGACTGTAATCACACAGCAAACGATGCATCTCGACCAGAGACTGTCGAATATGACTGACATATTTGACTTTGTACTTGCCAGGGCAACCCTGGACCATGTTGACAGATTTCCCATGCTCGGGCAATGGGTTCTTCTTCACATTAGGACCTACGTCCTCAAAACACAGAATACCACACCTCACAAGGTCTAGAACCTTGGTCTTCAAAGGGTAGCAATTCTCCACGTCGTGGCCGGGAGCACTAGAATGATAAACACAATGCAATTCGGGCTTATACCACCACTGGGGGTTAGCAGGTATAGCCGGCGGATCTCTCGGAGTAATCAACTTCCTCTCTATCAAAGAGGGATATAATTCTGCGTACGTCATTGGAATAGGATCGAAGGTGACCCTTTTCCTCTCGTAACTCGTGCTGGTTTGATTACTGTTTCGAGGCTGGTAGGCCTGCTGTTGCGGACGATGTTGTTGTTATTGATATTGCTGAGATGGTTGCTGATTGTTGTTGTGATGCTGATACTATTGATTGTCTCTAAAGACAGGTGCTATATGAGCCACCTGGTGCTGGTTACCGGCTGGACGCACGGTCTTCCTCCTCACAGAGGGTCTTCTTGGTTTCACATGGGAGGTCATAGCATGTACCTCTCCATCTTTCTTCTTTGCAAACGCCCCATATCGTTTGGCAGAAGAGCCTTCATCTCTGGTCAAACGTCCTTCTCTGACCCCTTCTTCTAGTCGCATCCCCATATTCACCATCTCGGTGAAGTCAGAAGGAGCGCTAGCAATCATCCGCTCATAATAAAAAGAACTTAAGGTCTTCAAAAAGATCTTAGTCATCTCTTTCTCTTCTAGCGGAGGCACGATCTATGCGGCCACCTCTCGCCACCTCTGGGCATACTCTTTAAATGTTTCTTTGTCCTTCTGGGACATGGCCCTCAATTGATCCCTATCGGGAGCCATATCCATGTTGTACTTGTATTGCTTGATGAAGGCCTCGCCAAGGTCGTTGAAGGATCGGATGTTCGCACTGTCTAACCCCATGTACCATCTCAGGGCAGCACCATACAAACTGTCCTGAAAGTAGTGGATGAGCAATTGGTCATTATCGGTTTGAGTTGACATCTTCCTGGCATACATGACCAGGTGGCTGAGAGGACAAGTATTTCCCTTGTATTTTTCAAAGTCAGGGACCTTGAATTTTACAGGGATCTTCATGTTAGGAACCAAGCAGAGATCGGCAGCAGACTTGCCGAAAAGATCCTTTCCTCTAAGAGTCTTCAATTCCTTGTGAAGCTCAAGAAATTGATCGTTCATAGCATCCATCTTCTCATAAACATCTAGGCCCTCAGACGGCTCAGAATGATAGATGGTGTCGTCTACTCTAGGCAGAGTATGCACGACAGGAGGAGGAACAGTAAAGACCGGGCTAGATGCCGGCATAGAAGCAAAGGTGGGAGCAGGACCCTCGGGCATGAAGTTGGGAGGCATCCCCCACGGGAATCCGGTTGGCATAGCTGCAGGAGCAAAGTGTGCACTGGCTGCAGGCACAGTAGAGGAGACAATCTTGGAGATAACTGTCCTCTGGGGAGGAGTTAAAGGTGTCGGAGAAGACTGGCTTTGGGCAGCCATGAATGACTCCATCAGGGCAGTCAATCTGGCCACTTCCTCCTTGAGTTCTCGATTCTCTTGCTCTAGATGATCCATCAGTCTTGAAATGTTGGCTCTGGTGTAGTACCGGTGAGTCAGCTTATCTTCAAAATAAATGAAGAACACAGAGTTAGACCACAGGACAAGAGGCCGGAAACAAAACCTGCTTATGCACATGATGCATGCAATGTTGGTGTATATGATTTGTTTTTTTGTTTTGGTTTTTTTTATCTCAGAGGAACTTTTTAGAGTTCTATTTGCAAATTTCGGGAAATATTACATTTGTATCACATGTGAAAACATCTCATCAATGATATCTGGAAAATATTTTTACATCAAAGAAGTACATCATTGATAACCAAAATACAATACAAGAGAAAAGGAAAAATGATCATCCCATGGATCCCCTAGAAACAATCATCTAAAGCTCGAGATACAGGAAGATAAGATGCATGAAGCCTCTTCACCTCCTCTTCATAGGCTGCCTCCATATTTGCCTTCTCCTTGGCGAGTCGATCGTACTTCCTCTTCCAAAACCGGGAAGACTGAGGAAGCAGAGAAGTCCATGCATCATCAGGATCATCAATAACCTGATGCTCAAGAAACTCTATCAAAGCATCCTTCTCCTTAATCTGTTGAAGCAACTCTTCTCGTTCACGGATCCAGGCACGTGAACGGTCTTCGTCTTTCAACTCCTCTACTCCTTGATTAGGGAGGGTTGAAGGCCCAGCCATAATCACAGGGGTAGGTCTCGGATACTCATAAGGCATGAGATACTCAGACACTCTCTTCCTCACCCAAGCAGTAAAAGGCTCCAAAGCGATGCAATTCTTCGGACCAAGCTCTTTCCTTCCTTTCCTATGAATCTTACGCCAAGCGCGGACCATCCTAGCTTTCAAGTTTTGGGGATCTTTACCCTCCTGAAAGAACACACCCTCTAACAGAATGTTATTGGGTTTATCCTTTAGGGGGAACCCAAGCCGACGACGTGCCAAAACAGTATTGTAGTTAATCCCACCACATGTACCAAGAAGAGGCACATTGGAGAATTCACCACAAGAGTCAATAATCTGCACACCATCATATACACGATTGTACCAAGAGATATCATCATTAGTGAGAGACATAAGTCTCGTGGACCACCGTAGACATCCCTTGTTCTCCTTGAAAGCGACCATCTGAGGTAAGTGAGAAATAAACCACTTATACAACAGAGGCAAACAACACACAATGGCACCACCACCCTTTGCATTCCTCATATGCAAAGAGAAATAAGCATCACCCAACAGAGTAGGAACGGGATTAAGAGCAGAAAAGATCCTAATAGCATTCACATCCACAAACTTGTCGATGTTGGGGAACAACACTAAACCATAGATGAGAAGTACAAATATGGCCTCAAAGGTGTCCTCACTCATGGCCTTCCCATACATAGTAGCTTGAGCAATGAGGAACTCAGAAGGGAGACCTTGAATTCTACCTTTGGTAGTCATATGATCACCAACTAGAGATTCGTCTATGTGCAACATGTCTGCTATCTCTTGAGAAGTAGGAATACTCTCCAAGCCACTAAACGGCAACTGATCCAAGATAGGTATACCCACAAGATAAGCATACTCCTCAAGTGTAGGCAAAAGATGAAAGTCCGGAAATGTGAAGCAACGGTACAGGGGATCATAAAATTGCACCAATACACTCATCAATCCTTCATCCACCTGAGTAGTCAAAAGAGGAAGAAGCTTCCCAAAACGAGCCTTGAAACCTAAGGGATCTAGTACATAGGATGTCAGATTCCTTAACTCTTTCAAATCTGGTTGTCTGAAACTGTACTTCTTTGTCTTTCCATGTCTGAAAATTTGCAAATAGACCTCTTAAGTTCCTTGAAAACTTTCTTATTATTTTGATGATATGGATGCAAATGGGTGCATGAATGCAACAATCACACTCAAGGATCAAGAAAAACACACCAAACAAAGGTCATGGGATGGATCATATTATCCTTAATATCAATCATCCATTTTGGTGGATTATGGTTTACACCTTATCAACACCCAAGTTCCATTGATATTAAGGATTCATGAACGGATCAACCATGAATCAAGGGTTTGTTGCAAGTCACGAGCATGGAGTCTTAGTTAAGAACCACCCAAAGGGAGTGTACTAGGGTTTAAACCTGCCAAACATGTTCTACAAAAGGTTCCCATAGTCATCATCCCATCTTTTAGATATTATCGGAGAAACGAATACTCGTATTCCAAAAATATTCTCAAGAGAGACTCTTATGAGTGTAGTATCGCGTAACAATCGTATCAAATCTTACACTTGAACGACTTTCGCACTACAATCCTAAGAATAGGCCAAGATGGGCTTGGTAAACTAAGGTCCTTGGCTTCTAGGGTCTATATTGGAAAGAGTAATGTCTAACCACAACTTACTTGTGTGACATTATTGATCCCAACATGACCTCCACCAAGTGAATGGACTTGCAAGTCAACTTGCTAAGGAATAACTCCACACAAGTCAACAAGACTATGCCATTCCCCTATCCTAAGTGCACTCGAGTTCGGGTATAGAACTCATCTCACAAAGATCACCAAGCATACAAAGAATTAATATTCAAACAATTCAATCATTACATACAATACAGTAATCCTAAATTGCACAAAAATATGTCACAAAACAATATACAATACAATACAACAAATATGAAAAGTAGGCAAAACCCACTAGGAAAGTTAGAATCCCCAGCAGAGTCGCCACTTTTCTGTAGCGGGGTATTCGTTACCATTAGAGATATTGACTAAATCCAAGGTAAATCATACAAGTTGAGTCGCCACCGCACTTCTATTTATCCAAAGGAATGGTTAGAAAGCGAACAAAAACCTAAAAGTTTTAACAAAAACTAGTAAAAGAAACAGAGATCTGGGTAAGGGGGTTGGTTATGCAATGGGAAGGTGTTAGGCACCCAAAACATCCTAGGTACTCCTAGGGAGCCCTTTTCACATTTGTTGTAAGGTTGGTATTTTGTGAAAACTGGTTTGTGCAAACATAATTGAAGAGATGAGAAAAGAATATATAAGTTATTTACATTTTTTTTGTGTTTGAATGGATGAACCCATTGCCTACGTACCATCTTAAAAAAGATTAGGATCAAAACCTCGTAGTTCGGGGTAAAAATCTCAAAAAATGAGTTGGTGAATTGATTGGTCCAAAATCCTTAAGGTCTTTTGTTATCAAAGGGAGAAAACTCAACCTAAAACCACAAATCCACCATGTGAAGATATCTTCAACATGCTAGTGAGGGGTTAACCCTATAATAAGCATGGAAGACTCATTGTCCATCACTAAGGATATAGGTGAGCATTATATCTACCTCAAGGATAACTCAAACCAAATAGCTAAAGGTTATGGAAAATTTGGTTAAGGAAGTGGCCATTGAAACCATAAAAGTATTTGAATGGGTTGCATTTACCAATTAGAAGTATGTACAAAATGGTCAAAGTTGATTCAAGAGTTCAATTCAAGATAAGTGTTATAAAAAGGAAGTTTGAAAATCAAAAGCATAAGGCTTAGGTTTCTAATGTTGAAAACAAGTGTTAAATGTTTGCACAAAAGTTTTGGCTTGGGTTAGAGTGGAGAGGAGAAGAAGAAAGGCTAAGTCCTAAGCAAAATAAAAGATGAGGGATAAAGAAATAAACCACACAAGGAGTTCCTTCTTGAGATCATATTGATGATCCAAGTAGCTCCCATCCTTTGGAATAAGCAAGCACAAGCATAAACTCAAGCAATTAACAAGCAATAAATTTGGGATAAGATTCTTCAAGGCATCTTGGATCTCTCTCTTAGGAGCTCATGGTAATGGTTCCTCAATTAAGCTCAAGTGGGAGTTCCTAGCACAAAGAAAACACACATCAAAAAGTTCTAATAACAAACAAAGAATGGACAAGAGGGAGTTTAGAATATGGTCCTTTCAAAGTTCTTCCTTAAGCTTTAAGCATTCTAAAGGCAGGAGGCCTAGTTTCTCTTTGACATTTAAGCACTCTAAAGGCATGAGGCCTAGTTTCTCTTCACATTCCATTTTCTTGGGTAAGGTCCTAAATTCTAAGTCCATATTGTCCAATTCTTGGTATTTGGTCCACAACAAACAGACAAAAACAAGCACAAAAGATATATACACAATTATATACCCAAGTGGGCAAAAGGCAAATGGCATTAACATAAACATGTGCTCCAATGAGCAAAGGAAAAAGCAAATGAATAATATGTGCAGGAATAGTAAATTGCATAAAAGTAAAGTGCATAAAGTAAATGTTAGTTGTTAGTGGTTAATAGTTAGTGTGCCATAAGGCAAAATTTAGCGCTATGTTAAGCAATCGTAATTGGACTTATGTAGAAGTCACAACTATCTGAGGCCGGTCAATAATAATGTAGGCAACAAACACAAGTTAGGAGTCTTGATTAGTGAACCAAGTCCCAACAACTTGCCATGCCAAAAAGAGGAAGAGAATTGATCTTGTATTGGTTTAAGACTTTTGCATGATTTAGGAAACAACCTATCCTTAATGTAAAGCCATTCACTTGATCAATTGATCAAGATGAATTAGATTTGAATCAAGGAAGATTAAGTCTCCCTAATCAATGCTAACTTATCAACCTTCAACTCATTGATCAAAAAGAAAAAGAAGAAGAAGAAGAAGGAGATGAAGAAGAGAAATTGAAAATGGCAAAAATTAAAGTGCATTAAATGAAGTAACATGTACCAATCCACATATGTTGACCAATGACATTGAAAGTCAAGGTCAAACAATCAAAAACAGAAGTGAGATGGAGATTGGAAGTCAAGAAATGAACAAAATATTTTTGGCATTTTTTTAATATTTAAAAATAAACTTGGATTAAAAATAAAAGAAATGTCAAACTTCAAAATCACTTCAAATCAACTTTGAAAAGTCCAAGTGATTTATCCTAAGTTCAACAAGGTCAAACAAAGTTTGACAAAAAATTTCAGCATTTTTAAAAGTCAGAAACTATTTTTAATCAATTAAAAATGAATAAAATAACCTAATTGAACTAAAATCTCAAATAAATCTCAAATCAATTTAAAAATTGATGAGAATATTTTTCATAGATCCATCATCATTCAAAGAGGTTGAGAGAATATTTTTGTATTTTTTGAATATCAAAAACTATTTAAAATGAATTAAAAATAACCAGAAAAGAGAAAATTCACAAAAAAATATCAAATGACAAAATAAAAAATATTAAAAATCAGAAATAGAAACTAGAAATTATTTGGAGACTAATGCAATTGGTCCCATAATTTTTGGATTAAAAATGAGAGAGATATTGATTTTTGAAATAAAATGGAATTAAAAAAAAAAAACAGTAATTAGAAATTGGAAAAAACGAGAGCCCTTGGATCTGAGCTCATTAATTGAGCTGGCAGATCCAAGCATCCAGAGGCGCGCGCTCATGGTGTTCCTTAGTCAACCGCGTCACACAAAGATTAAATAAAATTCATAACAAACAAAGGCTGAGATCAAATCTGGGAAATGGATCCAAGGGTCCACAATGCATCTGGCATTAGGACAGCCACCGGAGCCACCGTCTTCTCTGGTGAGCTTGGATTTTCCGGCCAAAATTGCAGAGATCCAAACCTTAATGAAAATGCACGATCTATACATCTTTAGAAAGCTGGGATGATGTACATCATCCCTGTGCCACTCAATTCCACTCTAGATCTCTATATTTAGAGAAATTAGAGATGGAAGTTCTATGGTGTTCATCATGAACCCAATGGATTTCAAAAATTAAAGTCATAATCATGATGCCTCTATTGAGAGGACTTCAGCCAACACAAGATCCAAGCAAATAGGTTAATATATGGTGAGTTTCGAAGAAAATACCAGTTGAAGAGTGAGCTGGATTTCTGGACACTTAAGCTCGATTCCTTGCTTGCTTTGCCAAAACAGAAGATTAGTGAGATGAATGATGAAGGTTTAGAAGCATTAGATCTAAGAATTCAACCAGATGAAGTTGAATTTTGGATCTGAAAAATTTGAAGAAAAATGGAAATTGCTTCTTTGGTAAGGTTGGGGAATCACTTCAACAGGGTTCCAGGCGCCTTTAGGTTGAGTTTGAATGAAGTTGAACCCTTCTATTTATAGCAAAACAAACTGCAAGCAAGGTGAATTCTCATGTGCATGGAATTTGGATCCTTCATGCATGGGCCTGTACAAGCGCGTGCAAAGCCCAAGAGTTGATGCAAATGCATGCTGAACATAAACCAAATTGAATTGGACGTGTAGTTTGAATGGCAATTGTTTGTGTATCAAGATTTTATGTGCATTCCACAATTTGACCTAAACATTCAACTCTTCGAAAATACCATTTGCCAAATCCAAACATGATCATGTGAGTAATGGTTGGAAAGGTCTTGATGTAAGGAACAATTGTTATGTTGGGCAAAAATCCATTTGAAGTGTGGAAATTTATGAAATTTGAGTTTAAAGTGCAAGGTGCATGACATGTCAAGGTAAGGTTTCTAATTTTGGCCAATTTTCAAGCCCCTCTGTATTGATGATGCAAGCTTCAAATGGAAAAACCTCCAACATCTAAGTTGTAGATCTTTTCAAGACAATCAAAATGGACTTAAATTTTGCATCATTTGTATTTTTTATGAAAGAGTTATGGGCACTTGAAGTTGGACTTTTTTGCCTTTTAATGCCTTTGGTCAAAAAGGACCTATAATGTCTTGCATTATCACATGTATTTCCTTTGAGATTTCGAAAATTTGTTCAACATAACATTTGAAGTAGACATCTTAAGATTTCCAATTCATTTGATCCCACCTAAAAATCATGAAAAATGAATGAGTTATGTTCTTGGGAAGTTGACCCAAAATTAGGGTTTCAGTCAAAATGACCTATAATGTCTTGGAATGGATGATGACCTTCCAAGCTTCAAATCAATTTTTGATGATTATGAAAGTTGTTCATATTGGCCTTAAGAACATTGTTTATTTTGGGATCATCTCAATTTGACCAACATATCAAACGTTAGGTCTCAGTGCATTTCAAAATAGTCAGATGAATTGACTGATCAACTTCTCAAGTCCACAACCCATATCTTGATGAATTGATGATTGAGGACACTCAAATAAGTTCAAATATGCATGAAATGATGATTTAAAGAACTTCCCTTGAATGTATTTGATCATGGGCTGGGGTTGGTTCATGAGCAAGGCATTGTTATTCACAGATGAATTAGGGTTTCCTTGAAGAACAAGACCTCAAACCCTTTGACTTGCTTTGATCAAAATGATGAATTGAGATGCTAGGGAGGCATATTTTATGGATGAGAGCTTTGGGAACCATTACCCTGCTTGCTTTCATCTTTTCTTGGCCATGTCATTGCACAAAGGATCTCCTAGAAGCTTTTGACCTTGTGATTGCTCAAGCTACAAACAAAAGATGTTAGTGACATATTTTTATGCTTTTGGTTAGTAAACAAAAATGAGAAAAGCAATAATATACAATTCAAGCATGCTTGGTGATCTCAAACCACTCACAAAGAGTCCCACCCAAAGGCAAGGGGAACTAAGATGCTCATGATCCTTGAGGCTATGCAAATGCAATGTTATGATGACATGAGGGATCTTAGGGACAAAATTGGGGTCTTACAGAGGGCCGTCTAATACAAAAATTGAAGAAGTGCAACCAATTTTCCTTAGCGGAGGGTTCATCCATGGTAATGAACAACACTCAGCTGCTGTGATCGAGGATGATGAAGATGAAGACTGCGCCAATTTTGTGACACATGGAAAGGCTTGCAACAATTGGGTTGTTGTTGATGTTCCTGTTATTGTCCATCTCTCTAAGTAATTTGTTTTTTCATTATTTTAAGAAAATCCTTCTCCTATGCCTAAGGGAGAAGTGAACATTGTTGGGCATTTTCAAATTTTATCATCAATAAAATGAAATTCTATTCATCCACATCTCTGATGTTTTATTTTTTGCTTTTCTGAAAATGGTAATCACAAAAAATATAAATAAATAATTGTCCATCTGCATAATATTTGGTCACAATTCATTACTCTAAAATCAAAATATCAAATCATTATACAGGTTGGTTTCCAAACTCATTGAATACAATGATCCTACTCTCTCTCCAAACTTTGATTTCCCTGTGTTTGAGGCTGAGGAAGAAATTGATGAAGAATTGTATGATGAGTTATCCCGTCTACTTGAGCACGAGGAAAAAGCCATTCAGCCGTTCGAAGAGCAAATTGAGTTAGTCAACTTGGGTTCCGAAGATGATGTAAAGGAAGTCAAGATTGGGTCTCAACTGTGTCTAGAGGCTAAGAAGGGGTTGATTGATCCTCTTCGAGAGTATTCGGATGTGTTTGCTTGGTCCTATCAAGACATGTCTGGTTTAGATTCTGAGATCGTGGAGCATAGATTGTCGTTGAAGTCAGAATGCCCGCCATTCAAGCAGAAGTTGAGGAGGACTTACCCTGATATGGCAGTAAAGATCAAAGAAGAAGTGCAAAAGCAGATTGACGCTGGTTTCCTTGTTACCGCTGAGTATCCGCAGTGGGTGGCCAATATTGTGCCTGTTCCGAAGAAAGATAGAAAAGTTCGCATGTGTGTTGATTATAGAGATTTGAATAAAGCTAGTCCAAAATATGATTTCCTTATGCCACACATTGATATGTTGGTAGATAATACAACTAAATTCAAAGTCTTTTTGTTTATGGACGGATTTTCCAGTTATAATCAGATCAAAATGGCACCTGAAGATATGGAGAAGACCACATTCATTACACCCTGGGGAACATTCTGTTATAGAGTGATGCCTTTTAGTTTAAAGAATGCTGGTGCAACCTACCAGAGAGCAATGACCACTCTTTTTCATGATATGATGCATAAATAGATTGAAGTTTATGCTGATGATATGATTGCTAAATCGAGTGATGAAGAAGAACATGTCGGGCATTTGTTGAAGCTATTCCAACATTTGAGGAAGTACAAACTCCGCTTGAATCCCAATAAGTGTATGTTTGGTGTTCGTTCTGGTAAGTTGTTGGGCTTTATCGTCAGCAAGAAAGGTATTGAGGTTGATCCTACCAAAGTCAAAGCAATACAAGAAATGCTTGCGCCCAAAATTGAGAAGCAAGTCTGAGGTTTTCTTGGCCGCTTGAATTATATCTCAAGATTCATATCGCATATGATTGCCACGTGTGCGCCTATATTCAAGCTTCTTCGGAAAGATCAGTCTTGTGATTGGACCGAGGATTGTCAAAAAGCTTTTGATAGTATTAAAGAGTATTTTCTCGAGCCTCCGATTCTGTGTCCTCCTATGGAAGGAAGACCCTTGATCATGTATTTGACTGTGCTTGAAGAAAGTATGGGTTGTGTGCTTGGTCAGCAAGATGAATCTGGAAAGAAAGAATATGCAATTTACTACCTCAGTAAGAAATTCACCGATTGTGAGACTTGGTATTCTATGCTAGAAAAGACTTGTTGCGCATTGGCTTGGGCTGCTAAGCGTCTGCACCAGTATATGTTGAATCATACTACTTGGTTGATATCCAAAATGGATCCAATCAAGTATATTTTTGAGAAGCCTGCTTTAACTGGAAGGATTGTCTGTTGGCAGATATTGTTATCCGAGTATGATATTGAATATTGAACTCAAAAAGCAATTAAAGGTAGTGTCTTGGCTGACCATTTGGCCTACCAACCGATTGAAGATTATAAATCAATGCAATTTGATTTTCCCGATGAAGAGATCTTGTACCTGAAAATGAAAGATTGCGATAAACCATTGCTTGAAGAAGGGCCAGAACCTGGTTCCCGTTGGGGAATGATATTTGATGGAGTTGTTAATTAGTATGGAAACGACATTGAGGTAGTGATTATTACTCCTTAAGGCATTCATTTTCTATTTACAGCCAGATTGACTTTCAAGTGTATGAATAATATGGCTGAGTATGAAGCTTGCATTATGGGGCTTGAAGAGGCCATTGATCTCAGAATCAAGTATTTAGACGTCTATGGAGATTCAACTTTGGTTGTTGTAGCGGGGTATTCGTTACATTTAGATTTATTGACTAAATCAAAAGTAAATCATACAATTCGAGTCGCCACCGCACTTCACTTTATCCAAAGGAAAGGTTAGAAAGCGAACAAAAACCGAGAAGTTTTATCAAATCAAAAACTAATAAAAATGTTAGAGATCTGCGTAAGGGGGTTGGTTATGCAATGGGAAGGTTTTAAGCACCCAAAACATCCTTAGTACTCTAAGGGGGCCCTTTTTACAAATGTTGTATGGTAGGTTGGTATTTGTGAAAATACTTGTGCAAACATGATTATGGAGATGAGAAAGAATATACAAGTTATTTACAATTTTGTGTTTGAATGGATAAACCCATTGCCTACGTACCATCTTAAAAAGGTAGGATCAAAACCTCGTAGTTCGGGGTAAAAATCTCAAAAGAAGTTGGTGAAATGATTGGTCAAACGCCTTAAGGTCTTTTGTTATCAAAGGGAGAAAACTCAACCTAAAAACCATAAATCCACCATGTGAGGAGAGCTTCAACATACTAGTGAGGGATCCACCCTATAATAAGTATGGAAGGCTTATAGTCCAATCACTAAGGATACAGGTGATGTTTACATCAACCACTATGATAACTCAAACCTAATAGCTAATGTTTATGAAAAGCTTTAACACAAATGGTCATTGGAACCACAAAAACAATTGAGGGAGTTGTATTTACAAATGAAAAGTATTCACAAAATAAAGTCGAAGTTGACTTAAGATTCAATTCAAAATAAGTGTTATGAAAAGAATATGAGAAAATCAAAGGCATAGTGCCTAGGTTTCTAAGTTTTGAAAACAATGTTAATGTTTGCACAAAAAGTTTGGCTTAGGTTAGAGTGGAGAGAAGAAGAGAAGGGCTAGATCCTAAACGTGCAAATATGAGGGAAGATAAATAAAACCACTTGGAGTTCCCTTCTTGAGATCATAAAGATGATCCAAGTTGCTCCTTTCCTTTGGATTTAGCAAGCAATAAGCAATAACTCAAACAATCAAGCAAGTATTCAATCAAGCTCCTAGGAATCTCCCAATTGGCTTTTGTATCTCTTATCTTGGATGTCCATGACAATGGTTCTTCTAATTGGCTCAAGTTTAGGATCCCTATCACACAAGAACACACAAATCAAAAAGTTCCACAATGCAAATAAAAGAATGGACAAGAGTGAGTTTAGAAGTAGGGTCCTTTCAATTCATCTTCAAGATTAAGCATTCTAAAGGCATGAGGCCTAGTTTCTCTTCAACATATATAGCATTCTAAAGGCATGAGGCCTAGTTTCTCTTGAAACTCCATTTAGCATAGGTAAGGCCCTAAATCTAAGTCCTTTCTCCATTTGCATTGGGTTCACACAAACAAAAACAAAACAAAACACAAGGCAATAGTATATACACAATAATGTGCTCAAGTGAGCAAAAGGAAAATTGTATTAACATAAACATGAGCTCAAGTGAGCAAAGGGAAAAGACAAATGAATTAATGAGCAAGAAATTAAATTGCATTAAAGTAAATTGCAAGAGTTAAATGCTTGAATTAAAAGTTAGAGATTAGTAGTTAATGTTAGTGTGCCATAAGGCAATTTAGCGCTATGTTAAGCAATCGTAAGTGGACTAATGTAGTAGTCACACCTATCTGAGGCCGGTCAATAAAATTATAGGCAACAAACATAAGTTAGATACCATGACTAGTAAGCCAAACTCCTACAACTTGCCATGTCAAAAGAAAAGAAGAATGACCTTGTATGGATTTAGGTTTTTTGCTTGACCAAGAAGCAACCTATCTATAATGCAAAGCAATTCACTTGATCTTTGATCAAGATGAATTTGATTTGAATCAAAGAAGGTTAAGCCCCTCATATGTCAAGGCTAACCACCAATCATTAACTCATTGGTTAAAAAAGAAAAAAAGAAGAAGAAAAAGAAAATGGAAATGGAATGTACATAATTGAAATTTAAATGACATAACCAACACACATTGATCAAATATGAATGGAATCAACATCAATCAATGGTAAACAGAAGTGATATGAAGCTTGGAAGTCTAGAAACAATAAAAATGTTTTTGGTATTTTTTTGGAATTAAAATAATACTTGAATTAAAATAAACAAATAAAGGTCAAATTTCAAATCCAATTCAAATCAACTTGGAAAAGTCCAATTGGGTCATCATAAGTTCAACAAGGTCAAACAAGGTTTGACAAAAAATTTGATCATTTTTTGAAAACAGAAACTAATTTCAAACAATTAAAAATGAAGAAAAATAACATAATTGAACTAAAATCTCAAATAAATCTCAAATTAATTAAGAAATTGATGAGAATATTTTTCATAGATTCATCATCATTCAAAGATGTTAAGAAAATATTTTTGGCATTTTTGAACATTGAAAAGTATTTTAAATGAATTATAAATAACCAGAAAAGAAATAATTCACAAAAAATATTAAATGGAATCACAAAAAATATTAAAAATCATTTTTAGAAACTAGAATTTAAGAGAAAAATTTTGCAATTGAATAGAATAAAAGAAATTAAAATGAAAATTCAGAAAATAAGAAAAATCCACAGCGCTTGGATCCCACTTCATTAATTGACGTGGCTGATCACAAGGCTGGGAGACGCACGCGCATGATGGACCTTGGTCAATAGAGAAACACGTTGCATTAAAATAAGTCAAAACAAAGCACGACTAAGATTAGATCCCAAGATCCAGATCCAAGGGCCAGGAATTCATCCACGTGGGGACGGTGGTGGAAACCACCGTCTTCTCCGGTGAGCTTCACTATTCCGGTCAGAATTGCAGGTTTTTAAACTTCAACAAAAATGCACGATCTATACATCATTAGAAAGCTAGGGTGATGTACATCACCCCTGTGCCCTTAGTTTCTACTCTAGACTCTCATAGAAGGAGAAATCTGAGATAGAAAAATGAGGTGTTCAATCTGAGTTTGCTCAATTCATAAAATTAAATGCACAAATCAATTGCCTCTCACATGAGGACTTCAGAGGTACCAACCAATGTAAGAAATGCTCAATATTAAGAGAGATTCAAATCAAAACAGTTTGAATAACAACCTTTGAAGTGCAACTTTTCAATGGTAGATCCACTACAATTCCTTGATGCAGCTTGGTCTTGAGGTAACAAAGAAGCTAGGATGATGCAAACAAGGAAATACTCGTGTGTGCAAGAGCTTGGGTCCTCTATGCATGGGCCTGTACAGGCGCATGTGAGGCCCAAAAGCAACTGGTTTTGCATGCTGAAGTCACATGGATCAGGTTTGGATGTGCAGATAGCCATGCAATGGAGTGTGCAAGAAGATTAATCATGTTATGCATAATTGGAACCAAAACTTCTCCTCTTCGAAAATGCCTTTTGAAATATTGAAACATAGGCATGTGTGTAATGGTTGGAAGGGTCTTGACATAAGGAACAAATGTTATGTTGAACAAAAATCCATTTGGAGTTGGGAAAATATTGAAAACAGGCCATGAAGTTCAATGTACAAAACATGTATATGGAAATTTTTCCAAAATGGACCAACTTCAAGCCCTTATGTTTCAATGATGAAAGACTCAAATGACAAAACCTTCAACATAAAAGTTGTAAATCATTTCAAGAGAATCAATTTAAACTTAAATTTTGCATCATTTGGATTTTTAATGAGAAAGTTATGGGCACTTGAAGTTGGACTTTTTCATATTTCAATGACTTTGGTCCAAAGTGACCTATAATGTTTTGTATTATAACATGTATTTATTTTAGGACTATTAAATTTTGTACAACATAACAATTGAAGTAGACATATTAAAATTTCCAATTCATTTGGTCCCACCTCAAAATCATAAAAAATGAAGGAGTTAGGTCCTTGGGAAGTTGACCCAAAATTAGGGTTTCATTCAAAATGGCCTATAATGTTTTGAAATGAATGATGACCTTACAAGTTTAAAATGGATTTTTTTATGAAAATGTAAGTTGTCCATAAGGTTCTTAAGAACATTTTTTCTCTTGGGGTCATCTTCATTTGATAAACACATCAAAAGTTAGGTCTTAGTGGATTTCAAAATAATTAGATGAATTGACTGATCAACTTCTCAAGTCCAAACTTCAAGCCTTGATGAATTAATGATTGAGGACACTCACATGAGAACATATATGCATAAAATGATGAATGAAAGAACTTCCCTTGATTGTATTTGATCATGGGTTGAGGTTGCTTCATGAGCAAGGCAGAGTCAATGCACAGTTGAATTAGGGTTTCCTTGGGAAACAATCCTTAAGCCCTTTGATTTATCTTGATCAAATTGACAAATTGAGATACTTGTGATGCATATATGATGATTTAGAGCTTTGGGAACCATTTTCATGCTTATTTTCACTTTCACCTGGCCACTTCAATGGGCATAGGGGCCTCCTAGGAGCCTTGGATCACATGATTGCTTAAGCTTCAAAACAAACAAGTTAGTGACATATTTTTGTGCTTTTGGTTAGTAAACAAAATGATAAAAGCAAAAATAAACAATTCAAGCATGCTTGGTGGTCTCAAACCAACTCACACAAGTCCCAACCCTAGGGTAAGGAGCCAAGATGCTATAATCCTTGAGGCAGATGCAATGTGCAATGTTATGATACCATGTGGGATCTTAGGGTCAAAATTAAGGTCTTATAGTTGTGAATCAAATCAAAGGTGAATGGGAGACAAATCAACCCGGTTTGATACCATATAGATATTATGTGAGGAGAATTTCAACCTTATTTACAAAGGTAGAATTTTGTAACAACCCAATTTTTAGTATTTATTTCTTATATTATTATTTTATTTTATTTTATTTTATTTATTTGGAGTGTTAATTAATTAATTGGTTGTTAGGTAGTATAATAATTGATTATATTAATTAACTTGGTGTGTATATTGTGTTGGTTTAATTTATTTGAACTAAATAGAGATATTATAATACTATGTCTTATTGGGCCTAATAATTAAATTAGAGGTACCATTCCTTAAGCCCAAATATAATACTAGAATAGTAAGAGGTGAGGAGAGTGAGAAGTAGCAATCATTTGGTCATTTTCAAGGCAACAGAGAAAGAAAAGAGGAAAAAGTAAGGAGAAGAGGGGAAGAACAAGGGAGAAGCTAGAATTTCCAGAAAATTGAAGAGGTAAGGGGGAGAATCCTTATTATTATGGGTTAGTATAATTGGGTCAATGGGTAGAAATATGTTTAGGTTGAAATCCCTAATTTTTATGGTTTTGGAATTGTTAGGTTTTAATGAGTAATCTTTGATTTGTGATGATTAATTGCGTTTGGAATGGATATATGGATGAAATTGAGGGATAGATTGAGAAACCACTTAGTTTATTAAATTTCATTACAATAATGGTAACGTTAAGAAAAATTCCAGTTTTAAACTGAGTAACGGGTTACCCAAAATGTGTTAACGGGTTACTTGCTGAAAATAAGCCTAGTAATTGAATTATGTTTTCGTGTTAACGGGTTATCCAAAATGCGTTAACGGGTTACTTGCTGAAAATCTGCCCAGGAATTGAATTTTGTTTTCGTGTTAACGGGTTACCCAAAATGCGTTAACGGGTTACTTGCTAAAAATATGCCCAGGAGTTGAATTCTGTTTCGGGTTAACCGGTTACCCCAAAAGCGTTAGCCGGTTAGCACTGTTGAAAAAGGGGAGAATTGAGGACTTTTAAATGATGTAACCATTTTGAAATAAAATCTAAGTGTGCGTATTTGATAATTAGCCTATATTTGTGAACGGTATATTATTATGAATGTGTATACGTACCATTGGTGGATAATTCATAGAGTTGAATTATGGTTATATGTGGAATGTTAAGATGGTAGAGATGATCTTAATTGCATATATTATTGGTATTTGTACATTCATTCGTGGCATAGTCAACTTTATGGTGGAAGCGGTGAAACTGTGGGTTCACATGGTAATAGACGTTGATCCTTGAATGGAAATAGGCGTAGAAGACGTTGATCCTTAATTGGAAATTGGCGTAGTGGCTTTGATCTTGTCTGGATCGGAAGCGTGGCTTGGATTCTAGATATTGAATCGGAAAGCGGTGAAATGTTGGGTTCACATTACGGTACCACATGCATAGAGTCACATGTCTTGCATTGAGTCACATTAGAGTTATGTGATAATTGAATATATGCATTGATGTGATTGTTATGTGTGTATGAGATATGGTAATTGAGTTGGTGATGTTTGGATACATAACTTGGTAAAATGTGTGATTATGTGATAATTATAGTTACGTGTATATTTGGGAATATAGCATTGGATTTTAATATTATACTCCTTGAGTATTTATGTATGCTTGAAACATGTGAAATAAATATTGGTTAGTATTATTTACATGGCTATACAAGGTGTGATGAATTCCTTTAATTGTTGATTTAATCATTGTGTTTTATTATACTTCTTCATAATGATTCGAATTCTCACCCTTCTGTTTGAATGTTGCCTTTACATGGGCATCGTGCAGATACTCAAGAGTAGTATTGTTGAAGTAAGTGGACGGTAGCTCACTCGAGATTTAGCCGGAGAGTTTCCGTATTTTAGCTTAGAGACTAGGTAGTGAGTCAATGCTCTGGTCATGTAACACTGGGTAGATTGGTAGTATTGAACTCATCTCTTATTTGGATATGTATTATGTTATTACTTGTGAACACGTTTAATTGCAATTTGTTGTTTTGAGAGGCCATAATGCCAAATAGTTTGGATATGATTTTATTTTATCTTGAGTTATTGAGAGATGATCATGGTATGGGACATGAATCATTTTATGAAATACATGAGTATACATTATTTTCCATTGCGAACACATATTCTTGTATATTCATGATATTTGAAATGTGTTATTTTAAATGACCAGGTGTATTGTATATTGATGATGAATGATGTTGGTTTTTGAAAGCTTTTAGTTTTTGAAAACGTCGATGTGACGCCCTTTTGTTTATATGCGTGCTTATTCACTCTGATTATATGTTAAGTATTTTGGGGTATAAAAAGGGGTGTTACAAATTTCATCATATCCCTCGAGATGAAAATCGGATGGCAGATGCTTGTGGTAAAATTCTGGAATGAAGTTCCTAATTTGACTGTGATGCATCTTGATAGGCCAGCTCATGTGTTTGCTATTGAAGATATCAAAGATGAAAAGCCGTGGTATTTTAATATCAAGTGTTTTCTCCAAAGTCAGATTTACCCGCCTGGGGCATCTTTGAAAGATAAGAAGACTTTGAGGAGATTAGTCGGCAACTTCTACCTAAATGGTGATGTGATGTACAAGAGAAACTTCGATATGGTTCTGCCCAGATGCATGGATAGACACGAAGCAGACTTGTTGATAACTGAAGTCCATGAAGGTTCCTTTGGTACTCATTCAAATGGACATGCGATGGCTAAGAAGATGTTGAGAGCAGGTTACTATTGGCTGACAATGGAATCTGACTGTTGCAAATTTATGAAGAAATGCCACAAGTGTCAAACATATGCAGATAAGATTCATGTTCCTCCGACACTGTTGAATGTCATTTCCTCTCCATGGCCCTTCTCCATGTGGGGTATTGATATGATTGGCATGATTGAGCCCAAAGCTTCAAACGAACATCGTTTCATTCTGGTGGCTATTGACTACTTCACAAAGTGGGTTGAAGCGGCATCATATGCAAATGTGACCAAGCAAGTTGTTGTGAGGTTTATCAAGAATCAAATTATATGTTCGTTATGGTGTGCCAAGTAAGACCATTACTGACAATGGATCGAACTTGAATAATAATATGGTGGAAGCTCTTTGCAAATACTTCAAGATAGCACATCATAATTCTTCTCCCTATAGACCTAAGATGAATGGGACCGTTAAAGCTGCAAACAAGAACATCAAGAAGATCATCCAGAAGATGGTTGTAACCTATAAAGATTGGCATGAGATGCTCCCATTTGCTTTGCACGGATATCGTACATCCATCCGCACTTCAACAGGAGCAACTCCTTTCTCACTTGTTTATGCCCATGAAAGTTGTGCTCCCGGTAGAGATTGAGATCCCATTACTGCGTGTGCTGATGGAAGCCAAGTTGACTGAAGCTGAATGGTGCCAGACCAGATATGACCAACTAAATTTAATTGAAGAGAAGAGGTTGACTTCCATGTGTCATGGTCAGTTATATCAACAAAGAGTGAAGAAAGCTTTTGAT